>NW_021703767.1:15366540-15508246 GCF_005190385.1 Monodon monoceros
AAAAAAAAAAAAAAACTAATGTGTTAGAGTAAAAGAGCATATCATGATTGGGCATATCAAATGTGATAGAGGACCTTCAACACTGACAGACTATCAAACATCAAGAATAAAGAAATAAACAGGCATCCAGGCAAATTGTGAAAATCACCCACAGCAGTTAAAAAATCACGCTGGCCTTCTGTTTATCCACCGCGTCAATGAATGACAGATGATGATGGAATAATGTCTATTATGTTCTAAGAGAAGGAAAGTGGTTTCCCAAGAGTATTATCTCCAGCTAAGAGGTTGTTCACATTTAAAAGCATCAGGCAGACTTTCTTGAACATAAAAGAAATGAGGCAATAGAAAAACCATGAACTCTTTAATCTGGCCAATAGATAGATGAATCAAATTTTTAAACTTGAGAAAGAAGAAGCCATGGCAAAAATACAGTGGTGTTAAGCCTTAAATCTATCTTACCATTCTTCCAGTGTCCCAATATGTTAGAGAATGTTCATATTAAAAATTTGGAGAAAAATAAACTGAGCTATCACATGTGATAATGTACGTTTTAATTACCACGTTTTGTAAAGATGGTTGAGCTGTCAGTGTCATTGAAAAGGTGTCCAAGCCCACTTCCTTGGCAGTAATACAGAGCATCAGGGGGTGGCGAGAGGACCATTCAGCAGGACCGCACACCACCAGGCTGCAGGCAGATATTTATCTGCAATATATGTCTGAATCATAAGCTTTGATAAGAGAGAAAGTTGAGAATCCATGACAGAATCAGGACCTTGGCATCGGATGGGAGCATCAAAAGGACCATTAGGTTACTCAGTGATACTAAGTAGCATAAAAATAATTATTAGATACATCATAACAAATTTGTAATTCTCTTCTTCCCTAGGAAAAATAAGAAAGACATGGTCTCTGTTCTTTGAAATATTGTACAGCTTGCATTGTATGGTGTGATGAAAAGATCATTTAACCAAATGCCATGAAAATTTAATTTACAGTTCAACATATTTGATTATCTATAGATG
This sequence comes from Monodon monoceros, assembly GCF_005190385.1. NCBI lineage: Eukaryota > Metazoa > Chordata > Mammalia > Artiodactyla > Monodontidae > Monodon > Monodon monoceros. Next base: position 15,367,563 of record NW_021703767.1, read on the forward strand.
TTAATAGATGACGTATAGATTAAATAAGAAAAAAAATGCATGTGTGTTGAGAGTTTAGCTGAGCTATTCCATGATATTGCTGCCTCAGCATTCACTTGGTTCAGCCTGCAGGGACTTAAATGGACACCAGCCCCTCATGCAAGTACATGCCCTATATGGCCACCCAGTGGGTGAGACACGAGTGAATGTAAGCTCCTGAAATAATTCCCCACTAGTCCTTATTCAACAGCCTCCCCTGTCTCTCACGTGGATTTCCTCTTGTGCACCCCTTAGATAAGACCCCCGTGGAGCTTACCAAAATGCTGCTTTTTCCTTTTTCACTGACCAATTTGACCTTAGCCTAGGAACCCCAAAGCACTTCACCCATGGACCCTAATAAAGGCACGTGCCCCAGGTCCTCTGTCTCCCTCTGTTCTGCACTCTGCCTTGACCTCTCCCCCACCCCATTGGATGCTGGAGGCACATAGGGTGTTTCCTCCAGGACTGTGAGTAATAAACTTCTCTATTTCAATTTCTCTTGTGACCTGTTGTTGAACTAGGGTTCACCATCCAACACCCTGTGCTCCACTTAACAAATGTTCATTTAACTAAGTCAAAACGATATGACAATTTCAACAGAAGTCCCCACATCTAATAAAAAATATTTTTAAAGTAACAAAAGGAATACACCTTACTATAAATGTTTATCTGAAATCAAAAGTTGAAACATGTGGCATTCATTTTAAAAATAGGGAAATAATAAAGATATCCATTATCAGCAACGTCTTAAAGGATTTGGGGTTGTGAGAAACAGAAACCCACTAGAAATAGACCACAAAAAGGAGGATTTGTTATAGTAGAATCTAAAGTCTAAAGGGGAAACTGCTCCCCACAATAAGTTGAAAGATAACGAGCAGCATCTGTTTCTGTCTTTCTGATGCTAGATGTCGTGTTGGATTGCTTTCAGTGGGTTGAGGGTTTTGTGTGTGTGTATGTGCGCACGCATGTGCAAACTCCCTGCAGCCTGACTTTCTACAGGATGGCCAGTTCCTGCTCCTGGGGTTTACAGGAGGCTTGGGGTTGCCATAGTGTCAACTCTAGCCTCCTCGGTACTTACTTCATGGCTCCCGTGGAACACCATCTAACTCCCAGTCTTGTTTATCACTGACTGTCCAATGAACTACCTTTCTCTGAATCATGTGCCCATTTTTTTTAAGCAATCAACCAGGACTGGGCTGTACTCAAGTAGTGCTCAACTGTCAAGCAGAACTAAATCTACAAACAGAACAGTTAGGAAAGGGAGGTTGAACAGACAGGGAAAGTAATCAATGTCTCTTCTACAGTTGTTTTTGTAATAAAATTATAATAATAAATATTAAGATTTAAATAAGAAATAAAAATTATATTGGGAACTGAAAAATCATTATGCACAAGTAGAATAATTACATAAAGAAAAGACCAAATAAATCTGCTATTAAAAATAAATTATCAATTAGAAATAATAAAATAGTGAAATGGAACGATAGAACATCTAAAAAGTTTATAGAAGTTTTATATTCCATAACAGGTAGCTAAAACATAATAATAAAGGAGATCATTTCTCAATAACAATAAAATTATAAAATGTTAATGAAGGAGTTTAATGAAAGCTACACAGAACTTTCACAATGAAAAAATGTTAAGTAGGAAATATAAAGAAAACCTTTAGTAAAGGAAGAGTTACAATTTAGACCTCAATAAAGAGATTAATATTTTCTCAAAGTTAATTTATATAGGTATTATATAGGTATTATAATCCCACTCAAATTCTCAATTGGAAAGATAACAAGATAATTCTAAAATTGATTCTGGAAAAACATTTAAAATAATTGGAATATTAAAGAAATATTTTAAAAAAGGAATTATCACAGATTTTTTAAATATAAGAAAAGTAAAGTGTTACTTTAGGAGAACTGAGTTTTATCAGATATTAAAACCTTATAAAACATCAAAATTAAAGTTTTAGTTCTGCAATAAAAATAGATAAAAGGAAAAATAGAACAAAATAGGTCAATCAGAAATTGCACCAGCATTATATTAAAATTTCAATGGTTAAAAATAAAGATTATTAATAAATTATATGGATAAAAGATATCAATTTTAAAAGAAATTAAATTAGATATTTACTTTACATTATCCACTAAAATAAATTCCAGGTCTATAAAAGAATTATTTTTAACAAATTCATAAATATTAGAATAATTAAGATATCTATCATATCTGCAGAAAAATGATAACTTTCTTAAGGTTAAAGTACCAAGTAAAATCACAAAAGAAAGATTAACAAATTTATGTATGCAAAATTTTAAACTTTTATTAAAAAAAATTTACCAAAAATTTACCAAAAATTCCTCAATTGAAAAGGAAAAAGAAACAAGTAGATAGGAGTAATACTTGTTATCAAATATTTCATCCTATAGCATATAACCTCTCACTAAAATGTACAAGAATAGCAACAAAACCATTAAAATTGAAATAGACAGCAATTTGTACAAGAAAAAACACAAATACATTTAAACAAATGGAAAAATGTTCATTCTCTCTAAATATAAAAGATATGCACACTGAAGCAAACTTGAATACTATCATGCAGCTACAAAACAAGAAAATATTTCTGGTAACAGTGCACAAATCTAATGAAGATGCTATCACACTAGAACTTTTCAGCACATTGCAAACTGGTAAAACTGATCTGGATGGCAATATCACAAAATGAACACCAAGGGAAATAAAACTTTTTTTCCATTTTTACCACACCCAAGAGACAAAAGAATGAGCATAAGCTTTGAGGCCAAGCAGACATGGGCTCCATTTCTGATATCACATCTCAGCTTCACTTTCTTCATTGATTAAAAGATGATAACAAAAGTCCAGGACCAGACAGTTTCACAGGTTAATTCCATCAAACATTTAGAGACGAGCTAACACCTATCCTTCTCAAATTCTTCCCAAAAGTTGTAGAGGGTGGAACACTCCCAAATTCATTCTATGAGGCTACAATCACCCTGATACCAAAACCAGACCAAAATATCACACAAAAAAGAAAATTACAGGCCAATATCACTGATGAACAGAGATGCAAAAAACATAAACAAAATGTTAGCAAACAGAATGCAACAACACATTAAAAGGATCATACACCTTGATCAAGTGGGATTTATTCCAGGGATGCAAAGATTCTTCAATATATGCAAATCAATCAGTGTGATACACCATAATAATAATTAAAGAATAAAAACCACATGATCATCTCAATAGATGAAGAAAAAGCTTTGACAAAATTCAACGCCCATTTATGATAAAAACTCTCCAGAAAGTGGGCATAGAGGGAACTAACCTCAACATAATAAAGGTCATATATGACAAACTCACAGCAAACATTATTCTCAATTGTGAAAACTGAAAGCATTTCCTCTAAGATAAGGAAAAAGACAAGGTATCCACTCTCACCACTATTATTCAACATAGTTTTGGAAGTCCTAGCCATGGCAGTCAGAGAAGAAAAAGAAATAAAAGGAATACAAATTGGAGAAGAAGTAAAACTGTCACTGTTTGCAGATGACATGATACTATACATAGAAAATCCTAAACATGTTGCCAGAAAACTACTAGAGCTAATCAATGAATTTGGTAAACTAGCAGGGTACAAAATTAATGCACAGAAATCTCTTGCATTCCTGTACACTAATGATGACAAATCTGAAAGAGAAATTAAGGAAACACTCCCATTTACCACTGCAACAAAAAGAATAAAATACCTAGGCATAAGACCTGTATGCAGAAAACTATAAGACACTGATGAAAGAAATTAAAGATGATACAAACAGATGGAGTGATATACCATGTTCTTGGATGGGAAGAATCAACATTGTAAAAATGACTCTACTACCCAAAACAATCTACAGATTCAATGCAATTCCTATCAAATTACCAATGGCATTTTTCTCAGAACTAGAATAAAAAATTTTACAATTTATATGGAAACACAAAAGACTGCAAATAGCCAAAGCAATCTCGAGAAAGAAAAATGGAGCTGGAGGAATCAGGTTCCCTGACTTCAGATTATACTACAAAGCTACAGTAATCAAGACAGTATGGTACTGGCACAAAAACAGAAATATAGATCAATGAAACAGGATAGAAAGCCTAGAGATAAACTCACACACATATGGTCACCTTATCTTTGATAAAGGAGGCCAGAATATGCAGTGGAGCAAAGACAGCCTCTTTAATAAGTTGTGCTGGGAAAACTGGATGGCTACATGTAAAAGAATGAAATTAGAACACTCCCTAACACCATACACAAAAATAAACTCAAAATGGAATAAAGAGCTAAATGTAAGACCAGACACTATAAAACTCATAGAGGAAAATATAGGCAGAACGCTCTGTGACATAAATCACAGCAAGATCTCTTTTGACCCACTTCCTAGAGTAATGAAAATTAAAACAAAATTAAACAAGTAGGACCTAATTACACTTAAAAGTTTTGCACAGCAAAGGAAACCATAAACAAGATGAAAAGACCACCCTCAGAATGGGAGGAAATATTTTAAAATGAAGTAACTGACAGAGGATTAATCTCCAAAATACACAAGCAGCTCATACAGCTCAATATTAAGAAAATAAACAACCCAATCAAAAAATGGGCAGAAGACCTAAGTAGACATTTCTGCAAAGAAGACATATGGATTGCCAACAAACACATGAAAAGATGCTCAACATCACTAATTATTAGAGAAATGCAAATCAAAACTACAATGAGGTAACACCTCACACCAGTCAGAATGGCCATCAAAAGAAATCTACAAACAATAAATTCTGGAGAGGGTGTGGAGAAAAGGGAACCCTCATACACTGTTAGTGGGAATGTAAATTGATACAGCCACTATGGAAATCAGTATGGAGGTTCATTAAACTAAAAATAAAACTACTATATGAGCCAACAATCCCACTACTGGGCGTATACCCAGAGAAAACCATAATTCAAATTATACATGCACCCCAATGTTCATAGTGGCACTATTTACAATAGCCAGAACATGGAAGCAACCTAAATGTCCATCAACAGAGGAATGGATAAAGAAGATGTGGTACATATATACAATGGAATATTACTCAGCTATAAAAAGGAATGAAATTGGGTCATTTGTAGAGACATGGATGGACCTAGAGAGTGTCATACAGAATGAAGTAAGTCAGAAAGAGAAAAGCAAACATCATATAATAATGCATATATGTGGAATCTAGAAAAATGGTATAGATGATCTTATTTGCAGAGCAGAAATAGAGACACAGACGTAAAGAACAAATGTATGGGAACAAGGGAGAAAGGGGTGGGGTGGGTGGAATTGGGAGACTGGGATTGACACATATATATTATTGATACTAAATAGATAACTGATGGAAACATACTGTATAGCACAGGGAAGTCTACCTAATGCACTGTGGTAACCTAAATGTGAGGGAAATCCAAAAGGAGGGGATATCTGTATGTGTATGGCTGATTCATTTTGTTGTGCAGTGGAGGCTAACACAACATTGTAAAGCAACCATACTCCAATAAAAATTAATTTTAAAAGAGAGGAAAAGAAATAAAAGATAACAGCAACTATCACTAAGATTTCCATGAAGATTAAAGATGATAACAATGCCCATAAATGCCTAAGACTTTATAGACACAAAATAGCTTTTACTACCTATGTTTCCTTCCTGCTGTCCCTACAAAGCACATACATGAACAGATACACACATAAAAATGAACACACTTGATGGAAATGTAAATTGGTGCAGCCACTGTGGAAAACAGTGTGGCAGTTCCTTAAAAAACTAAAATTAGAATCACCATATGATCCAGCAATTCCACTCCTGGGTGTATGTCCAAAGAAAATAAAAACACTAGTTCGAAAAGATACCTGCAACTTAATGTTCATAGCAATATTATTTACAATTGCCAAGATTCAGAAGCAACCTACGTGTCCATCAACAGATGAATTAATAAATAAGACATGGTATATTTGTGTGTGAGTGCGTGTGTGCACACAATGCAATACTACTCAGCCATAAAAAAGAATAAAATTTTGCCATTTGCAGCAATGTGGATGGACCTAGAGAATACTATGCTTAATGAAATGCCAGACAGAGAAAAACAAATACTGTATGTTATCACTTACATGTGGAATCTAAAAGCTAAAACAAACCAGTAAATATAACAAAAAAGAAACAGACTCACAGATATAGAGACAAACTAGTGGTTACCAGTGGGCAGAGGGAAGGGGGGAGGAGAAAAATAGGGGTGGGAGATTGAGATATAAACTACTATGTATAAAATAAATAAGCTACAAGGATATATTGTACATCACAGGAAATACAGCCAATATTTTATAATAACTATAAATGGAGTATAATCTTTAAAAATTGTGAATCACTATCTTATATACCTGAAACTTATTTAATACTGTAAATCAACTATACCTCAATAAAAAACAGACACACACACACACAGATACATACATAAACCTGAATGCACATAAACAAATATACACATACATGAAATTTTAGTTTAGGGAAATATTTTAATCAAAGCCTAGTACCATTGAGATCTGAAGGGAAATGGCAAGTCATTCCTAAACCATTAAAAGGGCTTGGGAGTTCTCCAGCTACAAACTTGTCAGTATGAGGAAGGCAGGATCCAAAGAGACCAAAAAGAAAAAGACAGCATTCAGGACAGAATCAAGGACCAGCCCAAACGAGCCCTCGCCCATTGCCAAGGGCAAATGGCCTCCCTCCATACACCTGAATTCCATCTTAGGAAGAGAAGCGTCTCTTAAAATGCTGAAAACCACCACACAACAGTGTCTGAGTGTTGCTTGGAAGGGCTGTTTAATTTATCCACTTGGTCTTAGCTTTAAACTGCCTTGCACATTTAGGTAATTTTTTCCCCACTAACCAAAAGATGAGCTCTCCAGAAGAGGAACAGATCAGTTGCAGAAAAAAATAATTACTTTCCTCTGCACTTCACAATTGCAATGTGAACTAAAATTTGTAGATGTTGCATGTGAAAACTCAAAAAAAAAAAAAAAAAACTCATGGACAAGCTAATTTCATATATTCTTATTATTAGACTTATAAATTCTTACTGCTAATAGCTATTTATGTCATTATTCTTGAAACGGCAGCGAAAGATTATTTCTAGAAGTCCTAACTTATAATCTATTATAGTACGTGAAACAAGATGTCTACAAGTCACATGGATCCATACATTATGGAGGGTCTCTTTTCTCTCTGCTTACACAGACCATTAGTAAATACTTAAAGATCCCAGTTTTGAATCTACTGCTGATGTTTTTCCAGCCTCTATTGCTGCCTTCAGTTTGTTCCTCCATTTCCTAATTGCTCACTTGTTTCTTCATCCTATTTATAGCTCTATGTTTTCCCCACACTGTCGGAATGATTTCCAGCTGCAACAGTCTTTCAAATATTTCTGGGGGAAAAGAAATCTCATCTTGTACAGAAATAGCTAACCTCAAAGGGATTCATTTTATTGTCCAGGCCTTTTTACGATTAAAAAACCTTTTCATATTATTCATGAGTCTAAAATGACTCATCCATATAATTTAGATTTTTAAGCTTTTAGTTTAAGGACTACAATTTCCTAATGACATCTTCAGTGCTAGGTAGACAGTCTGCACTGAAATTTATGTTCTTTCTTAAAAAAAGAAATGTTAGCACTTACCCCACCTTTTAACTTAGGCTGCAGAACTAAAGAAATAGGTTTGTATTCTTTAAGGTGGGAAAGATTCTTAATAACTGCCTGAAGTGACACACTATAATAGGAAGTGAGTTTTGGTGCTAATGGATTTCTGCTTAATGAAATCACACGTTTATGTAAATTTAATACAGGGAAACCATTATGTGTGGGTGTATTACTTTTGAAAACTTTCTTGTTTTGTCCATCTAAAATGAATATATGCTCATTGTGGAAAATAGAAAAAAAGGGGAGAAAAAAGTCAACCATACTCCCACTATACAAAATAATATCAAGGTTAACTCTTGGTGACTTGATTTTCTTTTTTGTGTGGATCTAAACAGAATTTGGGGTTTTGTTTTATTCTTTTTTTTTTCTTTTTGGTTTCATGTAATTATGTTCATTCTAAATATGAAACTTCATAAATATATGTCTATACATATATGTATGTATACATAAATATATTTATACATAAAGTACCTTGCTTTTTTACTATGGCATTAATATTTCTCCTATTATAAATTTTTACAAAAGTACCTTAAAACAATTACATAGTATCCCATTGAATGGTAATACCTGACTTTATTCAACATTTATATTATGTGGCATGTTAAAGTGGTTTCCAACTTTATTACATAAAGCATGAAAAGAACATCTTTAAACAGAAAGCTTTTTAATTATTTGGGCTTAGTGCCTTAGGACTGATTCTCAGAAATGGAGTTATTAGTTCAGAGAAGAAATATGTCAAGGTACATGTTACCAATTTTTTTTCCAAAAGATTTGCATGTTTGCACTCCCTCTTACAATGTATGGATATACCCATTCCATTGTACCCCTACCTTACTAGCAATTAAGTATTCTCATTGAAAACAAATTATGTTTGTTAATTTGCTGGGAAGAAATGACATTTTATTGTCATTTAATTTGCAAATAAACTCATTATCTACACTTCTATAAAATTTAATAGTTTTTCATTTGAGTTTATTAGGGGTTTCTAATAATATAATATAATCCACATATAATTATAAATAAACATTTCATATAAGTACATTAATATAACAATCTCAATATATTTAAAGTTTCTAATACTATCACTTGCTTCATCCCTTCATTATTCATAACCCTTTATGTATGTTTAATATTTCACAGTATTAACTAGCTATTCCAAATTGCTAGATTTATAGTCCTGAGGTTACAAGTTAATCCAATAGAAACTGAATTATTTAAGGTTCTCAAAAAGCAAGTTATTTCAAATAAAATCAATGATAAATCTCCATTAAGATGCAAAATATCTTGGAGTAAAGCAAAAAATTATTTTGTAATTCATAAGTCCCATATTTAAATAGTGCTTAAAATGAACGCCATTTGTGATACATGTAAAATGCCATTTATCAAAACCATAAATAAATTCTTAAAATCAAAAGTACAGTTTCAAAGTCTTTCTTGAGCACTTTGATTCTAGCTGGTTAGCATCTTTACTATGTATTAGATTATGAAAATTGGCAGTGGTAGGAGCTTGGGGAAATACCCCTGTTTTAACTTATTATGAATTGTAACATATACAAAATGTACAGAGCAATAACGTATTATGTCAAACTTGGTTTTAATGTTCTTGAAATCAGGTGTAATTTATAAGAGAAAGCAAATACTCTGGCAACCCCAGGGTATAGGCCAAAAATAAAGTAGATTTTTTAAAAAGAACACATTTTTAAATAAACCAGAAAACAGATATATTTGGTAAATGTTGGAAGTGCTGCAGAAGGTTGGCACTAGAAAATAATTGTAAAGACACAAAAAGTCACAGAAGGGAATTAGTCTAGCCAGATAGAAGAATTTGCAGAATACAGACTTAATAAGGAAGTTTTTGGTAGGAAAGGCTGTGTGGCAGAATATTAAAACACAACCCTCCTGTCTTACATTTTCACCTGAGACCCCAAATGGAGAACATTCCCTGCCAAGCATCCTCATAATTTTTAAGTGACGTCTATGTAAGATTTGCAAAGGGGTGGCTAAAACTAGTTCTAAGAGCTTTTGTCAAACAGCACATCCCCCCTAGAGTATATAAAAGAAAGCAAGAAGGAGAGAGATAAAAAGAACACATTTATGCAGAAAGCTTTTTCATCATTTGAGCTTTCTTTCATTAGGATTGATTACCAGGAATGGAATTATTAGTTCAAAAGGAAAAACTATTGGAAAGATGAACCTCATGAGGACCTTAGAGAGACCGGAGATGGAGGAAAGCATCACATGTTCTGTGCTGTGGCACTTATCTTCCCACCCACAGAGGAGTGAGGGGTACTTCCTTAAGCCAAGTGAAGAGAACATGGTATAAGAAAGCCACTCTGAGGACATATGTCCCTCAAACTCATGGGGACCCTAAAGGAGAGAGAGGCTGCTCTACCTGCCAGGAGGCAGAACCAAAAGGCAGTATCTTACTGGAAGTAGCCTGTATGTCTAGAGTAGAATGGGACAAAAGTGAATCAAGAAGCTAGATATAGGGGCTTCCCTGGTGATGCAGTGGTTAAGAATCCGCCTGCCAATGCAAGGGGCATGGGTTCGAGCCCTGGTCCGCGAAGATCCCACATGCCGTGGAGCAACTAAGCCTGTGTGCCGCAACTACTGAGCCTGTGCTCTAGAGCCCGCGAGCCGCAACTACTGAAGCCCACATGCCTAGAGCCCGTGCTCCGCAACAAGAGAAGTCACCGCAATGAGAAGCCCGCGCACTGCATTGAAGAGTAACCCCCACTCGCCGTAAGTAGATAAAGCCCATGTGCAGCAACAAAGACCCAATGCAGCCAAAAATTTATGAATTAATTTTTTAAAAAGGAAGCTAGATATAGACAGTCAAACTCTAGGATCTGAGGGAAAACAGGAAGCAGCCACCTGGAAAAGGTATCTCTGGAAAACTGGAATTGGAGGACTTCAAGGGGAATCTCCAAGGAAGCCATAAAAATACCCCCCAAGAGAAAGAGTCTGCTATGGACATCTGTCATCTCTACCTCTACCAACCATACCAATGAAATAAGACCTGCTTTCCCCCTTACCAGCACCCTCCACCACTACAGTCTTTAACCCTGGAGGAACTAGAAGCAGCATGGTGGTCACAGGTGTGGAGTAAAAGAAAAGTAAGAAATAGTAATGAAACTGACTACAGGGCTCTTCTCCATGGCAGGACTCCAGAATGGCAAAAGCCCAAACTGGAAGTTGGAACAGATATTTTCATCTCCATCATTTTTGGATAGTGATAATAATAATAGCTAACACATATATAGTACCTACCACTTGTCATCGCTGCTGTAAATCCTTTATACATAATAACCCTTTAATCTTAAAAAGACTATGAAATAGGTGCTCTATTAATTTCTCCATTTTTCAGATGAGAAAACAGAGGCATGGAAAGGTTAAAGTCACATGGCTAAGTAAATGGCAAAGCCAAGATTCAAAACCAGGAAATCTAGTTCCAGAGTCCATAAGCTCTTTGCTAGGTCAGATTAAAAATTATCCAAAACAACAGAGAAATTCAACATCCCTTACAGCCTGACCAGATTGTAGACTATTGGCTCACATCAATAAAGTCAAGTTGCAATGGACTGTGAACAAATATTTCTGATTTCCCCAGCATGCTAATTCTGAAAGGACCCCCTGATGTCACCTGGACCTGGGGTAGAAAACGGGCAGCAGACCTCAAGCACCAGGCCAACCAGCAGCCTCTTTTACATGAGCAGTACACTGAGTAGATATTTTAATACTAAGATTTACAAGAGAAGTTGTGGGGTCTGCCTGAGATTTCTTCCCAGGAGGGGGAAAATGACAAAAGTTTTTTTTTTTTTTCTTTAAGATGCAGCGGTGAGTAAGAATAAATTTCTTTTCTCCGTGCACCATGCCAACCACCGTTCACAATAAATTAGTTAGAGGGAGAACCAGTGGGATACTGGAGCCAGCTAGCAAGAGCCAGTTCTGTGCATCTCTTCCCAAATCTGAGTTCAGTGGCACCCCATAGGTAGTTTGAAATCAGCCACAGTGGGAGTATTTACACCATGGAAATTGCAAATGCTACAAGTCAGGTTTTTCTTCTGCTTCTAAGAGCTGGCTGTTAAACATTTACCAGCACACCAATGGAAAGAACCTCTCATTTGGAATTCAGATGGGATGTAAAGAAGTTTTGACCTGGACCAAGGAGTGGAACTCAGGACAGGAGTCAGCAAGAAAGCAGTGGCATCCCCAGGGATACCCAAAGATCAAGACTAAGAGAGGAAATAATAACCTGAAAATAAACCCAAGCATGATAATGTTATAAAGGCCACCTCACCTCTGGATACACCATTTGGACTAAAGGTCAGTTTTAAAAAATAGCCTAAAGGTTAAGGAAGGAATATCACAAAGAAATACAGGAAGGCAGGAGCAGCACAATGCAGGGACCAACAGTGCCAGAGCTACCGGACGGACCTTAGGCTGACTTCTGAGCATCCTGGGCTAGAACCCAATGTAGACAGGACTGGTAGTCTGCAAAAGAGGCTGCCAGAATGTATATGTAGCCCTGTTTACATTTCAATGAATTCTAGAGACTTTGTAATATTATGAGAGTCTTTCTCTAAGATTTGTTACTGTTTTTGATCCCACAGTCCTTAGCAATATAAACAAATAGCAGTTAAAAAAAAAACACAAAAGTTATTAGGCTTGCCTCAAATACAGCAGGGCAGGGGAAAGTTAAGGGAAATATGTGCATAAGAGCATCCTGGGGAGAAAGCTTGACAGAGGAATGTAAAAATAAAGAAGCAGAACCAAGTATCTGAGGAATCTGTCAGCTAGTCTTCTGGTAGATTAGCCAGCAGGAAGGTTGCAAGACACTCATTGTTTCTCTGAGATTCAGATGAACATCATTCACAGGGATGGTGTTTCTTAGAAAATATACATTTATGCATCAGGCATCTCGTTAGGTTGAGGATTTGCTGCAGGTTCCCTTCTCTGATCTTATGGTGATTTTTGAGCCTCTGACCTTTCTCTTATTGTTAATTATGATTTGATGTGGAATTATAAACCCCACTAAAATGATTTAAATCCCTTAGAAAAGATCAAAAGCTACAGCGATGATACCATTTGAAGGTAATAACCAAAATTGTCCAGAATGACTAAATAGTCCTTTGCTTATGCATAAATAAATCTTGGTATAATTGATCTTTCAGGGATCAATTTATTGCTAATCATTCTGTCAGAACCATTTTGGTTTTGACCTCCCCAGCAAAGATAAACCATCCAACTTAGATCTTATTTCCCATAGATGTTGTATCTTGTACCATGTTGAACTGGAAGATCATCATAGAAGTGTACTGTTGGAAGATGATCTAATTTAACCTGTCTATTCTATAAGAAAGTAACCCAATAGTCAGAGAAATTAAGTGACTTATCTCAAGATCATACAGTTCAGTAAAAGAATTCCATTGACCTATGCATCAGTAAAACACTTAACATTTGGTTACTTCAAAAGGCGATAAACTGAGAGGCACTGAATGTTGGAGTAAATGCTATCCTATTTTTCTAGTCCTGAATTCATCTAATACCTCTTTGTAATGATCAGTAAATGTCCCTATTGAGGCACAGATAGTATATAGTTGCATGTTTATGTGATTTAAGATATAAGAGAAAGGGCCCCAGCTGTTACAGTACCAATCTTGTGCCCCACTGCCCACAGCCCACAAGGAGCTATTAGTTACTGAGAATGAAGTTGCCATACCTCTAAGCGGTATTATATTAAAACCCTCAAGATTGTGTGATCCTGGGAAATAGCCATAACTTATCTGAGCCTTGGTTTTATTATCATTTTTTTAAATATTGGAAAATAGAACTTTAAGCTATCTCCCAATTATAAATGTAATGGGAATGAAACTCAGCTGTGCAAAAAAAAAAAAAAAACTATCCATCCATTCTAGGCTACACATTTTTAATTTACGTCTTTACATCCCTGAAATTGGAATGCTTCTTACAAATCAAAGGTGTCTTAGCATCACTGTCACCATGGGGCAGTTATGGTGGAGCTGTCACTTCCTGACCAAAAGAAGTGGAAAGTGGCTTGGAAGAATGTCCCAGAGAAAATGGTGGACACGCATTCTTTTCCTCTCATTCCTACCTATTTCTTTTTTTGATCAAAATTTAACTGACATGAAATATTATATTAATTTCAAGGAACATGTTTTTAATAAATGCTGCATGTCCAGTGCTTTCACAGCACAGAGGAAAAGACTGAAAAGAAACCCTGAACATTGACAAGTCTGAATCAAAAAGGAGACTCAGAAGAGCATGACTCCAAATGGGAAAAACTATTATGAATATGGGTATATGGGTTAAAATAGATTTTGCTTATATTTTTCCTTTTTATTTGTGTACTGGGGTAGTACATGACAGAAGTCTATGTCTAGAGAAATCTAGAAAAACAGTTTCATCAGTATAAAATAAAAACACCGAGAGAAATGATAGCAGTATGTCACAATTTAACGGCAATTTTTTTCTTGGTGGAACATAACATGATTCAACATCTTAGAGTCAATGGCATCTTAGAGTTCATAAAATATGATATCCCATTCCTCAGTTGTCTATAGATCAAGTGCATTTCAATTCGGAGCCCCTATTCTGACAGCCTGATGGTAAACTCAACTTCAGTTAGACGACCACCTCTAGCCCATGTTTTCATGTGTGTTGATCTTTGGAAAGCGGATAAGTCAGGTGCCTGGGGTTCTGCCTCTTTAAACACACACAAACAGCCATTTCTTTCTCAGTTCTTCCAGAAGTGCAGCCAGGAGCTGAGCACAGATCTCCTCTGTTCGAACAACCATAGATCTCTCCTTCTGCCTCCATGGGAATCTTCTCAAAATCATTCTTTCTCATGAAGAGATTAATTCCTCCCCCTAGAAAGGGAGTCCAATAGATAACACTTCTGGTTATTTCCTATGATCTACCTATCCAACTTTTCATCAAATGCCCCAAGACCAAAGGGCAGGCAACCTTCCTTTCCAGGCTCATACTTCTCACCTGTGGCTCTAAGGCTGCATTACTGACTGACTGAGATATTAAAGCTTTGTCTTCAGTATCTTGCATGCTAGGTTGGCAATAAATATTTCCATCCAGTACAAATTACCATCCAGGACAATACTGCAATTCCACTTCTCTAGAGGTGATTGCTGACTTTCCTTTTAAAGGTGAGCCAGTTCCTACTTCCTGAAAACAAGCATTTCTCTTCACATACAGCTTTCTTTTCACACATTTTCAGAAATAATTTTTGAGTTTTTTTGTCTTTCTTTCCAAGTCCATTAGGTGACAATTTCCAAATGCAGAGCACACCCAAAAATGAGAAGTGGGGAAGATTTGTATTCTTGGCCCTCAAACCCACCATTTAACCCTTCCTGTACTCTCCCTCTCAAATCAGTCCATGCTCTCTGTAGTGGCTTTTTTGATGTCTCAACTTGGCTGAGCTATAGTTCCCAGTTATTCAATCAAACATGAATCTAGACATTGCTATGAGAAGATTTGTGCAGATTTAATTAAGTCCCTACTCAGTTGACTTTAATTAAGGGAAATTATCCTGGATAATCTGGTAGGCCAAGCTTAATCAGTTGGAAGGCCTTAAAAAGCAGGGCTGAATAAAAAAGAATAGAATAATGCCATTTGCAGCAACATGGATGGACCTAGACATTATCATACTAAGTGAAGTAAGTCAGACAGAGAAAGACAAATGTCAAATGATATCACTTATAAATGAAACCAAAAAAATGATATAAATGAACTTATTTACAAAACAGAAACAGACTCACAGACATAGAAAACAAACATGGTTTTCAAAGGGGATGAAGAGAGGGCATATAAATTAGGAGTTTGGGATTAACACATACATACTACTATATATAAATAAGATAAACAACAAGGACCTACTGTATAGCACAGGGAATGATATCCAATATTTTGTAATAACCTATAAGGGAAAAGAATCTGAAAAAGAATATATATATATAGATAGATAGATACATAGTTAGATACATAGATAGATACATAGATAGAAACAGGTATATATAGAGAAATATAGATACGCTGAGGTAGATATAGATATAGATAGATAGGCTGAGGCTTCCCCGAAAGAAGAAATTCCACCTGTGGACACCAGTTTTGGCCAGTGCCATTGAGATCCATCCTGCCCATGTCCCTCCCTTCCTACTGGTCCCAATCCTCTGGCTGAATTCCAACAGATACACCCTCCCCCCCACCATACTTGTACTGACCTGGGACTGTCCTTCTGGAGGCCCCCTGCTTTGGACCTCCCTTTCCCTCTTCCTTTACTCAAGTTTTACTTGTGTTCCATAGTCATGGTGTCCCTTGAACAAAAATATTGGGACTTGTTGTCTTATAATAGATTTTTTTATTCTATGAACATGTTTAAATGAAATATCTTAAGAGAACAAATATTAAATTCCACTTAATTATGCACATAATGACCCACATTATTGAAAAGAATTTTAAAAGTTCCTTGGAATTGGCTTATCTGAGATATCCAGAGCATATGATCACCACACCTATACCCAAACTAGCTCTCTTCCAATTGGAAATGAATATTATTCCATTTATACTAAGGTGTTAGGTGTTTGGACATTGGACGTTTTTGCCATACAAGCATAAACAATTAAGTGTAATGCATCTCTCGATGTATTTTGTTTTTACAGAATTCTTCCAAAGTTATTACTTCATAAATCAGTGGTTCTGAAAGTGTGGTTCCCTGACCAGCAGCGTAAGCATTATTTGGGAACTTGTTAGAAATAGAAATGCAAATTCTTATCCCGACCCCAGACCTGCTGAATAAAAACCTCTGCAGAGAGAAGTCCCAGAAATTTGTGTTTTAATAAATCCTTCAGAGGTTCTGATGTGATCTAAAGTTTGAGAACCACTTCCTTAATCTAAGAGAAAGAAGCACAGTCACAGTACTGGTAACACGCGGGATATTTTTGACAGGCAAATTTTTTTGACAGGGGAGTTAATTAGCTAAGGTATAAAAGAAACCAACTGGAAATTGTAAAACGACCATCAAAAACAAATTTATTAGGAAAGCACTGGCATATACAAGCATACCTCATTTTATTGCACTTCACAGATATTACATTTTTTACAAATTTAAGGTTTATGGGAAACCCTTGTCAAGCAATTCTATTGAAACCATTTTTCCAACAATATATGCTAACTTTGTGTCTCTATGTCAATTTTTGGTAATTCTTGAAATATTTCAAACTTTTCATTATTATTATATTTGTTATGGTGATCTGTGATCAGTGATCTTTGATGCTACTATTGTAATTGTGTTAGGGCACCATGAACCACACTCACATAAGACGGCAAAATTATCGGTAAATGTTGAGTGTGTTCTGACTGCTCCACCTACTGGCTGTTCCCCTTTCCTAGGACTTCCCTATATCCTGAAACACAACAATATTGAAATTAGACCAATTAATAACCCTACAGTGGCCTCTAAGTGTTCAAGTGAAAGGAAGAGTCACATGTCTCTCACTTTAAATCAAAAGCTAGAAATGATTACGTTTAGTGAGGAAGACCAAAAGCTGAAAAAGGCTGAAAGCTAGGCCTCTTGCAGCAAACAGTTAGCCAAGTTGTGAACTCGAGAGAAAAGTTCTTGAAAAAAGTTGAAAGTGCTACTCCAGTGAACACAAGAATGATAATATAATGAAATAGTCTTAATGCTGATATGGAGAAAGTTGTAGTGGTCTGGATAGAGGATTAAACTAGCGACAACATTCCCTTATGCCAAAACCTAATCCAGAGCAAGGCCCCATCTCTGTTCAATTCTATGAAGGCTGGGAGAGTTTAGGAAGCTGCAGTAGAAAAATTTGAAGCTAGCAGAGGTTGACTCATGAGGTTTAAGGAAAGAAGCCATCTCCAAAACATAAAAGTGCAAGGTAAAGAAGCAAGGGCCAATGCAGAAGCTGCAGCAAATTATCCAGAAGATCTAGCTAAGGTCATTAATGGAGGTGGCTACACAGGTGTTTACAACAGACTTTCAATGTAGGTAAAACAGCGTTATACTGGAAGATGTCATCTAAGAGTTTCATAGCTGGAGAGGAGAAGTCAATGCCTGGCTTCAAAGGACAGGCTAACTCTCTCATTAGGATGTAATTCAGCTGGTGGCTTTAAGACATTTACCATTCCAAAAATCCTAGGCCTTTACAATTTATGCTAAATCTACTCTGCCTATACTCTGTAAATGGAACAACAAAGTCTGGATGGCAGCACATCTGTTTACAACATGGTTTACTATTTTAAGCCCATTGTTGAGACCTACTGCTCAAAAAAAAAAAAAAAAAAAGATTCCTTTCAAAGTATTACTGCTCACTGACAATGCACATGGTTATCCAAGAGATCTGATGGAGATGCACAGGACACTATTGTTTACATGCCTGTGTCAGGGAGGAAGAAATTTTGCTCTACACTTCTAGGTTCTTCTGGCTGGTCTAAGAATTAAATTGGCATAAAACAGATTAACAGGAGAAAATCAAACATAAGTTTAATAACACATATACATAGGAGAGATGCAGAAAAACTGAGTAACTCACCAAAATGGCTGAAACCCTCACCTTAAATACTGTCTTCAGTTAAAGACAAAGTGGTTTGGGACTTCAAAGGAAAGTATGCAATTCACATGGAGATGGAAAAGCAAATGTTTGGTAAACAAATATTTGGCAGGCCATGTAGAGACAATGGGACACAGAGAGGAATTTTAATAAACAGACTTTGCTAGGTTCCCTGTCCACCATACTTAGTTCATACTATAGTTATCTATGATGATAGCTCTCTTCCTGGAAGAGGTCCGCTATCTACACTCTTTTAGGCAGTTAGGGGAATGTCAAAGTTTCTTCTTGTGTCCTTTGGACCTTGATTGTTGTCAGCTCAAAATAATCTACATGCCAAAGAGACATGCTGGGGTAGAAAATTTTGCTCCCCTACGCCGGTTAACACAACATCCATTCTGCAGCCCATAGAACAAGGAGTCATTTTGACTTTCAAATCTTATTTAATAAATATATTTGGTAAGACTATAGCTGCCATAGATAGTGATTCTTCTGATGGATCTGGGCAAAATCAATAGAAAACCTTCTGGAAAGGATTCACCATTCTAGATGCCATTAAGAACACTTGTGATTCATGGGAAGAGGTTAAAATATTGACACTAACAAGAGTTTGGAAGAAGTTGATTCCAATGCTCATGGATGATTTTCAGGGCCACAAGACCTCAGTGGAGGGAGTAACTGTAGATGTGGTGGCAATAACAAGAGAACTAGAATTAGAAGTGGAACCTAAAGATGTGACTGCATTGCTGCAATCTCATGATAAAACTTTAACAGAGGAGGAGAAGAGCAAAGAAAGTGGTTTCTTCAGATGGAATCTACTCTTGGTGAAGATGCTGTGAAGACTATTGAAATGACAACAAAGAATTGAGACTATTACATAAACTTCATTGACAAAACTGTGGTAGGTTTTGAGAGGATTGACTCCAAGTTTGAAAGAAGTTCTACTATGAGTAAAATGGTATCAAACAGCATTGCATGGTATAGAGAAATCATTCATGAAGGTAAGAGTCAGTTGATACAGCAAATTTCATTGTCTTATTTTTTTTTTTAATTGCCATGTCCACCCCAACCTTCAGCAACCACCATCCTGGTCAATCAGCAGCCTTCAAGATCAAGGCAAGACCCTTCATCAGCAAAAAGATTACCACTCTCTGAAGGCTCATATAATGGTTAGCATTTCTTAGCAATAAAGTATTTTAAATTAAGGTATATACATTTTTTGTCATAATGTTATTATTGCACACTTAACAGACTACGGTATAGTGTAAACATAAATTTTATATGCACTGGGAAATCAAAAAATGTGTGTCTTGCTTTATTGTGATATTCACTTTACTGCAGTGGTCTGGAACTAAACATGCAATATCTCCAAGGTATGATGGTACCACCAAGTCCAGGGGTTTAACAGCCAATCCCCAGGATATAGAGAACAGGAGCTCCAACAGCTTCCAGCCCAGTGTTTGTGAAACTTCCTTCTAAAGCATAGCCACAGGCAATGCAGTTCCCATCTTCTGAAGTTATCGTGTCTTAGTTCAAACTATGAAATTCCAGGTATTCAGGACCAGGAAAGCACAGTCTGAGTCAGGGTTTCACCCTGTAGCCAGGCAGGGTCACAGAGTAGGAACACTATCCTGAAAACCTTTCATCCCTGGGTCATAACCTTCATCTGAGAGAAAGGAGAAAGCTTGTGAGCTGAGAGTCACCCTAAGCTACACCTGCTACAAGACATCCTTAAATTACCTTGATTCTCATACTATATGGACTACAGGTATAGTTAACCTCCCTCAGCATGACACCAGATTATAATACTCCGAGTCATCTTCCACAGCTCATTTCAAATGTCCTCTCTAGGAAGCCCTCCATGGCCCTTTGAGTTGGAATTGGTGCTCATATCACTGGTCCTGAGTTCACATCAGCTCTTTTTCCTCCACACTCTGCTTCTGCCTCCTATCTCTTGCCATACCATTCCACTGGATGCTGTTTCGGAGTTTCTAACAGAGAGAACTGCATTTAGAATATGGGGTTGAAAGTCAGGAAAAGGAGACTGTGTCAATATATTCCAACTAAAAGTTGAATATATCAGTAAACACAATAGATAAAAGAATTATATAAGCTTCCACTCTCTGGACAAAATTGAAATGGGCAAAGTATTTGGAAAACAGTGTGAAATTCAGTGTTGAATACATTTACCATTTTATTTGGATATTAAGTCCAATGTATATATGCTGGGATATATTGTGAAGTATTAACTCATATTCTCCTTACCTCTATCATGTTGCACCCCTCTTACTCAGGCTGCTGGACAGGAGGATTACAGGGACCATGTTCCATGTATGTATGTCATTGCAGCTCACTCAGAGAACTAAGTGGCCATATTTTACCTTTTGATTTTCAAAAAGTTCCTTTTCCATGTTACCATCACACACACACCACCATTTCCCATCTTCAGAGTCAGTAAAAACCTCTCTGTCTGGAAGGGAGGGAGAAAAGATGCAAAGCCATTTAAAACATCGGTCAACAAAATAATGTCTTTGTCATAGGAGACAATTTGGAGGGATGTAGACAATCTTAGTCTACAGTTAAAAGACCAGGAAAGAGAGAAAGAGGAACAGAGAGAGGAAAGAAGAGGGAGAAGAGAAGGAAAAGGAGAAAAAGAACAGATCTTAACCCCCTCCCACGGGATACTAACAGGCCCAGCAACAACAGATAAGCTTTCCAGCAACTCTCCCATCAACATGCAAGTTGCTCTTTTATGTCCAAACACTCTAGAACAACATGGAAAAGCAACATGGAAAATTGGAGAAACAAGGACCAAGTTGAGAAAATCTGTGAGAGTGAGTTGACCTCAGAATAATGACCTCATGCTTGAGATTTTCTCACAGGATGACAAGAATTTGATTTCCCTCCTTGAATCAATGTTATTTCTAGACACCCTTGGGCTGTCTGGAGATTCCAAGTTGCCCAGAACTCAGTTTTTTGACCCCATAAATGTGGTAACATTCTCTTTAAAATGAAGGATCAAACACCATGAGTGTTTATTAGATCTCTCTCTTCTTCCCTCCCCACTGCTCCTTTCTTATCTGGTTTCCATTCCTTTCTTCTCTTCCCACTTCAACTATGATTTTCCCTTTTTATTTATAGTTCTTTATTTCAGCCATATCTGGAATATTAGAAATGTCGAGACTCATCTCTTATTTGCATAAGAAACAGTTTCACCTGTCACTCTCTCTTCTTTGTACCAATGTTTTAGAACCTGCTATTGAACAGATGTATTCATATCTTTCCATGCCTTTAGAAAGAAGGGGGCTTAGGACTATTAGAATCAGAATTAGGACACCTATTTTCTAGCCCCATGCTTCCATCCCCTAAATAACTTGGAAAATCACTTAATTTTTAGCCATTAGTCTCCTTATTTGCAAAATGGATGAGTTCGGCTAAATTTCCATCAAAGTTCCTTCCAGTTTTAAAATGCTACAATTTCCAGTGGAAAAAGACTCATACCTAAATTCAGGTTATTCAGGGGAAAGGAATTAATTTTGTTCCAGGCACCAGAAATATTATTCCATGTTATGAGAAGAAGTAATATAAAATGCTCATACAAGTATTCATTCAGAACCACTACAACTAAAAATAAATTCTTCTTTGTCTTCTGTTTCACTTTCTCACTCTAATGCATTAATTTCTCCACTGATGGGTTTTTTCCCATACTTTCTTTCCCCTTTCTGGCTTACAAAATGGGAAACTGGTTCAGCTTATGTTCAAACCATGTCTCCTTGACTACACTCCTAGAGGATCCTGTTCTCTTCTCTTAAACATCACCTGATGCCACTCACTGTTTTCAACTTGTACCTCACTTCTTCCTATCTTCCTGGCAGTGTCACTGTCCAGTGATCTGTCTCTCTGCCAGTTTCCATGTAAACTTCATATGACCACAGCTGTTTCTTATTTGTGCTTGTGTTTCTGGTCCCAGCTGGTACCAGACCCAAGTATGCATCTAATAATGAGTGGTCAAATTAATTAATCATAAAAATTGATGTATCAATCTACAAAAAGACACAGGGGAATCTTATATGTGTTTTGTTAAATAAAAGAACCAGTCTGAAAAGGCTTTATATTATATGATTTCAACTATAGGATATTCTGGAAAAGGCAAAACTATGAAGATAATAAAAAGTTCAGTAGTTGCCAGGGGATGGGAAGAAGGAGGGAAAAAGAAAGTAGGGGGAGCACCGGGAATTTTCAGCTCAATGAAAACAATTCTATATGCTATTGTATGATGGATATGTGTCATTATTCATTTGACTAAACCCACAAAACTACACAACACAGAATGAACTCTAATGTACACTATGGGTCCTCAATTAATAATAATGTATCAATGTTGATTCATCAATTGTAACAAAGGTACCACACACTTACAAGATGTTAATAATAGGGGAAATTGAGACAGAGAGAGGAAGTATATGGGAACTCTGTACTATATGCTCAATTTTTAAACTTAAAACCGCTCTAATAGATAAAGACTATTAATTGTTTAAAGGATGAACCAACTTCCAATTCTCGGTCCAGCACATAAGGGCCTTGGAAATTGTCACTGTGTCCTAACAAGCAAAAATCTGAAACAAACTGAAAAATCAACAAGTCTTCTCAGATCTGTGGGAGAAGTGAGGTCACAGGGCAAACTATTGTCTCTACAACTGGAGAAAATAATAGATGAATGCAGAAAATCGCTACTTACTGGAGCAGCAATCCATGAGCAGACACCTTCGCAGGAGCCAGGGCCAGGGTAGGAAAACATAAACTGTATTGATGAATTGCTGGAAGCTCAGTGTGGAGAAGTCTGAGTTAAAAACTCCAGGAGGAGCCAGTCAGAGGGAGCTACCACACTTTTATGAGCTTTACCTCCAGGAGCTCTGTAAGAATCTTCTGGTTCTCACAGAGAATATAGAATAAAAAGAGTGAACAGTGAGCAAATATAGGAGAATAATGAATATAGGAGAAAAATCTCCTCCTGCTTTCATTGGGGCCAGGAGAAAAGTAACAATTTTGAAATATACCAGAGCACTCTGTTCTTAATAAGACCAGCCATCAAGAGAAACTATCTTACCAGAACCTAAACTCCTGGGATTTTTTGAAAACCTAATCAACCTGAGGAAGAGAAATACCCAACTCCATCCTTCTCCAGCCTTTCAGATGGGGGAGGAAGGAAAACACCCAACTGCAGCCATTTTATCCCACCTAAGTGGGAGACTGAGAACCCTTATGAAGTTCACAGTCCAGAAGCACAAGCTCATAAAAAGACTAAAGCATAGCACAATAGAACATTTCCCACCCCATACATACACCTTCCCACCGTATTACTAAAGGTCTATTTACACCAGTTTATTTAACTCAGACCATGGCGTCTGGCTATCAAGAAAAAATTATAAGACTAAACACACAGTACGAAGAGAAAAAGCAAGCATCAGAACCAGACTCAGATATGACAGAGATATTGGAATTATCCAACCAGAAATGAAAAACAGCTATGGTTAATATGCTAAGAGTTCTAATGGATAAAACTGACAGCCTTCCAGAACAGATGGGCAATGTAAACAGAGAGATGGAAATTCTAAGAAAGAATTAAAAATAAATGCTAAAGGTCAACATACATTGTAACAGAAATCAAGAATGCCTTCCATGGGCCTATTAGTAGACTGTACACAGCTGAGGAAGGAATCTCTGAGCTTAAGGGTATGTCAGTAGAAACTTTCAAAACAAAAAAGCAAAGAAGTAAAAGACAGGAAAAAAATGAAACAGAATAGTTAAGAACTGTGGGACCACTACAAAATGTATATCACACCCTTAATGGGAATACTAGAAGGAGAAGAGAATGAGGAACAGAAGAAATATTTGAAGCAATGATGACTGAGAATTTCCCCAAATTAAGATCTACTGTGGTCTGAAGGTTTGTGGCCCCCAAATTCATATGTTGAAAAGTAATCCCCAATGTGATGGTGTTTGGAGGTGCTTAGATCATAAGGGCAGAGCCCTTATGAATGATATCAGTACCCTTATATGGACCTGTGAAAGCTCCCTTACCCACTTCTGCCATGTGACGTTTCAGCTAAAACATGGCCATCTGGGAAGCAGGCTCTCACCACACACTGACTCCACTGGCACCATGATTGCATTCCTTGGTATTTACCCAAAGGAGCTGAAAACTTTCATTCACACAGAAACCTGCACGTAGATGTTTAGAGCAGCTTTATTCATAATTGCCAAAACCTGGACGCAACCGGTGAATGGATAAACTGTGGTACATCCAGACAATGGAATATTATTCAACGCTAAATAGAGCCATGAATAGACATGCAGGAAAATTAAATGCATATTTCTAAGTGAAAAAGCTATGTACTGTTTAACTGCATGACATTCTAGAAAGTGAAAACTGTGGAGACGGTAAAAGGATCATTGTTTACTAGGGGTTGGGGGAAAGGAGGGATGAAGAGGTGGAGCACAGAAGTTTTTCAGAGCAGTGAAACTAGTCTGTGTATTAGAAAGGTGGAGGTATATCATTTATACTTTGTCAAAACCCATAGAATGTACTAAAACAAGAGTGAACCCTAATGTTCATGGACTTAGGATTGCAATGACATATCAATGTGGTTCATCCATTGTGAAAAATACACCACTCTGGTTTGGGATTTTGACAGTAAGGGAGGCTGTGCATATGTGGAGGCTGGGAATATATGGAAAATCTCTGTACCTCTCACTCAATTTTACGGTGAGCCCAGAACTGTTCTAAAAAATAAAGTCTACCTTAAAAAAAGAAGAATGAACCCACATCAGACTCTCCAGGTCACTTGGTTTTGTCCACATAACAAACATGAAAAAGGTAAAAACAGCTGGATAGGCTCTCACATTTCATGCTGACATTAGAACTAGTTGCTAGGCCTCCTATTTTCAAGCCTAAGGAGTTTTTCTATAGCTGGCTTGCTTTTCATTCAGGTCTTGTTTGCCTTTTAGTTGTTTCCTTATCCACCAGCTTTTACCTTTTTTCATAGCTTTTCCTGCAACCTGGGCATTGCTTATATCATTTTCTTGTCTGTGTCACTAATTAGCAATTGATTTCTAAAAATTCAGCTCATCATCAATAAATGTTGTTATTAAGTAGTCAATTAGAAAAAAACATCTCCCAGAGATTTATGGAGTTATTAAGTCTCAAATCTAGCTTTGGTGAACTTATACATTAAGACCTCATGTCCCAGGAGGATTATCTGTGGCGACAGCAACAAGAGGTGAACCTGCTCAACTCAGCCAGAAAGTTCAGCATCGGGCTGGTGAATCCATCTTCCCTGGACCCCGTGCTGTCACAGCCAGCTGACTAATGCTCTAATTATGGGCTCCACTTTTGCAACCTGTACAGTTTAATGGGCATCACATTTGCTTCAGGTCTAACGTCCATTTTTAAATTGACTGTCATGCCATTAGCTTTTGGTTCGGGGTACTTGCTTCTTCCTAGGAAGGGAGTTTGGCAATTATATCCATCGACCTGCTCTTGCCCTAATGTATTAAGGAGAGCTCCTCAATCTTGGCTTCCCACGAATGCAGTAGCACTTTGTTCCCTTAGCAAAACTCTTTTTTTATGAAACTGCATTAATCACCTACATAAACCTACCTCCTCATGTATCCCTGCCTTCGTATTCCTCCTCTCTGAAGCCCTCCCCAGTTGGCAATGAAAGGAAGTTCAGACAATGAGCTGTGTTCTCTGGAAGGGCAAAGGTGACTCCTCAGCCATGTTCTGATAAATGAATACAAGAATTCATTGTGCACGGCAGTGAAGAACGTTTATGTTGATCAGATAACTGTGACTTAAAATGCCCCCAGATGATATACACCAGGCAAAAATCAACACAATTAAACACACAGCCTGGATCTGAGCAACAGCATCAGATGTATTCATTTTAAACCAGGATACACTCTGATTCTCTCATCTCTCTCTCTCTTCTCTCTCTCTCTCTCTCCCTCCCTCTCTCTCTCTCTCTCTCTCTCTCTCTCTCTCTCTCTCTCTCTCTCTCCCTGAAAGTCTATGACAGAGTAGGTAACACAAAGGCAAGATATGAATACTTTATGTAAAGAAAAAGACAACCTGTAGATTATTTTCTCTGGCCAGGTAATAACTCAATAGTACAGAGAGAATGGAATTGTTGAGGAAAATCGTTCAACAGGCAACAATGGTTATTGGTTACGAGGGTACAGAAAACCATTTATCTCAAATATATGCTGGTGGAAGATAACCCCAACTACTAAAAATCATATTTTAAAAGAATATTTAAAAGATTATGAAGAGATATCACTACACCCTTATCAGAAGAGCTCAAATAAAAAATAGTGACATTACCAAATGTTTATGAGGATGTGGAAAAACTGTATCTCTAATACCTTGCTGGTGGAAGTACAAACTGGTACATCCACTTTTACACCATATGATTTGGCAGTTTCTTAGACTCATCAGTTTCTTAAAAATAATCTGGTAGCTTCTTTAAAAAAACAAAATTAAACTAAACCTATATTTATCATATGACCCAACAATCACACTCCTGAGAATTTATCCCAGAGAAATGAAAACTTAGGACCACAGAAAAACCTAGACGTGATTGTTCACAGCAGCTTTATTTATAATAGCAAATGGCCAGAAACTCCTCAGATGTACTTCAACAGGTGAATGGTTAAACAAACAGTGATACATCCACACCATGGAATACCACTCAGCATTAAAAAGACTGAACTTGAAACATGCAACCATTTGAATGGATCTTAAGAGGATTCTGCCCAGTAAGAAAAAAAGCCAATCTCAAAAGGTCACATACTAGATGATTGCATTCATATAGCATTCTCAAAATGACAATATAATAGAGATGAAGAAAAACTAGTGTTTAGCGGGGGTAAGGAATTGTGCGGGACAGAGAGACGGGTGTAACTATAAAGGGGTAGCACACATGAGATATTTATTGTGATGGAATAGTTTTGTATCTTAATTGTGATGGTTGGTGGTTACACAAATCTGTAGCATTGGAGAAAATGACATACACACATTGTACCAATGTCAATTTCCTGATATTGCCATTGCACTATAGTTATGGAAGATGTAACCATTGGCAGAAACTGGATGAAGTGTACATGGAATTCTCTTTTTCTCTGTGGGTAAATAATTAATTCAAAATAAACGCTTAAAATAATACTTAATAACAAGAAAAGATACCTAATACATATACAGAAAATCCATGCATACTTATACCACCCCCAAAAAAGTGGTTTAAAAGAAAAACACCTCTACTGGTATAGTAATGATTGTGCTTGGGTATCAGAATTTATATTTGATGTTTCTTTTCTTTACATAGTTTCTCCATTGAACTCGTATGAATTATATAATTTGTTCCCCAAATTCTATTTTCCTGTGCTCCACCAAAAGGGCAGACCTTTAAAAAGCAATAAGTTATACATACCCTACTAAAATGAATGAACCAGAAGCTGTTCCTGGAAGAAAATTGCAGAAATAAAAGTCCTCCCCCAAGAGGATCAAATAGTTCCTCCAAATAAAAATCAAGCAGAATCTCATAAGAACTCTATTTGTGTGAGATATATTTTTTAAGCTAATACAGACCCCAAATTAATAAGACAACCAGATACCATGCATGCTTATAACACTTTAACCAAATACACTAATTTTATAAACTAAAGCAATGGTGATGATTTGATTGCAGTATATTTCCCTACCTCAACAAGGTAACAATCAGAAAGGATGTGTTACTCATCATGCTTAATATAAATCATCCATTATGACCACTGGAAGAACACTGACCATGTGGTAACTGGTAAATCAATCTGAGATGCACGTAAATACTAGTCTTTATTGAAGTGTCTTATATTTGGTAATTACTGTATGCTGTACTCTATTTCATGCTTCCCTTGTGAGCTTCTTTGGTATTCATATAGAACAAATAAATTATTCAGAGTCTCTATATTTAATGCTTAATATTTTCTCTTTGGATAATCTACATTTATGAACTAATTTTTGTAAGTATTTCTAAAGTAGACTCCACACATCTCCAGGATGAGTTTAATGACAGGAGATAACTGGGGTTTATGCTTTTCTCCAGCTATTTATGAAAACAAAGAACAGCCTATTTATTATTCAAATGTAAAACCTCTATTCATCAAAAAGCCATTGATTTCACATTTTCAACTAAAAGAATCCTGAATTATTTTAAGTCATGAAACAAATGCCATCCAAATTGGAATTTCAAGATAGGCTCACAATCAAAAGGAACATAACCTGAAGCTGAAATTCAAATAAATGCTTAGTTTCATCTCATTTTTTCAACTTGAATAACAGGAATGTAAAAGAGAAAAATACACACATAAATACAAACAAAGAAAAATTATCTTAAAGCAATCGACATTCAAAAGAAAATCCTGCCCACTGTTGTGTCAGAAATAGAAACAGACATAAATGTGAGTATTTGAGTTGAAAGAATAAAACAAATATACACATAGGTATAGGCAGTGTGGTGTAAAGATAAAGGACAGATGAGCACAGACTGGGGAGCCCTATACCCAGGATGCTCATAGCTGAACAATGACCAAGCTCAGGGCCAGACCAGGGAACCTCTCAATTTCAGGCTACAGCCTCTGTTTGGAGCTGTCCTCCTCCAGTCAGCTCCGCCATACCCCAGTACAGAGATGCACAAGTTCTTGGTGCCATTCACACAAGTGCTACACTCTTGCCTTCAGACTTCAACAGAATATTGTGGATTTTTCAAAACTCCTGTCTCATATCTGTGCCTTCACCTGAAGCCTCCCTGCATCTGTGGAGTAAAGTAAGGGGTAGACCCTGGGGCTGGCGGTCATCCTAAGCGTCTTCTCTTTCCACTCCTTCCTTGAAACCCTTCTAATATCCCGGCTAAGAGAGAGAACTCATCACCCAGCCTCTGCTAGGGGTCACCACATAGGAAATACTCCATCCTCAGGCGGGTCTATTCAGGCCAAGTACCAGTCCTGTCTCTGCTTCTGGGACCACATAGAAAAAGCTACATTTCTTTGCTGCAGCAGTATCATCCCCGTTATTACTAATATTTCTTGGGCCATCATTCACGTTCTAGGCATCCTACTAACAACTTTAAATGTATTGCCTCATTTGATCCATTTAACATCTTTAATCAGCAGGTGCTAATATTTTGTTCTATTTCACAGAAGAGGAAGTGGAAGTGGAAGGCAGTTAAGTAACCAGCCCATGACCACCAAACTAGTGAGTGGCACAATCAGAATTTGAACGCTTTATTCTTAATCATCCACCACCCTCAGCATATTAGCCAACAACTTTGTACTCTCTCTGAGATGGCTCTCATGCAGATGAAACAGTCTCATTTTCAAAGCAAAGAAATCATAAGGTTCTCCCCAGTGCAGTGACCACTAAATGGACATTGCCTCAGAGATCCTAGCTGGAATGCAAACAGTTCATTAGACTAGCTGGTCAAATTCAGAATATGGTGAAAATAGCATAAGGAACGCAACTGAAAGGTGTTACGTGTTTGCAGTGTCAGAATTGCCATGGAGATGGTTATGTTGAATTACCTACAATACCGCTGCTCACAATACCCCATGGTGCCCTCGTCATTCTTCCTTCTTCCTAAGATTTCAAGAGTTATGGAAGCGTCTCAAAGAACTTTGCAGTATATCTGTGACAATAAGCTTCTATGGATTATATAATCTTCTCAGTTTATAAATGCTTTGAATGTAGTGGCAGCATCTTACTTAGCTTTGTGTCATTTACACATACTTTTTTGCTTTTTTAAATTTTTTTGTTTTAATTTTATATTGGAGTATAGTTAATTAACAGTGTTGTGTTAGTTTCAGGTGTACAGCAAAGTGATTCAGTTATACATATACATGTATCTATTCCTTTTCAAATTCTTTTCCCTTTGATGAAGAGAAAAATCAATAAGCAACAGTCTACATAGAACCAGGAAAACCTCAGAAGTAGACATTAATTCAATCTCACAGCCCAAGGCACAATTTGTCATAATTTGGTCTCCCCAGGAAGCAAACCCTCAGACAAGGACTTGGTGCACAGCCAGGAGTTAATCCCCAAAAACAGAAGTAAGGGAAAAGCAGATGGCGATGGAGGAAAGTCAGTACATGGTGTGTTAATGAACTGGATAACATGGTGGGCAGCTGTGGCTCAGTCTCTCTGGGGATCCTCTGGGAAACTGCAGAGCATTCTTCAGAGTTGTCACACCAGGTAATGGGAAGCAGAGGTATTATTCACCTTGAAGGTAAAGACTGCCTCCATGGGTGCTTACTCTCCTGAAAGTCTGAATTGCCCCTGGCCAAGTTTCAGCAGCCTTCTGTAGCTTTGGAGAAAACAACTCGGAGAAAACCCTTGGCACAATCTTGGTGAAGGACCCCGGCCATGGTACATGGGGCAGCTACCCTAAAATCAGGTGGGCTGAGGGCATATGCAGAGTACATCACAGCATCTGTTCTACCATCTTCATCCAGACCTTCTAAAGTAAGCTCGGAGTAGAATGTCTCCTGTGGTCTCAGATCTTCAAGGGAAGGCCCAAAGTTTAAGACAAGAGGCATCTGTAAGAGATAACCAAGAAATGGCCTGACACATCCCAATTTATAGAAGTGGGGGAACAAAATGAAAATGGGTACCTATATTAGTGTGCTAGGATTGCCATAACAAATATCACAGACTGGGTGGCTCAAACTGGGTGGCTCACAATCAAGGTGTCAGTAGGGTTGGTTCTTTCTGAGGCCTCTCTCCTTGGCCTTTTTCTCCATGTATCTTTTCTCCATGTATCTTCCCTCTGTGTGTCTGTGTCTTAATCTTCCCTTCTTACAAGAACACCAGTCACATTGGATTAGAGCCCACCTCAATGACTTTGTTTCATCTTAATTACCTCATTAAAAATTCTATCTCTAAGTACAGTCACATTCTGAAGTACTAGGGCTAAGACTTCAACATATGAAGTCCCCCCATTACAATATTTCACTCCCCAGCTGGAGGTTTGCTAAGTTGCAGGGATTCTTACTTCCCTGGAGAAGAATACGGTGTAATTGTACTCCGGAGTGTTTGACATGGATGCACTAGAGTTTAGGGGTATTTGTGAATATAGAGTCTGGTGTCTGCCTCCCGCTGGAGAACATAAAAGATAGAGATGCTGACAGGAGAGAGGAAAAGAACATCAGAAGCAGCCTGAATTTGGAATGGCAAGGACCCCTGCCTTTCCCATGGGTTCAGTGAACACTTGAAGGTAGCCAGGCTTGCACCATCTTGATGCGGAAGGATATGCAGGGCAGAAGATGGTAGAGGGAGGGTTGGAAGAAGACAACCGTAGAAGGAATTTCTTGCCACACAATTCAGAGTCCACATGGAACACACAACAGAACACACAGCACCCCACAGATGAGCCAGAATTTGGAGGTCTGCCACACAAGTCATTAACAGCCAGAAGAAACCTACAAATAACATGAAGTAGGTAAAAATCTCTTTCTTCCTTTCATTCTAACCCCTTCTTGCCCATGCTCTAATCCTGGAGGAGCCAGTAGCAAGAGGTTGGAAAAAGAAAAAAAAAGAAAGGAATAGAAAAGGGAAAGACTGTACCCCTACCTTAGATGATAGGTCAAACCTGAGCTGGGGGGAAGGAGAGAACCTCAGAACTGGATATGGAGCTGAAGTTTTTGTTAAGACTGGACTGAACTGTTTAAGACTGGACAGTAGAATGGGACTCTTGTCCAATGAGGCAAAAGGACAAGAAAGCTATGACATCTTGCCCAGATTTCATCCAAGGGTAAGGGGAGAGGATTGGACAGAGTATGCTTAAATATAATAGATGAAGAAAAATAAAGTCTCTTATTTCTCTCCTTGTTGAGCTCATCCAACACACCAATACTATTTCATGTTCTCAGACACAGATTACTGAAAAAATATTCTGAACTAGCCTCTTTCCCAGATATCCTTCAAGTTATATTGTACCCAAATCCATATTTTTTAGACACCACTTCTATCCCATTATTCCTCTGTCCAAAATTCTCCATTGACTAGGTGGTTTAAAAGATAAAGCCCACTATTTTCTACTTGTCCATAAAGGCCTTCTCCACTAATCCCCATTCCCAGATGCCTGATGATTTTTCTTTCTACATTCCAAACTTAGAGGTTGGAAGGGCTATATCATTAGTTTCTCAGGGATCCTCCCATCATGCCCTGCAGACATTTTGAAATGAAAATGGTATCTCAATGATTTGAGGTCAGGCAATCCAAAGCATCCATTCCTTCATTCAGTTATAAACAGCCAGTGTTGGCTGCCACATGTCAGAGTCTATGGCTCTCCCTTATCCCAGGCTCCCTAAAGAGTTCACGTTAGCACTAAATGGAGTCCCATTATCTTTATATCTGACATTTTCCATTTTGTGAGATTGTACATCAGGATCCGATCATGAGTTCTCTTTTGTGTTTTTGAACCTTATGTAAGAACCTAAGGTCTGACTCTTTACATTTCTCCTCATCTTCTTTGGTACTAAGTAAGTCAGAAAAAGGGTGGAGGGATGATATAGGCCTTTTTAAATGACCCTGATTCTCTGAACTCATGGTCCCCTCCCACAGAGGGGAAAGGAAAACTTACATATTAAGCATGATCACCTTACCCCTTGAAGAGGTGGGACCATATCAAATATGGACCGTCAAGAGTTCGATGTCCTTAGGAAATTTGGGGGCAGGTTTTGAGCCATAAGTAGCAAAGTCTCTACAGAATTTCCTTGGACTTTTACATTTTCTTGCAACCAGTGACACATTTAAAGGGCAATGGCTCTTATTGTTCATCAGTCAAGAAAACATATTTGCAAAATCTAGAATCCAGGCACAGTTAAAATCCACATTTTTCTTTCTGGTCCTTTTATTTATTTCTTTAAAATTGTTTTATTGTTACCATGCAAGCCTGTGCCTGAATTACAGCCTTTAATAAAGCAATGGCAGTTTTATTTCTTGGGTGCCTCATGACCACATTAACCTCTTCTCAGTGGAGTTATTAATTGTGCATTCTGCCCACACTCCTTTGGCGTGGCTTCCAAGGAGAGAGTCAGAAGTTTCCTCGGGAAGGGAAGGACATGTTTATAGCCAGTCCCATGGGAGTGTTTGTATAATTACTGGAATGATTAAGGAGGTGTTTTTGGACACAGACAAGTGTACTAAGTTTTAATATGTTTCGTGACAATGCATAAGACGAGTGCATGATACAGGACACTGCAGGTCACCAAAATAAATAAATATGTGCAGAGGCACTAGAATAAATTCAGGCCTGGGTATAAACAGAAACTTCAAGGGGAAATGAGCTTTGATTCTTGACAAGAGAATTGTTTGTGGTCTGAATGAGGACAGCTGTACAGAAGAGGTAACAGAGAGCCTGGGGACGCGAAGTCTTAGATGGTTTTCTCTAATCCCATGTTGTAAAGACAGCTTAATGTGAGCGAGGGGGTGGCAGGGGGAGCTTTGATTAATTCTGAGATTGAAGTTAAACCTTTTCTAATTTGACTCGCCGATTAATCTTGTAACTATGCATCCTTAATCAAAACTCAGAAGGAATCTTTAATCTTGTGGATATAAAACACAAGACGATTAGAGGCCTTTGACCCGCCCGTGCTTCCCAGCTGCTGCCTTCTTTTCTATTTTCTAGGTACTTCCTACTGCTCTTCATATCTCATTCTATTTATAGAATACAGGACTGGTATTCTATAATGTTAGAAGAATGACTATGAAGAACATAACAGTTAAAGTCCCATATTCAATCTGTCATCTATTCATTCATTCATTCTTCTTTTCTTTCAGTGGGTAAAGAGCGTGTATTATGTGGCAGGCATTGTTTTATATATTAATAAAGAGTGTGAACAAGACTGTCACATCTTCTTTTACAGACCGCACCTAACAAGGACTTTTTCATTCATTCTTTGCTAAGTAACCAAATGCACGTGATCTAGGAAAATAAATATGCTTCTAAGGATTAAATAATACTATAGGAAAGCTCTTCTCATTCAGATGACTGCAAAGTACAAATTGTTTACTGGAGAAATCCAGTCATATGTCTGGCAAAATGTTTTTGGATGCTGTTAGAAGATGGATAACCAGGTGATAAAATTCACCATTCCAGCATCACAAGATTTTAATAACCGGACGAAGGCTTTAAATGGTGTCTAAGCCATCTTTTATGCACAATAAACAGGGTTCCAGGGGAAAGTCCTCCCACCCATGCCCATCCTAACCACATCTTTTATAGAGGAATATTCCTGCAGACAAGGAGAGTATTCAGATCACGCCTGTCCCTTGAGCCAAATACTACCATATCCAGGCAATACCTCCCTCCTATTACCACTTTATAAAGCCATGTATTTTAAGAATGTTATTAAAATCTTTCAATTCTTCAGCTCCAGATTCAATTTCAGTAGGCGGACCAAATTTAAACGAACAGCAATTGGCAAAACCAAACAAAAAAATCCCTACAACAATAAAAAATACTAAATTCTCTGGGAGATAATTCCCTGCCACTGTGACCAAAATAATGATTATTATGAAATATAAGTTTTCAAGGGAGAGAAAGCATTGATTTTGTTTCTCCAGTTTTTGAAAGAGTTTTCTAGGTTGGATCCTTCTGAATTCATGTAAACAAAGCGGTTGACTGGCTGCATTTTATTCCTCCCCATTGGTTCTTTGCAAATAAGAAAGCACCCACAGTGCTGGTAAGGGAACAACATCATTGAAATAATACAAAAAGAGTAATACCTGCACTCAGATTTGTTCTACCCGTTATACTAAAATACTTGGGCAAAACTCACTGTGGCAAAGTGTTAAGTGACAACACCCACAGCCAAAATGATATTTTCTGTTGACATTGCTGAATAGAAGAGCATAGGAAATGCCAAGATTATTAACTTGTGTGAAATACACGTCCCTCTTTTCAGCTTTTCCTCTTGGTAGAGACCAAATGGATTCCCAGAGATATGCTATAAGGCCCTCCAGAGGCACCAGACACCAAGCTCTTTGATTCTTATTTATTGCTTGTCTAGAAGACACTTTGGTGTTGTGGAGGAGGAATATTAGCTGTACGTCAGTCACACTTTATTTGTGAGAGACTTTGCTCACTTAGAGCATGTTAATCAAAGGCACACTAGAAAATATTAAATCAAAAAGAGCTTGTCAAACACAAAAGACTAGAAACCACAGCGACTCTGCTAAAAAGCAGTACTCACTCCAAAAAGAATGCTCTTTACCCAAACAGTGCCCTATCCAACCAAGAGGAAGGGACCAAAATATGAAGAGCCTGGATCTCAGAAAGACGAAAAAAGACATTTTTCCAGCGTTTCTCTTTCCTGACCACCATTCTAGAATAAGAGAGGAAGAGTGAGGGGGAGTCAGAGGAAGCAAAGACTGTGGCCACTTCCTGCCTCTTCTGATTTGTAGCCCCAACATTTGACATTCAGATGACTTGCTTGCTTCTTATAGCTCTGAATAGCTGCCAGATGATCTTTTCTTTTTAAAAACTTTATTTTTGCAATATATAAGACATAGAAAAGGAAATAACAAATAAGTCCCTAGGCACCCACCCCTACTTTAAGAGATAAAATAGTACTGATCTATTATATTTAATGCCCTTTGTTTACTCATTACAAACATACCTTCATTCTAAAGGTAAACACTGTCCTGAATTTAGGGTTTGTCTTTTCCAATCTTTTTGTTGTTATTGTATTTTTATTCTGTCTCTATGTAGCCCCTTAACAATTCTTGTATTGTGTTGTATGTTTTAACCTTTATATACTCTTTTTTTTAATTTGTTAGCCTTTATATATTTTTAACATTTATAAGTTTTGCTTATGCTTTTAACTTTTACACATTCTGCGATTTTCTTTTCTCAAGCATCACTATGTTTATAAAGTTCTCCTATAAATATATTTGGCTCTAGTTTATTAATTTTCAGTGCTGCAGAGCAGTCCATTATATAAATACACCACCATGAGTTAATTCACTTTTCTGTTGACAACTTAGGTTGTTTCTAAGCATTTGCTATTACAAACCATTTTGCTGTGAACATGTCTCTTGTCTCCTTGACTATATGGGCAAGTTGCCCTGGAGCATATTCCTTTGGACTGCTGAGTTATAAGGTGAGGGAATCTTCAACTCTACTAAATATTGTAAAACTGACCTCCAAAGTGGTTACACCAATTTACATTCCTCCTGCTGTGGATAGGAATTGCCATTGCTTTATATCCTTATCACAATATAGTGTTGGCAGGTTTTTTAAATTTCTGCAAATATGATAGGTGTGAAATTATAATCATCTTTTCAAGTGATTATTAGTCATTTATGTTTCCTCATCTGTGAGGTTCCATGTTGCTGGGTGTGTTTTTTATGGACCTCGTTTTTTATTGTGTTGTTTGTCCTTTTCTTATTGATGTGCAGAATTTCTTACATACACGGCATTTTAATCCTCTGTTGATTATACGTGCTGCAAATACTTCTTTTTCACTCTTATTATGATGTCTTTTGATGAACAAAGTTTTTATTGTAGTATATGCCATCCATATTTTTTATAATTTGTATTTTTCCTGTTTTATTCATTTCATGCTAGAAGCCGTAAAGATATTCTTTGTTTTCTTCTAAATTCTTTTGGTTTTATTTTCACTGTCAAATTTTTAATATACCTTGATTCGATTTCTTTATGAAGTGTGAACTAGTATGGCATAGTGATTGAAAGCATGGAGTCTGAAGCCAGACTGCCTGAGTTCACATCTCACCTCCATCACATTTTAGCCTGTCACTTAACCTCTACATGCCCTAGTTTCTTAATCTGTAAAATGGGTATAAAAATAGTAGCACCTATTGATAGATAAGTGTGAAGTTGCAACTAGGATATACAAAAACCTCTTAGAACAGTACCTACTAAATGCATTTAAGTGATTACTATTACTATTGTTGTTGTTATTATATGAAGTAGGGATCTAATTTTATTTTTGTATATGGATAACCAAATTTCCTACCCCTATATACTAACTAGCTGACCTCTTTCTCACTTTCTAACAATGCCATTTCTGTCATACATCAGCTTTCATGTAGGGGTGAACGTTTTTCTAGCTTCCTTATTCTTCCATTGGACTGTCTATCCTCTAGAAAAATTTCAAGCCTACATTTAAAATTCCCTGAGTTCTAGAAGTCCCTGAAGTTGTCACTCTGGCCTCTTCTTCTTTTATCTATAATCCCACCTCAATAATATATTTTTAGTTGTTTGATAAATAACTGAAGGACAAGGGCAATGTTGTTTCCCTAGGGCTGCCAAAACAATGTACCACAAACTGGGAGACTGAAAACAAAAGAAACTTATTGTCGCTCATTTCTGGAGGCTGGAAGTCCAAAATCAAGGTGTTGGCAGGGTCATGGTCCCTCTGAAACCTGTAGAGGAATCCATCCTTGCCTTTCCCTAGCTTCTCGTGGTTTGCTGACAATCTTTGGTGTCCCTTGGCTTGTAGATGCAACATCTAATCCTTCATCTTCACACAGCATTTTTCCTGTGTCCCTGTCTTTACATGGAGTTCTTTTTGTAAGGACATTAATCAAATTGGATTAGGGATCCAACCTATCCCAGTAGGACCTCATCTTAACTAATTATATCTGCAACAACTATATTTTCAAACCAGGTAACATTCTGAGGTACTGGGAGTTGGGACTTTATTTTGGGGGGGGGTACCATTCAACCCATAACAAGGGCAAAACTAAAACTACTAACCTTTGGCTTCGATCAAATCTTCCAACCCTCACCTGAACATCTCAATCCACCTGCTGAGGATCCTTGCCATACTGCCTTCAATTACAGTGGTTCAATCCTCCTAGACCCAGTTGTCCTAACTCAGACAAATTTTAAAACAAATCATTTCAAACTTCAAATAGCCAATACATCAGGAGTTTGTAAAGAAGGAAGATTTCAGAATCCTACCCTTAGAGATCCTGATTCAGTGGTTGGAGTTGATCAGTGCTAATGCAGGTGGTCAAGAGAACACGCTTTGGGAAACATTAATCCAGACAACGTGTTAAAAGGCACATTTCTAAAGAAGGGGAAATCTGCAGAACAGCCCACCTCATTGCTCAACACTCAGGCAGCTGCTCATCAACCCAAAGGTCTTGGAAGAGGCTGTCTGCAGAGAAATGGAGTTTTCCTGATAAGCAGTCTAGAAAATTAGATTAATACTACTTCAGAGTTTAAAACCCACTCTTAGAGGATTACAGAATTGAACTGGTTCCATTTTTTAATTAGCAATTCAATTGTGTC
This sequence comes from Monodon monoceros, assembly GCF_005190385.1. NCBI lineage: Eukaryota > Metazoa > Chordata > Mammalia > Artiodactyla > Monodontidae > Monodon > Monodon monoceros. Next base: position 15,406,292 of record NW_021703767.1, read on the forward strand.
TTCAATTTTCACAGGCTGCAGATTCCCTCAAAGTCCAAAGTAGGACACTGCAGTAATCTATTCTACATTAATAAAGCTTGGACCAGAGTTTGCTTTTTTATTTGGAAAAATGAAATTAAAAGACAAAAAAAAAAAAAAAGACAACAGCTGGTATTTGTTGAAATCCTACTATTTGCCAACATTTTTCTGGGCAGTAGTGAGACAGCATTAAACAAAACAGACATAATCCCTGTTATCACAGAGCTTTTATTCTTGTGGATGGGAGATGATTGAGAAGCAAGACAAATTAATAAAATATGTGAAAACTCCAGGATGATAGAGATTTTTGACTGTTTCATTTAACACTGCCTCTCAAGTGCCTAGAACAGTCATTGGCACATAGATGAGGGTCAGCAAATGTATATTGACTACCAAATGGTGATAAGCGCGATGGCAGAAATAAGGTAGGAACATGGACTAAGGAGTGGGATGGGTGCGATTTTAAATGGGAGAATCAAGGAAAGCCTCATAGAGAAAGGGTTTTTGGAGTAAAGATCTGAAGGAAGTGAAGACGGGAGTCATATATGTATCTGAGAAAGAAAGGGACCAGAAAACAGCCTGTGCAAAGGCCCTGAGATGGGAGCAAACTTGGTGTATTCAAGGTAGCATTGAGAGAAGGAAAGGAGAGAAGGAAAAGTGGGAGCATGGAAAGTCAAGGGCGTTAGGAATGGACAGATGGAGAAAAGGCAAATGGGCCACTATAATACCCTTGGCATTTGCTCTGAGAAGGGCAGCCGCCAAGGGTTTAAACAGCGGAGTGATAGAAACTGCTTACACTTAACAAGTGTATTTCAAGTGCTGTGTTTTGAACACACTGAAGGGCATAAGCAGGAAGCCATTGAAAACACCCAGTGAGACTGTCTTCTACCAAAATGGTGGCAGTAGTAGGATGAGAAGGAATAGGATTCTAGGTGTATTTTGAAGATTTGGGCAACAGGATTTCCTAATAGATGGAATTTCAGATTGGATGTGAGAAAAAGAGAGCAGTTGAAGATGTAGCCAGACAAGGATGTGCAGGAACTCATGCTTTAATACACTGCTGGTGGGAATATGAAATGACACAACTACCTTGGAATACTGTTTGACAGTTTCTTTAAAAGTTACCCAATACACCTACCATTCTACCTGGACATTCTGTACCTAAGTGATTTACTCAAGAAAACTGAAATCAAATGTCTGAACAAAGACCTCTACTGAATGTACATAGCAGCTTTATTCAGAATAGCCAAAAACTGGACACAACCCAAATGTCCATCACTTGGAGAAGACATAAACAATTAACCATATAAGGGAACATAAATCACAACAAAAAGAAGTGAACTACCAACACACACGACAGGAATGGATCTCAAAATGTTTATTCTAAGTAAAAGACACAGACACCAAAGAGTACACACTGTAGAGTTCTATTTATATAAAATTGTAGAAAATGTAAAGTAACCCCACAGTGACAGAAAGCAGACCAGTGCTCTTTAGGGGACAGGGGAAAAGAGAGGAACGGGTGACAAAGAGAGAGAGAAATGTTCTGCATATTGATTGTGGCAGTGGTTTCCTGGTATATACATCAGTCAAAATTCATTGAATTGTACATTTGAAATGGACAAAGTTTACTGGGCGTAAATTACATTCAAAAAGTTGATTAAAAAATTTTTTAAAGAATAAAGCTAAGGTTTTTAGCCTGAGTGACTGAAAGAATGGACTTGCAGTTTACATAAATGAGAAAGACTAGAAGAGAAGGCTATTTTGTTGATGGGGGATATCAGGAGCTCAAACTCATGGTGAGTTTGAGACACCAATTAGATATCAGAGTAGAGATGTTAAATGGACAGTCAGATATAAAAACCTGGAGTTCAGGAAATGGCCTAGGGTGGAAATATACATACTGAAGTCATAACGTACAGATAAGGCTATATAAGATCATTACAAGACAGAATGTAGACAGAAAATAGGAGAGATCTAAGGACTCATCCCTGAGATAAAGATGAAAAGCAAAGAATCTGAGAAGAAGCAGCAGTGATTAAGGAGGAAAAGAAGTAGAGTCTAGTACCCAACAAGGCACATGAAGGAGGGTTTCAGGGAGAAAGGAATGATCCTGTGGCAAACGCTGCTGATAAATCAGACTAGATGAGGACTGAGAACTGCTCATTCATGTAAACAACCTGGAGTCCATTACTGATGGGGTGATAGTGAAGAAAGAATGAGAAAAGAGAAATTAGAGTTAGCCTAGATACCTAATTCATTCATGGAGTTTTACTGCAAGAAATGGGGAATGAGTGGTAAGTGCAGGAGGAGGTAGGGTCGAGGGAGAGTTTTCTTAAGATGGGAAAAATCATAGCATGTTTGCTCACTGATGGGAATGATTCAATGGAGGAAGAAATGTTAGTGCTTTGAAGGAGCTAGGGGAGAATTGTTAGAGCAATGTTCCTGAGAGTAGGAGACAATGGAATTAAGTGCACAAGCAGAAGGGCTAGATTGTGTCAGGAGCCCAGAGAGACCCTTAGCTATAGGGACAAGGAGGGGAATTCAGGCACAATAAATAAGGCAAGGGGAACTGCTGCTACATCTTTTCTGATTGCTTCTATTTTCTCAATGAAAGAAGAAGCAATGTAATCATTGAGAGTGAGCATGAGTTAGAAGCTGCTGGAGACTTGAGAAGAGAGAAGAAACTACATAATAATCAGCTAGTGTAGGGGCTGGCAAACTCCAGCCCCCTAACCTACCTGTTTTGGTATGGGCTGTGAGCTAAGAATAGATTTTACATTTTTCAAAGTTTTCAGATAACTATAGCCTTTTAGTGAGAACAGGTTCTTAAAGAGATGAGGATATTTCCTCTTGGCTAACAAAGCCTGCAATATTTACTATTGGCCTTTTAGGGAGAAGTTAGCGGTCCCTTGATGTAGGAGAAAGAAAGAGTTAGTGGGCTGAGACCATACAGCACGATATGCCAGGCAACAGGAAGGTATTGGGTGGGAACTTGATAGAACGTCAACTCACTGAATCCTCGTACAAGCACTGCAAGTTAAATATTAATAACCCAATTTTAGAGATACACTCATTGGGTTTCTGGGAGGTTCGGTAACTTTCTCAAGGCCACACAAATAATAAGTGCTGGAATATACGTATTTAGCAAATATACAACTATCTCAAATGTTTCCTTTCCACTCTGCCATGCTACATTACAAAAGACTGTGGCCTCTGTCTTTACCTTGAATCCTCCCATCTGCAATGGCAAGGTGATACATAAAGAAGCAGCACATGCAGCAAACGAGCCACCTCTTGAGCTAGACTGATGTAGGGGTAGACCTCACCCTGCTCTTGGCTTTGTGGCCTTGAACAGGATATATCACATGTGCAAGGCTCTGCTTTTCTCATCTATAAAATCAGATTAATCATAAATGCACCATTTGAAGTCACTGATATTCAACCATTTTTAAACAATAAAAATGACAATTTCATATGTTTCAAACTAGTACCTACCATCCAAGGATATTGTGTGGATTAAAGTTAATATACATATAGCACAAGTACTATGCTGACATTTAAAGAACAGGTATTCTATGGACAATAATAATAGGAGCAGCCTTATGCCTAAAGAAGTCATTATTTAGAGAGAAGGGGCTGTGAAATGATCTCAACTATGTACACTTGGCCCAGAGGCACAGGGAAAAATGAAGGGAGGAAGTCTGCAGGAATCCTGGTTGTAGCCAATCAGCCTCAAGTCACTCTAACTCTAAGTCCAAACCCAACTGATAACATCTGGCCTGGAGGAGCCCCGAGGGTGACTTGATGACCAACTTCTAATACCTGGAAGACGCATGGGGTGGACTGAGACATCTCACTCTGTTTGGCTGCAGGGGATGGAAACAGGAATAGTGAGTGGAAGTTACATGGAGACAGATTTATATGCCATTAAGCTAAAACTTTCTGGTAATTAGAATTATTAACTATGGAATGAGCTTCAGTGGGAAGTAGAGAGTTCAAGGGTAGACTGGGAGAGCACTAGATCACGTATTACTAGAGGAATCTCATAATGGGTTCGTTCATTACATAATAAATGACCTGTGAGATTCTTTCCAATTCTAAAATGTTATGAGTTAGTAGTCCCTGGCTTTGGCCTAGCAGTGCCCTAAAGTCAGAACAGTTAGTTAAGTATCTAGTATAGTGCCCTAATACAGAGCAAGCATTTAAGGAATATTTGCCCCTCTCCCTCATGATTCTTCTGCCCTTAAATGCAAGAAGTTTTACGAGGCTGTCTTATCATTCAGCAACTGTACTGTATCTCCCCTTTATTCCATTCTTTTTGATTTATCATCTATCTGCTTATTAAGAAACAGAAGAGGAAAGAGCTGATTTTAAAAGTAACAAGTCCAAATTCAAATTTGAATCCAAGTCTATTGTCATGCAACTGTTATCATATCACAGTCAGTATTTCATATTTAAATTGGCTTTTCCAAGAATAGATCACTGGGATTTATAGCACTAATAGGGGAAGAAATTGTTTTCTGAGAAAAGATTAAAAATTGGCATTTGAGGATATTCAGATCACTTCACTCACAGATGGATGGAATAGAAATTCTACCTACTTTAGTTAGACTGGCCAGAAAAGGCATCTGCAGAAAAGACAATATTTAAGCTGATTTCCAACAGACAAGAAGTCAAACAAGGCAAGAGTAGAGAGAAAAGAACAGAGGGAACAGCATGTATGAACATCCTGAGGTGGGAAAGATGTGGATGTGTTTGAAAAAGAGTGGCTTTGGTGTAGTGATGGAGTAGTGCAGCCTGAGGTTGGAGAGATCAGCAGAGACAAATGAGGTAGATCTATAGAGCCATCCAGCTCTTGTAAAGAGTTTGAATTTGTTACAAGTATAACGAAAAGCCACTTACAGTTTTTAAGGAATGTTTAATTTATGTTCTAGAAGATGATCACTCGTGCTTGTGATGTGGAAATGGATTGTAGAGGAACAAATGTGGAATCAGAGAGACATCAAAGAGATGTCAACATAGTCTGTGAAGGATGGGCTATGACCAGGAGCCAAGAAGATGGAGAAAAGACAGAGTCAAGATATTTTGGGGAGTAGAATCAAGTGAAGTTACCAATGCTTTGGATAAGGGTTATGGGAAAAGAAAATCAGGACTGACTCAGGTTTCTGAATTGAGCAACTAAAGGATAATGTGCCATTTATTTGGATAGAACAGATAGGGGAGGGATTCACTTGCAGAAGAGAAATGAGAAGTTTTATCTTAGATGTATATGATTTAAGTGTCTGTAAGACATACAGGTTGAGCTATCAGGTAAGCAAAATTGTATATGGTACTCAGAAAAAAAATTATCTAGGTTGGAGATATAAAGTTTGGAGTCTTTAGTCATACTGATTTTTTAAAAACTGGGAATTAATAGGATCACTCAGGGAGAAAAAGCAAAAGAAGAGAAGAGGATCCACAACTTAAACCAGAGGACTGCCAATACTTCAGAGGAGGCGTAGGAGCTAGCTGGAAAAGGAAACTGATGTAATAAGCCAGTGCATTTGGAAAACTAGGAAACAGTAGTGTAATGATAGCCAAGAGAAGAGAGTGTTTCAGGAAGTAAATGGCCAATCCCATCAAATGCTCAAAGGGTGGGTAAGAGGACAGAGATGTGTAGATGGCAAATGGCTGTGTGACCATTGTCAGTGATCCTGAGACAAGAAATTTCAGTATAGTCGTGGGGCAATGTGGAAACCATATTAGAATGGATTAAAGAAAAGTTAAGGAGGTGGAACTAATACATTTAACAACTCTTGAGAAGTTTGGTTATGCAGGATAATGGGGAAATGAGTGAAACCAATCTTCAGGGAGCTATGGAACTAAGGTTTGATTGTTTGTTTTTGGTGTTGTTTCTAAGATAAAGTTGGAAAATTAGAATATGGTTACAAAACTGATATGGTAAAGAATAGAAAATTTGATAAAAGGAGAGTGGATAACCAAAGTGAAGTGTTTTTAAAGGTCAAAGAGCACTGGATCCATAGGATAAGGGAGGGCCTGGAATTGGCTAAGATGAAGAAAGGGCTCTCCATAATGACAGAAGGGAAAAAGTGAAGATAACTGCTGATGAGGGTAGTCTTTGTAAAGTTTGCATTAGAAATTTTAGAGTTATCATCTGAAGGCTTTTATTTCACTTAAGTATGAGGCAAGGACAACAGCTGAGTGAGGGTAAAATAGGGAGGAGTTGTGGGTGGTTTGAGGAGAACATATAAAATCATTCTGGGAAATATAAGTGGGTTTCTGGGTCGTAGTATGTGCAAGTTGTGATTTTAGATAATCAAATTAAGGAAACATCAATTCAGTTATATATTCTCCAGTAACATTCAGCTACTCAGACACAGGTGCAGAGAAGATGGGGGGGGTTGAGGTTTTACTAGACATGTGTGATGAAGGTGAGAGTAGTAGAGGGGTTGAGACTACATGTGAGGGGGTGATTATAATGGTAGACCATGAAAGTTTAATGATGTACCTAAGAGAAAAAAAATAGAAGGAAACTCAACAAAATGTTTAAAGGGTACTTCTGAGTGGGGAGAATACAGGTGATTTTCATTTTCATCTTTATGTGAGTCTTTATTCTCTAAATTTTCTATAAGAAGCATATGTTAGTTCTAAGTACATTATTTTAAAAATAACCAAAATGATATAAAAGCAGTTATATACTGAGCTTAAGAACAATCCTCTTAAAATTGAGATGGGAATCAGAAAACAAGTAACAAAATGGCAATAAGTACATACCCACCAAATGCTAGTGGACTAAATTATCCAATCAAAGGCATAGGCTGGCTAATTAGATTAAAAAAAAAAAACAAGACCTACCTATATGCTGCTTACATAAGACCCTCTCCAGAGCTAAAGACACATACAGACTGAAAATGAAGGGATGAAATAAGATATTTCATGCAAATGGAAATGACAAGAAAGCAGGGGTCGCAATACTATATCAGGCAAAACAGACTTTAAAATGAATTCTGTAACAAAAGACAAAGAAGGGCATTATATAATGATAAAAGGATCAATAAAGGAAGAGGATATAACACTCATTAACAATAAAGGAAGAGGATATAACACTCATTAACAGATATAACACTCATTAACAAATATACAAAAAAATTCTGTATTATACACATAATACAGAAGTATGTAAATATATAAAGCAAATATTAACAGACATAAAGGGAGAAATTGACAATATTACAATATTAGTAGGGGACTTTAACACCTCACTTACATCAATGGACAAATCATCCAACAGGAAATCAACAAAGAAATAATAGTTTTAAATGACACATTAGTTCAGTTGAACTTAATATATATCTATAGGACATTCCATCTAAAAACAGCAGAATACACATTCTTTTCAAGTGCATGTGGGGTGTTCTCTAGGATAAATCACATGTTAGGTCACAAAACAAGTCTCAACAAATTTAAGATGATAGAAATTACATCAATCATTTTTTCCAATCACAGCAGTATGAAACTAGAAATCAATTACAAGAAGAATGGGAAAAACACAAAATGAAGAGATTAAACATGTTACTAGAAACCCCTCAATGAAGAAATCAAAGATAAAATCAGAAAATACCTTGAGGGAAATAAAAATGGAAACACAACTTTCCAAAACCTATGAAACATAGCAAAAGCAATTCTAAGAGGGAAGTTTACAAGGATAGAGGTCTGCCCCTAAGAAACAAGAAAAATGTCAAACAACCTAACTTACCATCTAAAGGAATTAGAAATAGAAGAACAAATAAAGCACAAAGTAAGCATAAAGAAGGAAATAATAACAATCAGAGAGGAAATAAATTAGAGACTAAAAAAAATAGAAAAAATAAAGCCAGGAGCTGTTTTTTTGAAAAGATAAACAAAATTAATAAACTTTTAGCTAAAGTCATCAAGAAAAGAAGAGAGGACACAGATAAACAAAATGAGAAATGAAAGAGGAGAAATAATAACTGGTATCACAGAGATACAAAAAAAATCATAAATGAATACTACAAACAGTTATATGCCAACGAACTGGTCAACCTAGAAGAAATGGACAAATTTCTAGAAACATACAACCTTCCAAGAATGAATCAGGAAGAAATAGACAACTTGAACAAACCAAAAACTAGCAGTGAAATTGAATTTATAATAATAATAAAAATTCCCAGCAAACAAAAGTCCAGGAGTGGACAGATTCACAGGGGAATTCTAATAAACATGTAGAGAAGGGATAATACCTATCCTTCTCAAAATATTGCAAAAAATTGAAGAAGAGGTAACACTCCCAAATTCATTCTACAAGGCCACCATTAGCATAATACCAAAATCAAACAAAGACACTACACAAAAAGAAAATTACTGGTCAATATCTCTGACAAATGTAGATGCAAAAATCTTCAACAAAACATTAGCAAACCAAATTCAACAATTAAAAAGGATTATGCACCATGATCAAGTGGGATACAAGGGATACATTCTAGGGATACAAGAATGGATCAACAGTCACAAATCAATCAGTGTGATACACCACATTAACAAGAGGAAGGATAAAAATCACATGATCTTCTCAATAGATGCAGAAAAATTCGACATCCATTCATGATAAAAACTCTTATCAAAGTTGATATAGAGGCAACATATATCAAAATAATAAAGGCCATTTATGACAAACGCACAGCTAACATCATACTCAACAATGAAAAGCTGAAAGCTTTTTATCCAAAGTCAAGAACAAACCACACATGCCCACTCTCACCAGTTCTATTTAACATAGTATTGGAAGTCTTAGTCACAGCAATCAGACTAGAAAAAAAGTAAAAGGCATCCAAATTGGAAGGGAAGAAGTAAAACTATCACTATTTACAGATGACATGATACTATATGTAGAAAACCCTAAAATTTATACCAAAGGACTATTAGAGCTAATAAATGAATTCAGTAAAGTTTTAGGATACAAGATTAATACATAGAAAGCTATTGCTTTTCTATACACTAATAATGAACAATCATAAATAGAAAGCAAGAAACAATCCCATTTAAAATCACATCAAAAAGAATAAAATACCTGGGAATAAATGTACCAAGGAAATGGAAGACCTTAACTCTGAAAACTATAAAACATTGATGAAGGAAATTGAAGATGATCCAAAGAAATGGAAAAATAGCCCATGTTCATGGATTGGAAGAACTGATATTGTTAGTGTCCACACTAACCAAAGCAATCTACAAAAATAACAAAACACCTATCAAAATACCCATGACATTTTTCACAGAACTAGGACAAATAATCCTAAAATATATATGGAAACACAAAAGACCCTGAATTGCCAAAGCAATCTTGAGAAAAAAGAACACAACTGGAGGTATCATGATCCCTTACTTCAGGCTATACTACAAAGCCACAGTAATCAAAACAGCATGTTACTGTCACAAAAACAGACACATAGATCAATGGAACAGAATGGAGATCCCAGAAATAAACGTATGCTCTTATCGTCAATTAATCTGCAGCAAAGGAGACAGAACGTAAAATAGAGAAAAGACAGACTCTTCAAGTAATGGTGCTGAGAAAACTAGACAGATACATGTAAAAGAGTGAAATTAGAACATTTCCTCACACCATATACAAAAATGGTTTAAAGACCTAAATATAAGACCTGAAACCATAAAATTCCTAGAAGACAACATAGGCAGAACACTTTTTGACATAAATCATAGCAATATTTTTTTGGATTTCTCTCCTAAGGCAAAGGAAACAAAAGAGAAAATAAATAAATTGGACCTAATTAAACTTAAAAGTTCTTGCACAGAAAGGGAAACCATCAACAAAATGAAAAGACAGCCTACTAAATGGGAGAAAATACTTGCAAATGATATGACTAATAAGAGGTTAATATCCAAAATATATAAAGAGCTCATACAACTCAATATCAAAAAGAACAACCTGATTTAAAAATGGACAGAACCTGGAGGCCACCACCGCCATTGCTGTGCGGTCGAAGCACCAGCCTGCATCATGATCTACTGCCAGCAGGAAGGGAAGGATTGAATCATATTTGTCACCAAAGAAGACTATGAAACTCCAAGCAGATTGGAGCTGGTGGCCAATTGGAGCTGGGGTCTCTTCTCCTCATACAGACCCCAATGATCTGTATGAGGAGAAGAGACTGATCCTGCCAAATGGAGATATCAACTGGAACTGCCCATGCCTTGGGCGGATGGCCAGTGGTCCGTGTGGGAAACTTTTCAAGGTGGCCTTTTCCTGATTCCTCTACAGCATGGAGGATGTCAAGGGGTCAGACTGTGTAGACCAGTTCTGGGCCATGCAGGGGTGCATGCAGAAGTACCCAGACCTCTATTTCCAAAAGGAAGAGGAGAAGCCAGGGGATCGTTTAGAGGAAACAGCTGCCTCTGAGGCCACTGCAACCATAGAAGAGGAGGGATCCAGCTAATGATGGCTCTGGGGTGCTGGGCTCCAGCCTCCTTCAGAGCACTATGAACCTCTCCGAGAAAGTGTCTTTCCTTCTGTTTTGCTGTGCACTGTAATGTACAAAAACTTATTGTGCTGATCGGGGTCTTGGCCCCTTGACATATACACTGAAAAATGGGGTTGTGTGTCTGTGTGTCTCACATGGACATATCAGCAAATGTAGCTGCCACTTTTGAATTCTTTTCTCAGATTGTCCTGAATTTTGCCACTTTGAAATAATATGCTGAATAATCTCAGCAACCAAAAAATCATTATCTGGGAGTGTCTCTTGTGAGTGAGCTGATTTATTTTGATTCATTGTATCCCTTTTAGTAGATTTTACACCCAGTTGGAAAGTGAAACAGAAACAAAACATCTTTCTTTAAAAATGTTGGAGTGGGACTATTTCTTGTAGAAGAGGAGGGATGATCAGACCTTGAGTATCTGAGGAAGCACTATGCTTCATTTCTGATACATTTTGCTCTCCAGTTTTGCATTGAGCTCCAGGTTCTCTAGTTTGGAAAGCAGAGCTTTGGACCCTCTGAGTGACTCCCTTTGTAAGTGAAGAGAAAGGCTAGTTTTTGCTCTTCTTGTTATTCCAAAAGCCCTGGTTGGGGGCCTGTGTTCACACTGGCTCTGTCTCAGCCTGTTCAGATGCAATGTTCTTGAGAGGTGGGGACCTAATCATTACCAAAGTAGCACCGAGAGAGGAAACTGTGTCAATTAAAAGGAAAACATAATTTTTACCTGAAAGAAAAAATGGACAGAACCATAAATAGACATTTTTCCCAGGAAGATATACAAATGGCCAACAAGCACATGAAAAGATGCTCAACATCATTAATCATCAGGGGAAAAAAAATCAAAACCACAATGAGATATCACCTCACACTGTCAGAATGGCTATCATCAAAAAGAACACACACACAAAAAAAAAAGAACACAAAAAACAAATGTTGGCAAGAATGTGGAAAAAGGGAACTCTCATACATTGTTGGTGAGAATGTAAATTGGTGCAGCCACTGTGGAAAACAGTATGGAGGTTTCTCAAAAAACTAAAAATAGAACTACCATATGACCCAGCAATTCCACTCCTGGGTTTATATATCCAAAAAAAAAAAAACCAAAAAAACTGAAAACACTAATTCAAAAAGATACATGCACCCCAATGTTCATAGCAGCATTATTTACAATTGCCAAGATGTGGAAGTAACCTAAGTGTCCATCAACAGAGGAATGGATTAAGAAGATGTGGTACACATAAACAATGGAATACTACTCAGCCGTAAAAAAGAATAAAATTTTGCCACGTGCAATAATATGGATGAGTTGGAGGGTATTATGCTAAATGAAATTAGTCAGATAAAGACAAATACTGTATTATATCACTTATAAGTTGAAACTAAAAAATCAACTAGTGATATAACAAAAAAGAAGCACATTCACAGATATAGAGAACAAACTAGTGGTTACCAGTGAGGAGAAGGAAGGACTATATAAGGGTATGCGATTAAGAGGTACAAACTACTATGTATAAAATAAGCTACAAGGATATATTGTACAATACATGGACTATAGCCAATACTTTATAATAACTATAAATGAAGTATAACCTTTAAAATTGTGAATCATTATATTTTACACCTATAACATATAATATTGCACATCAACTATACTTTAATTAAATAAATAAAAATATATGTGTGTATATATATATATATATATATATATTGCTAGGCTCATTATTCTGAAATTAGATTAAGGTACAGAATCAAGCATTTATCTTGCCTCTCCTTTATAAACTGTTTTTCATATTAACCAGATAAAGAAGTCCAACTAATTCAGAAAGCACGATTGACTTAGAAAAATGTCATTTTGCAACCCCAGTGAAATAATGGATCTATACAATAATCCTCAATGGCTGCTAAGACCATTAGGAAAAGGTTGACACCTAAATCCCACTGATCAATCTTAGCATCACTAAAAGTGGGACAAACAGGTATTACATCCCTCTTGATGTGATACAATAGCAAGTACCCACACTGCCTGTGAAATATTCTTGCCACCCCCAGCATAATTAAGCCTAAATTTCATGTTTTAGACTCAGCTACAAGTTAACAAGAAATATAGGACTGTAGAAACAAGTTAAACAATACCACAGAGATATAACCAAAACAGTCCAGGATGCAGAAAATCAACAGGAAAAATGACTCATTTTTTCAATAAATAAATGTCTTGGTTAAAAAAAAAAAAGGAGAGGAAACTGCTAAATGATAAGAGACATAAGAGATAAATCACCAAATTCTGTAAAGGACCTTGTTTGGGTCCTGATTGAACAAATAGGACAATTAACAAATTTTGAGACAATCGAAGAAATTTGAACACGGATTGGAATAATATTTCAAATAATAATTTTGTTAGGTGTGATAATACTATTGTGGTTATATTGTTCTAAAGCCTTTACCTGTTAGAAATGAGGTATTTATAAGTGAAATTTCTGTGGCCCAGGAGTGCAGACTGGTTAAACACAATTGGCAAAATATTGATAATTATTGGGGCTGGGTGATAGTACCATCACGATATGCTTCCCTCTAATTCTGGATATGTTTGAAATTTTCTGTAATAAGATATTTTAAACAAAGTTGAAATGAAAAAGACTATGTGCCATTAAAATCTGAGTGTTGAGACCTGAGGCTTATAAAGTCCTTTCAGAACCTGAAATCACTTGCAATTTTATACTATGCAAGAATGATCCAAATATCAATGTGTATTGTTATTCTGCTGAACTAACACTTGCCTGTTTGCCGTGTCTTTGTAAGAATTCATAATAACTGGAGCCATCCAGCAATCTGTGAAGAGCTTCTTGTCTTTACCATTTGGGAGGGAATAAACAGATTACTAGACGTGCTAAATCATCCACACACCCCCATCTTTAAGCAGGTGAATGACTATGATGATGGGATTAAGCTTCACAACCAATTACACCATCTGACTCAGATTTCTTGAGACAAAACAGAAGAATAAGGAAACATAAGTAGTGTCTGGGTGCAGTCAAATGTACAAATATTTATCTAGCTACTCCACCACCGCACAGAGTTTTAATATGTAGTCTGAGAGCATAAACTGCAGATACCAATATTGTATGTGTGTCTGAGACGTGACAATTTAGCAGCCCCTCTGGCGCCTAAACCATTTAGGAGTTTCATTCCAATGAAATCCAAATGGGAGAAGCATCCAGAGGTCAGGAATACATCAGGCTTTCTCTTTCTCAATTCCCCTCTCACACCTTTGGGACCTGGGCTCATTCCAGAACACCCCGCAGCTTCCTCACAATGATCTACACCTGCAAGCTTTCCTATGTCCATACTCTGCCCCAGTCAAACCGTACCCCTACTACCACCTCCACCACCACCATTGCCACCACCTCTGACACACACACACACGCACACACACACACACACACACAGCGGAATTCTTACTTCTTGTAATAGCAGTAGGTATCAATGTGTGGTCCTGCGACAGGGAGCAGCTGCATCACGTGGGAACTAGTTAAACATGCAAGTTCTTGGGCCCCATCCCAGACCTATGGAATCAGATGCTCTAGGGTAGCACTCCAAGTTTTAATAAGTCCTCCAGGTGACACCTGTGCACAGGAAAGTTTGTGAAAAGTAGAGGAGTGTCATGCCCACAAACAAAGGGTAAATTTGGGGGAACACTGCAGGTTCTTCTAATTCTTAAAAACCTAGGGCTGAGTGAGTAGGAGACATTCTCATTTTACACAAGAAGGAAAGTGAATAATTAAGAAATCAAAGGACACACAGTCAATGTGAATTCATTACAGAAAACATGGAGGTGGGGTGAAACAGGCCAGATAATACAAAACAAGTGTTAACAAAACAAGTGTTAAATGACTGTTATTGTTTCAGCACATCTTCCAAATTGAGGTTAATTTAACATTGCTTTGCGTTGAGTCAATCTGTCAACAAGTGCTAATTGAACACCTTTGATGTCCTTTTCTTCAAAGCACACCAACCAATGGAGACACCCAGAAAGAGAGTATTTGGGGAATTCTCTGAAGGATTTAGGATTTAAATCATAATACGAGTAATGTGTATGTATCTAAGTGATACTACAGTTAACTTTAAAGGGGTTACTAGAAAGTGAAAAAATTACAAGGGTATTCTCTCCTCTGCCTCTGTCTAGAGTATAGAAGAAAAATCTATATTTTTAAAGGAACAAACATAAGGGAAACAATGTCCAAAGACTGAATTTCTACTCTGCATCTCGGTTTAAATGTGAAATATATTGTTGCTAAACTTGGACTCAAAATCAGGTATGCCTCTTACTGAGCTCTGTTTACTGGGTACTGAAGAGAAGCCAGATCATGGAATCCAGTTCTTTGGAAAATCTCCAGGGAAAGAATTTCTAGAATGAGGATTCTGAAGTACGAATATGTGTGTTATGTTTCTAATTTCCCAGAATACATGTGATTTCTCATAATTAAAATGCCCAGGATTTTTCTTCTACTATGATTTTTATTAGGTTATAAAACTGGTAGGACAATTATTCATGTTAAAAAGAATTATTTTCAGTTTTAAGCTATCACCATATTTCAAACTCTTTTCAATTTCTCTTAATTGTGGTGAGACTGTATTTATAAATGTAGAATAAAGTCCCTCAGATGATAATATTTCAAATACTCCCTGCCTTCTTTTTAATTAATAAACCCAAAAGTCATCTTTTGCAGAAATAACTGCCTTAAGCTTCAAAAAAATTTTCAGCTTAAAAGTAACAAAGTTCAACATTTTATGGTCAGCTGTTTTATTACAAATTTTGGTGGTAGTAGGAAAAATCAGAAAATTGAACCCAAGACATTCAAAAGATGCTAAAGGGAACATTCTCCTCCCTCCACACCGCCCACCTTAAACTTTTACGGAATACAAAAAATTCTTATTTTCCCTCTCTACCGTAACTTACTTAAATTTTATTGAAGGTCTTTATTATTATTATCATATCTAAATAGTTAGAATTGACTTTATTTCTGTGGAAATAAAGACCAACCAAATGAGAAAAATCAAAGGCTATTTTTTCAGAACCCGGATAAGAAGTGAGTCAGCCACTGTCACTTGCATCTTGGCAAAGATGCAAAGGCAGGCAGAGGAGTAGGAAAGCTTGATTGTACAAAAAAGGGAGGCTTCACGTGTACCCTGATTGGAGGCTGTGGGCTTGGGGAAGCTGGAGGCGCGATAACTCATAGCAAGGTATCTTACGTGATTGGTTAGGGGTGTGCATATTTGTTTTTCTCTAGTTGGTCCTAAGTTGGAAGGATTTAATCAAATCCTGCCCATTTGGGGCTGGCTGTTACAGAAGTTACTGTTTAGCTTCTTAGATTGTTATTATAGTAGTCTGAATTCTAACAAGTCTGACTTATGGCAGGCTGGCTTCCTGGACTGTTTATTGTCAATGAAAGGGTTGGTTTCCTTGGCAGGTTGCTGTAGGTTGTGGGTCAGAGTTCTATTTTTATATAGGGTCTGGCCTTTGTCTGTTTCTATGTTTAGTCTCTCATTTCCAAGTTAATTATAATTTAATGAGTAGCTGCAATATTGATGTAGTTCAGATCCAGAATGGGGTGCCCACCTCTGTGGAAATTTAGGCCCAGCAACCAGAGGAGGTATCGTACAGTTCCCACAGGTATGAGGGCCTCTCCAAGCAACGACAATCTGGGATCATTTAAGAGACAAATTGGAGTGAATAGCCCCTGGACAGAGACGGGACCACAAGGAAAGGTTTGAAAAGAGTATGGCACAGGCAGATGCTTTCTAGGAAGCAACAGTAAGATAAATCAACAAAGCCAGCGATCTTACTATATTTTTTTATACTGCACAGTTTTCATTATTTTATTTTTTAAATTACTTTTTATTGGAGTATAGTTGATTTACAATGTTGTGTTAGTTTCTGCTGTACAGCAAAGTGAATCAGTTATACATATACATATACATCTTCCCCTTTTTCCAAAGAGCTGAGGCAGAAGTACAATGTTTGCTTCATGCCCATCCGAAAGGACGAAGTTCAGGTTGTGCGAGGGTGCTACAAAGGGCAGCAAATTGGCAAAGTAGTCCAGGTTTCCAGGAAGAAATCTGTCATCTACACCATACGAGTGCAGCAGGAGAAGGCTGATGGCACAACTGAGCATGCGAGTATTCACCCCAGGAAGGAGGTTATTACTAAACTAAACTGGGCAAAGACCAAAAAAAGATCCTTGAGCGTAAAGTCAAATCTTGCCAAGTAGGAAAGGAAAAGGGCAAATATAAGGAAGAAACAATTGAGAAGATGCAGAAATAATCTTTTACATAACTTTCATTAAAAACTGTTAAAATGAAAAAAAATTTTAATTAAAAATATAGTAAGACATTTTAAAAAACAAAACAAACAAAGCAAACAAACAAAGCCAGCAAAAACTCTAAGACATGACACAGGATAGCAGACTGAAAATGGGAGAGTGCGTGCCTAGATCAGAAACAGTGCCTAGTGCGTGCCTAGGCTCAGAAACAGATTTCAAAACCACTCAGCATACCCAACAAAACTAATCTACCAGCAACATGGCCCAGAGGCCTGCCTGTTTGGGACCCCTGTCTAATCTGATATTCAGCCTGTATGCACTGGTTTGACCATACCAATTGGTCAGTTCCCCATTCCATCATGGTGCCCAAGACAACTGGTCATTAAATATGTATTTTGAATATTACCCCCACTTGAAAGTGCGAGAGTCAGGAGGTACCCCCAACTAGTGGTTACGAAGAATAAATGATTTCAGATGTAGTTTTGCAGGTATGCTGTTTCCTTTCAGTTTAGGTGCTGGGTAACTTGTCTCAAGCTTGATCTGAGCTGGGAAGGCATGAAAACCTGAAAGAAGAAATCAAAGAAAAGTACCCCTGGTGAGAAGAGGGTACTCTTCATGAGTGAGGGCCATGAGGAAGCTATGAAATCACACATCTATGTCAATTGCACAGGTTGGAGGGCAAATCACTGGGGTCTGTGGCCATGGAAGGGAATATGTCAACACTGCAATTGAAGCCACTGCAGAAGCTTCAGAAATGGGAGCCCAGGACAGAGCAGAGAATAAAGAGGATAAAGAAGGGCAATTAATTTTTTTTAACATCTTTATTGGAGTATAATTGCTTTACAATGGTGTGTTAGTTTCTGCTGTACAAAAAAGTGAATCAGCTATGTGTATACATATATCCCCAAATCCCCTCTCTCTTAAGCGTCACTCCCACCCTCCCTATCCCACCCCCTCTAGGTGGTCACAAAGCACCGAGCTGATCTCCCTGTGCTATGCAACAGCTTCCCACTAGCCATCCATTTTACATTTGGTAGTGTATATATGTCAATGCCACTCTCTCCCTTCGTCCCAACTTACCCTGCCTCCCTCCTCGTGTCCTCAAGTCCATTCTCTACATCTGCATCTGTAAGGAAGGGCATTGATTCTGATAGCTTCAGCAAGAGAACTGCCACCCCCACTGATAATGTGAGTTACCCCCTTGACTCGGCCAAGAGGTCATGGTGATGGACATTCCAGGGGTACTTCTGGGTGTGTGGTCAGAGCAGAGACACTGTCCTTACCGCTTCATATGTTAATTTGCCCCTGCCCCCTTCCAGGGTAACATCTGCTTTAGGTTAAAAAGAGAGGGGTGGACATTTAATGTACCTTTTTTATCATTTGAATTTTTCACAATAGTTAAGCCTATTTCTATGGTGGTAAATTAACAGATGCTATTTGGGGAAAAAATATCTAAAATTCACATACGACATACCACAAGTATGGTAAATTGTTTACTAAAATGGCTAAATAATATAAAGGCAGTTTTTTTTTTTAATACAGCAGGTTCTTATTAGTTATCTATTTTATACATATTAGTGTATGTATGTCAATCCCAATCTCCCAATTCATCCCAAGTGTCCCCCTTCCCCCCTTTGGTAACCATAAGTTTGTGCTCTACATCTGTGACTCTATTTCTGCTTTGCCAGTAAGGTCATCTGTACCATTTTTCTAGATTCCATATATAAGCAATATTATACAATATTTGTTTTTCTATTTCTGACTTACTTCACTCTGTATGACAGACTCTAGGTCCATCCACGCCTCTACAAATGGTACAATTTTGTTCCTTTTTATGGCTGAGTAATATTCCATTGTAAAAATGTGGAACGCTTCACGAATTTGTGGTTCATCCTTGCGCAGGGGCCACGCTAATCTTCTCTGCATCGTTCCAATTTTAGTATATGTGCTGCCGAAGCAAGCACCCAACTTAACTCTTTAAAGTATAGATAGGGTAGATGATGTGGATCTCTCGTCCCACGTGCACTGGGGTGTCGATGATACTAATTCTGTTGTCTCAAAATTGGCGACCAAGACCTGGAGCAGAAAGCGAAGACACATCAAGCACCTCCCATTCTAAGAAGAGCTGCCAACAGCTGGAGGCACGAACCCCTCCAGGACGTTTTAATAGACCAGACTTAACCAACTGTACTGCTTTCAACCATTCCCCCCACCCCAAACAAGCAGAAAACCAGGAAGAGGAGAAGGAGGAGAGATTCCTTATTGTGAGTCATCAGTAGAGAGTTGAGAGCCTCGGTGTTTTCCATGGAGGAAGAAAAAATGGGGAGCTCTCATAGACAGTAGGGGTGTCAGAAACAAGAGGAGACAGGCATCTTGAACCACAGGGAGACATCAGCTCATGGAGCAGACATGCTGATCTGCCCACTCTCTGAACATCTCTGAGCAGGGGAGAGGAGAGCCAACAGGGTAGAGAGAGAGACCAGCAGTGGGGAAACCAGCCCTCCTACCACTTGGTATTTGAAGGAAACCTGAGTCTTCAGTGACTCAGGTGGACACTGCAGAAGGTAGCTGGGCTTAAGCTGTCTTACTGTACCCCAAACAAGAGGGCCACGTACAGGGTGGATGTCCCAAGCAATGGGAAACAGCAGGGTGTACTGCTGGTGGTGAAAGCTGCGGTGGGATTCAAAGAGGTTGAGCTAGAGTTAATCTCCCTTGTTAAGGCATTGGATGGAAACAAGATGTGGAGCCCTGTCCCGATCCTGAAGGGTCCGTGAAGAACTCACACATGTACCCCAAGAAGGAAGCAGCCTGGGATGCCTGCCCTCAGTGGGCATCTCTACTTGGTCCATTTCAGCCTAAGAAGCAATAGCCAAGAGATGGCCAATGCACACCAGGAATGACAGATTCATCCCTTTCCATCTCCCCTCTGCAATCAAGGAGAAAGGTGCCCCCAAGAAATTGGGAATAAGGAGTGAAAAAGCAGACCAAGCTTTCTCCCTCCTCTAAGTCTCCTTGGGAAAGCATGGCCAGTGCTGGGAGGAGGGGAGGGGATAGATGGATCTGAAATGGATATTTTAAACTTGACCTGCTTTTTTAAAATATTCAGAAGTAAATAGAAAATGTATGGAACTCTGTGAGTACAAGGCAGCATTTTCCTCCCAAAATGAATAAATATTTGCAGGTTTTAAATTGCAAGAAGAGCCCTCCTGCAGTGAGGGATGTGGCCCTGAGGTCAGGGAATCACAGTGATAAACCAGGAGCATCTAGGAAGTGAGCCCCGCACAGGATTTCAATTCCAGGACACTCCTTCCTTGGACTTCAGGAAAAGTAAAGTTAAGCAGCAAAGTTTAAATAATTTCTCTCATAGTTTCTCCAACACTTGAATAAAAAGTTTGAAATAAGTAAGGGACTGAGTCATAAAAATAAAAACAGAGGGGAACAGATCCCCATCATGCTCACCCATCATCTCTGGGATTTTGCAGAAGTGGGAAGATTGCATTAGAAGGTGTCCTGAGCCTCCAGCCCCACTAGGAAGGCAACAAGTAGGTATCTGCTTTGGCTCAGAAAAGTCTGGGGAGAAAAAAGCAGCCTGGAGAATAGGTAAGGAGGACCCTGCAAGAGCAGAGAAAACTCCCCACCCCAATGAATACACTAGAGCAGTGACTTTCAAACTCCTTGTACCAAAAGCCACAGTAAAAAATACATTGTACATCATGACCCTATACACATGTATATGCATAACTGAGCAAAGTTTTATAAAACAATATTACTCACCATGTGCAATGAATGGACACAGGTTGTTTATATTCTGTTCTGTTTTGTTTTTTTTAATGCTGGTCACAGATCATATAAATTGATTTCTGTGGTTCTGAAGAACCTAGTGACAGGAATAAAGACGCAGGCGTAGAGAATGGACTTGAGGACAAGGGGAGGGGGAAGGGTAAGCTGGGACGAAGTGAGAGAGTGGCATGGGCTATATACACTACCAAGTGTAAAATAGATAGCTAGTGGGAAGCAGCCGAATAGCACAGGGAGATCAGCTCCATGCTTTGTGACCACCTAGAGGGGTGGGATAGGGAGGGTGGGAGGGAGGGAGACGCCAGAGGGAGGAGATATGGGGATATATGTATACGTATAGCTGATTCACTTTGTTGTACAGCAGAAACTAACACACCATTGTAAAGCAATTATACTCCAATAAAGATGTTAAAAAAATTGATTTCTGGACCCTAGTAGTCTACAAGCAGCAGTATAAACAACTCTCATTAGAAGGAGATGACCCTTAAAAGGGAGGGGAGAGTTTAGGTAACACAAGCATGAACAACATTTGTTTTTTCTCTCCCAAATATGCCTCCCACATTCACAGCTCCTTCTATATCATCAGATTGGAATCACATATTCCTGATAACCTACTTTCCAGATGAGCTCTCTCCTCTGGAGTTCACATCTCTCTACTTGTTCTCTTATCTAACTATCCTCCATGCCTTTCTATCTCTACCCACTGTAGATGTGGATTGGACCCCTCAATACTATCTCCACTAATTAAATACTTTGCAATCCCTTAAATATCCAACATGTACAAATCATTCACAGGGCATTCTTAACAAGCATGTCTGAACAATAACAGTAGCGAGTAACATTTACAGAACACAAAGATGTGTCAATCACTGCTCTCAGCTTTATCAATCTATATCTCTCTATCTGTAACCCTTATAATCATCCCACAAATAAGGAAACAAACGCCCAGGAAGGTTAAGTAAGGACACAAAGCTGTCAAGTGGTATACCTATGCTTTGAATATAGGGGTTCTTGGAAAACTTGCAGGTCATAGGAAAGCATGGACACAAAGGATAAGTTTGACCTTTCAGTGGGGGAGAAGAGGGTCATGAGACATGGAGCATTGGTGGGTCTCATGCAGAGCCTCTTCCGGGTTTTATGCTCATGGTAGATTAACCCTTCTGTACCAAAGGGTTCCAACCAAGAGACTTCTTGCTCTCTCATGAAGACAAACATTGGTTTCAGTTTCAGTCACAATTCCTACTTTGTAAGTCAAATCTTGAAATAATTTTATCCCCACAAAACAGAGAAGCAAGATACACATCCTGATAGCGTTTGGATTTGTTAACGACCTTCTCCTACCATTTTCACTTGTTTCAAGAATTTTAGGTCCTGGGTTACTTGGAACATTGACTAGGAAAATCTTTCTCAAGGGCAGGCCTCTCTGAGAGAGTATTCTCATAGGTCCCTGGGACTGGTCCTCAGTTTTGCTAGTCTAATGTGAAAGGAGTAGACTCCAGGGGCGCATAAATCATGTTTAACCAACAATGCTAGATCCTTCACTTAGGATGATATTCTTTTCCGCTCCTCCAGGGGGCACCATTTGCACAGAATTCAATATGAATGGCACCCGCAGAGATTAGGCAAAGCGGTGGTCCTGAAAAATAGTCCTGCTTGAAACCATCCTTCAGATATCAGACAGCTGGAAAACAAAATAAGTTAATCAAATAAGCTAATTGAATTAACGTTCACGAGGTTGCTTGGTGTCCAGAGAATCAGAAGGAAAGGTAGAAACTGACCCTTTCATCACTTCTTCCCTTCAGAGGGAAACTGTCAGATATATTTTCTGCCCCATTAATTAATGCCTCTCTTCTGACCAACCGCCTATGATAGGCATATTCTCTCTAGACTGTGTTAGTTTTACTATTAGTCAGGACTTATTCTGAACCATTCTCTCTAAGGTGAGTTTGTAGTTATCTGATTTCATTCTCATTATGCTGATTTTCACAACAAATTCTGAGGTCCCGAATGTAGCGGTGGTTCTCACAGTGTGGTCCCTGGGTACCAGCAGCAGCATCACTTGGGAACCTGTTTAGAAGTGCAAATACTTGGGCCCAAACCCAGACCCAAATCAGACAGACTCTCCAGGTGTGGTACCAGACATCTGTGTGTTTACAAGTCTTACAGGTGATTCTAACACATGCTAAATTTTGAGAACCATCGCCTTAACATACAGTTTCCAGTCCAACTGATACCAGAAACAACTATGAGCTTTTTAAAAATATAGGTGCCCTGGATTCTCCCAGAGCCACTGGGAGAGTAAAAAGAGCTTTGGAATCAAAAGGATCTGGGTGGAAATTCTAGTTTTGTCACTCACCAGTGTGTGCCTGGTTGATGCTCCATTTTCTCATCTCTAAAGCGAGGGTAGTAGGACCTTGCCTCATAGGAAGGTGTTGTAGGTAAGATGCAACACATGCCTCATATAGAGACTGACAGCAAATCTTCTTCCTTGGCCTCCATCACAACTGGAATTTCCTTTGCCCAGCCTGTGAGGTTGCAGGTCTCATCTCACCCGGAATCACAAAACAAGAGTTGCCAGAAGCTGATTTCCAAAGTTTCACAAATAGCCTAACGTTTTCACAGCAGTTACTGGGGGTTTTGCCATGACTCAGTGGGAACAACACAGCCCTGAGATTCCCATGGAGCTATTTCAAACTCTAGATTGATGAGCACAGGAGGAGTCCCTATGAAGCAATATTTACCAACTGAGAGCATTATAATAGTTAAAGTAGCTCTTGTGAGCCAGATCACATTCCTGCTGACAACAGGGAGGCAAAGAATTCCAATGGTTGCCTAGAAAATTGAGTGGAAGTTCCCCAAGTTACCTGCCACACACAGGTTTGTTTTTCCTTAATTATCTAGGTAATTGCTTTGGTTCCTCTACTTGCCTTTACCAAGAGACACCTGGGCAGAGCGAGTATCTGTGGGACTGCCCTGCTGGGTGAAGGTTCAGGCTGCTCACCCCAGTGCACAGACCTCCTCCAATGTCAGTGGGAGTGCCTATGAACTCCCCCTCCACTGGAACTAATGAGGCCTTTCTAGTCAATCTGGGTCCCTGCTCTTGTGTATTTTTTTTTTTTGCGGTACGTGGGCCTCTCACTGTTGTGGCCTCTCCCGTTGCGGAGCACAGGCTTGGGACGTGCAGGCTCAGCGGCCATGGCTCACGGGCCCAGCCGCTCCGCGGCACGTGGGATCTTCCCGGACCGGGGCACGAACCCGTGTCCCCTGAACCGGCAGGAGGACTCTCAACCACTGCGCCACCAGGGAAGCCCTGCCTTTCATCTTTTTAAGCACTATGACCCCTTGCCATGAATTAATAAGAACAGTGGATGTAGTCAGGGTTCTCCAGAGAAACAGAAACAGACTAATAGAATATGTGTGTCTACATATATATACACACAGGTTGGGACCCATTTCTAGAGATGGAGTGGGATCCATGTCACCCACAGCACCTGGTTTGTGAATAGGGGAGGAGGGAGCTTCTGCAGTGTCTGCAGAAAGGTACATTAAGTGCTGGAGAGACAACCAATAGAAGCGCACTACTGCCAGATGGCAAGAAAGTGTCAGGGTCTTTTCCCCTTTGATTCATTTCCTTCTGTGAAGTGGGGAGCCCAGATAATTAAAGGGAGAAGAAATGAAAATAATTTGAGAAACACTTCATCCCACCTACAAAACACTCATTCTCATCTATGCAGTTATTTACGGTTTTCAAAGCACTTTCTCAAACAGCACTGGACCTGCATTATAGCAGCTCTAGGGAGACAGCCTAGTGGGTAATATTATCCCCGCTAGAGACCTAAAGCAAATCAGCCTTCTTTACTCACTGCTCAGGATGTGCCCCTCTCATGCTCACTGAAGGGGAAACTCCCAGCCTGTCTGCATGGGAGCGAAATACTAGGAGATTCCATGAGAGGATGCTGGGAGGCTGAGTGGTGAGAACAGAGGGGAAAGTGCAGAAAGTGCAGAAAGAGGAGAAGAGGTTCAAGGTAGGAAAAGAAAAGCTGCAGAGTGATGGAACAAAGTGCCCACTACCAACAGCAGGAACTGTATTTCTTTCCACAAAATGGGTGACTTAAGCAACAGAAATGTATTGTCTCACAGTTCTGGAGGCTAGAAGTCCACGATCAAGGTGACAGCAGGGTCAGTTCCTTCTGAGGGCGGTGAGACAGAGGTTGTTCCACGCCTCTCCTCTAGCTTCTGGTAGCTTGCCAGCAATCTTTGGTGCTCCTTGGCTGGTAGGCACATCACCCCCTTCTCTGTGTTCATCTTCACATGGCGCTCTCCCTGTGTGAGTCTGTCTTCAAATTCCCCCATTTTATTAGGACATCAGTCATATTGGATTTGGATGCATCCTAACGGTCTCATTTTAACTTGATTAGCTCTGTAAAGATCTCGTCTCCAAATAAGGTCACCTCCTGAGGTATTGGGGGTTAGGTCTTCAACATCTGAATGTTGAGGGGACACAAATGAATCCATAACAGATACTAAATCTCTAGAGCTGAGCTGGATATCACAGTGCCCACTGGCCACACGTGGATATCAAGCACTGGACATGAGGCTAGTCTGAACAGAGGTGAGCTGTGAGTGTAAAATAGACACCAGAGTTCAAATACTTAGAGTGAAAAAGAGAATGTAGGATACCCCAGTTGTCTTTATATTGATTACCCGCTAAATACTTTTGATATATTGGGTTAAAGACACTATAATACAGAATTAAGATTAATTTCCTCTCTTCTTGCGTTTTTCAATGCGGCTCCTAGAAAATTTACAATTACACATACAGTTCATATTTGTGGCTTGCCTTATATTTCTGTTGTACAGCGCTGTTCTAGAAAGAGAAATTTACCAGGTCCCTGACGCCTGATCACTTCGTGAGAAGATTTTCTGAACTTCTCACATAGTTCTCTGACAATGATGGCAACACTAAGCATTTGAATCACTCGAAATGTGACATAGAGTAGACGGTAAACATCAAACTTTATACCTGTACAGCGTACTCTAAATGTGAAATAAGTTTTTGTCTAGCCTAAGTGACAGAAGATATATTTGATCAATAAGGATCACACTTTATTTTTTATTACTAAGAACTCAATTTGGAACAGGCCACCCAATATCATCTTATAATAGTAGCTCCTGTTTAAGGTATTCACTTCTTCATTTACCTCATGTGAGAAAAATGAGGCTGCATAGCAAGGGTGCCTTTTATTAACGATTACATCAGAATGGTACCAGTCCTTATTAAAGATGGTTTTCCGAGTGAGGTTTTGCATATGCTCCATGCAGATCAATCATGGGTACCTTAGTGAGGTCACATCAGTGTAGATGGATTTTGCTTTATGAAATGCACTGGGTTATAAATACTCTGACCTTGTTTATAAAGGAAACCGGTTAGTTCACTTAATGAAGACATTAATTTGCCAGTCAGCTTGGACCGATTACTCATTAGCTGCTCTTTCCTGACCAACAGCTCTGACTTACAAACGCAGCTGTTTGTAGGCAGTGGTGTGCTGCCACCTACGGCTGGAAAGAAAAAAGGATAAGGTGCAGAGAGTTCTGAGAAAGCCACAACTATTGAAAAGAGTCAGAGTATGAATAAAAAAAGGCTAGAACAAAGTATACTACTGTGGACCTTTCCCCATGTTAAAATCATTTTAAGACATTGACTTATTTGCAAGCAAAATAAAACCTAGATGAAGTAAGCCATAAATGTCACAACTGCAAAGTCTTAACCCAGTTATTCTTGGTGGAGCTGGTGTCATAAGATCAACAGTACTGATAAGTCAAACAGTGTAAGATCTACTATAATCACTTTCCAAGTAGGCCACTGCTTGTATTTCCCAAAACTCACCTTGGGATCATTTTTTTTCACTCCTCAGGCCTTTTCTCTACTCTAGGACAGCACCTTTGGCAACACTCAGCAAATATTTTTGGATTCCAGGATACTTGAGATGCAATGTGGACGAGGATTTGTGTGTAAATCTCCTGCCCTTGAGATGTTTACATTCTAGTGGAGTGAGACAGGTAATAAACACGAAGCAAAAGAAATAAGCCAATTCTCTAGTATGTTGGAAGGTGACAGGTGATATGGAAAGAGAAAATGAAGGACAAGATACAGAGGGTGGAGGTGGGATGGTAGGTTGGAGGTAGGGTGCAATCTTGACTAGAGGAGCCTCACTGAGAAGGTGACACTGGGTAAGTGTCACCTGGAAAAGTGTTCTTAGAGGTAGCTACAAGAAGAGAATTCTGGGAAGAGGGACCCCTTGGGCCAAGGTCCCATGGAGTGACAGTGTCTGGTGTGCTGAGAAAGAAGAGGCATGTGGAGCTGGGGACACAAAAGAGGAGGAGAGCTGGGGGATGAAGACAGAGGGGAGGGGAGGGAGCCCATCACAGCAGGCCTTGGGGACCACCATCAAGATCTCAGCTTTTAGCTGAGTGAAATATAGCTTCCTGCTTTTTTTACATTTCTGGCTGACTTACCCTTAAATTTTTCTCTTTCTGGTTTTTGTTTTTAAAATCATGTTTGATAGTTTTATAGTGGTGGTGGTGGTTATTGTCTCAAGATTCATGCGTACCCATGAAAGCAAATTGGAATAAATAAGAATGTGTTCACCTTTCACGGACTTCTTTTCATTATTTTTTTTTCTATTCATTATTTTTCTATTCACATTATTTTTCTATTCGTATTTCTTATGCATGGTTATAATCATTCTCGATACATGTGTCTTGCTTTTATGTTTAGTATGTCACGAGCACTTTTCATGTTATTCTATGTTTATTATAAACAGCTTATTAGCTTAGTAAAACTCCTAAAAGAGGATAATATCTACCTTTTGAAGTTATTGTGAAGATTAAGTGAAAAAATCATGAAGAGAGCTGAATGTAGTGTCTGGCACAGAATAAACCCTCAGTAAACTTAGCTTTGAGTAGATGTACAGGGATTCACTTTTTTTCCATTTCTAAAGGTTTATTCACTACTATTTACTAGGCTAAATAATGCTATGATGAACTACTTGGTACATAGAGGAATTTGTAGGATTAATTTATGGCTAAAGTCTATTAGATCGCAAACTGCTTTCCCAAGCCTTCAGAACCCTGAGAAAATAAATTTCTGTTATGTAAACCGCCTACTCTGTGGTCTTTTGTTATGATAGCCCAAGCTGACTAATACACACTTCTTCCCATTCAGGAATGTGGTACAGTGTTCCATTTATTTAAATTTTCCTTTACAACTCTCAAAAACAGGTTTTCAATTTATTTTGAGTAAGTTCCAGCCATTTCTCACCAGAATTTATTTCTAGAAATGGCTATTTTGCCTTTATCATTATGTACTGGAAATCCTTTTTATCAGGATATTTTCTAGCCAGTTACTGGAGATAAATAGAAAACCTTCTCATTTAATATATCCCATATCTAGCCAGCCACCTTACTGAACTATTATATGTCATAAATTCCTGTAAAAGCTAACAAGGAATTGGAGAATAAATTATTTAACAGAAATTATATTAAAAGCACATTGCTCTCTACAGTTCTATATAGTCAGAAGTAGGCCTCAAATTTTCTCTTACAAGCAAAAAAAATTAAAGGAGGAAACAAAATCCATTCTAAGTTAGTATAACTAGTTGTAATTAATTCTTCCTACTTCTAAAATCTTCCTTACTACTGAAAAGCAATTTCTCTAATAGAGCCTCAATAAGAGGACACAGCTTTCTCATAAAAGAAACTGTTTTTTGTTTGTTTGTTTTTTTAGGTGTTCACTGCAGCATTGTTTAAAATAGAGAAAAAACTGGACACAATTTATATATCCATCCACACAACCGCATAATTTAAATACAAAGTACAATGTAATATTATGAAGCAGTTGTTTAAATTAGATCTCTCTATGTAATATGTATATATCTTTATAATATAATGTAGGGACTTCCCTGGTGGCGCAGTGGTCAAGAACCCGCCTGCCAATGCAGGGGACACGGGCCGAGCCCTGGTCCAGGAAGATCCCACATGCCTCGGAGCAACCAAGTCCATGAGCCACAACCACTGAGCCCAAGCACCACAACTACTGAAGCCCGCACGCCTAGAGCCTGTGCTCCGCAACAAGAGAAGCCACCGCAATGAGAAGCCTGTGCACCACAATGAAGAGTAGCCCCCGCTCGCCACTAGAGAAAAGCCTGCACGCAGCAAGGAAGACCCAACGCAGCCAAAAATAAATAAACAAATTAATTAATTAATTTAAATAAATAAATAAATAAATATATATATATATATATATATATATATATATATATAAAATGTAGAATGAAAAAAAGCAACAAGCAGAACAATAAGAAAGAAACTTTTTTAAGAGCCCATGACCTAACCCCTTCAAACCAAAGGACTGCAGTATTTCTTTTTGAAATTTCTAGTTATCTTGGAGTTTCCGGGGAAAAGCTAAATTCAGAATCTTAATTCAAAACAAAGTTATGGTATACATATACATCACCCAATTTTTCTGTAATAGGTGGTTTTTCTGTAACTTGGGCTCAAAATATTCAACTTACTCAGCTCCTACATAAAGAAATGTCTAGAAATTTTAGCTAATTCCTCTACCAAATCAACTAGTCCATATTTCAGTTACTTTCTCCTGTGATGATGCAGTTAGTAGACATTCCACAAACTGCCTAAAACTATACCCACACTCCCTCATTCCCCCAAAATGGAAAGCCCAGTCTTACAAACATCATGGTGGTTTCCTGGAGTCATTCAGCTCTCTTCCTCCTTCCAATGTCATGAGTCCATGGGATGGAAAAGCACATCCATGCAGGAGTCTTCCTACAGAGACTTGTCTATGTTTGCAGCAATTGCAGTGCCTAAAAGTGGACACAAATCCCCTCTCCTGAAAGGATGCAGGAGTTAGTGGATAAGAATACATAGCAATACAGAAGTCAATGGAGAAATACACGTAACTGCTTTTCTCCTTATTTTAACCCAATAATTCACCCTGTATCTGCATCCCATATCACCCCCAAAAACTATGTTAATTTGGATTTTATTTATAATTCCCTATGAAAGACATACTGATGTTTTTGTTTTATTATCTATACTTGTAACAGTAAATATATCATAATTTTTTAAGTAATTAATACTAGAACCACCCTTATTTTAAAAGCCCATTGAAGTAGGAGAGAAATAGGTGAGGGAGATTAAGAGGTGCACACTTCCAGCTACAAAATAGATGAGTCATGAGCATGAAATGTACAGTGTGGGAAATACAATCAATAATAATGTAATACCTTTGTGTGTTGACAGATGGTAACTAGATTTTCATGGTGATCATTTTGTAGTGTAGGGGAATATTGAATCACTGCTGTACACCAGGAACTGTGTAGTGTTGTAGGTCAATTATACTTCAAAAACAAACAAACTCGTAGAAAAAAGAGATCAGATTTGTGGTTATCAGAGGCAGGGGGCTGGGGGTGGGGGAATTGAATGAAGGTAGTCAAAGGTATAAATTTCCAGTTATAAGATAAATAAGTACTAGGTATGTAACGTACATCATGATAAATATAATTAACAGTGCTGTATGTTATATATGAAAGTTGTTAAGAAAGTAAATTCTAAAAGTTCTCATCACAAGGAAATTTTTTTCTTTTTCTTTTATTTTCTATCTCTATGAGATGATGGATGTTCACTCAATTTATTGTGGTGATCATCCCATGGTGCATGTGGGTCAGGTCATTATGCTGTGTACCCTAAACTTACATGGTGCTGTATGTCAATTATATCTCAATGAAACTGGAAGGAGAAAGAAGGAAGGAAGGAAGGAAAAAGAAAGAAAGAAAGAAAGAAAGAGAGAAAGGAAGGAAGGAAGGAAAAAGAAAGAAAGAAAGAAAGAAAGAGAGAAAGGAAGGAAAGAAGGAAGAGAGAAAGAAAGAGAAAGAAAGAATGAGAGAGAGGGGAAGGAAAGAAGGAAAGAAGGAAGGAAGGAAAGGAAAAACTCCTCCACTGAAACAAATGAATGAATAAACAAAATGTAATATATACATACAGTGGAATATTATTCAGTCTCAAAAAGGAATGAAGTTCTGAGACATGCTACAACATGGATGAACCTTGAAAACTTTATGCTAAGTGAAATAAGCCAGATACAAAAGGACAATTACATGATTCCACTTATATGAGGTACCTAGAGTAGGTAGTCAAATTCATAGACAGAAAGTAGTCAAATTCATAGACAGAAAGTAGAATGATGGTTACCAGGGCCTGGGAGGAAGGGAGATTGGGGAGTTACTGTTTAATGAGAAGAGGGTTTTAGTTTGGATGATGAAAAATTCTAGAAATGGATAGTGATAATGGTTATACAACATTGTAAATGTACTTAATGCCACCGAGTTGTACACCTGAACATGGTGAAAATGGTAAATGTTATGTATATTTTACCACAATAAGAAAAATGAATTTAAAAAGTGAATTCATTGTAATATACAGGGAGTCCCCTATGCTAAGCCCTTTGGCATCCTACCATGATACCACCATCAAATACATTTTTAGCCAAGTGTTTCTAACTAGACCATAACATCTTGAAAAATGTTGTGAATAAATCTTTAGATGTTATCATAACACCACTAGGAAGTTTGTACCAATTTACCTCTCAACTGGTAGTGTTCATTTCTTCACTTACTTGTTGACATTCAGTTTTGATTGGCAGTCATTTAAATCTTTGGCTGTAAGACTATAGTTTTATTTCAACTTCCCTTATTATTAGTTGAGTTGGAAGATGTTTTCACAAGTTTGTTGGCCATGGCAGAACAAGCATTCTCTACACAAGCTGTTTTTGCTTTTCCACCTCTCACTTACCAGGTCACCTAGCCCCCTAGACTTGGTCATGGTCAGACTCACCCTGAGCACCTCATCACCAGTGGAGATGTTCGTTCCTTATCTGACAGAAGGAGTGCATCTCCTTCCCAACACCACTCTTCCATGTTACTCTTGTCTTTCAATTTTCCTTCTCCTCTGGTGTTCCTTCTTGTCCCCTTCTTAGTTTCTTCTTTCTTAAACATCATTATTCCTTTGGGGTCTGTCCAGGACTATCTTCTCTGCTCACTGTACACACTCCACTCACATGGCTTCAAAAGTAGATCATATGTTAATGCATAAATGTAAAGCTTGGGTGCAAATCTTCCTCCTGGGTACAAGTCTTATATATCAACTACCAAATCGACCTCTCCACACAGAAGCACACGTTGTGCCTCACATGCTGTACATTCATCACAGAAATCAGCATCTGTTCCTCAAACCTGCTTTGATCTTGTCTTCACCACCTCATTGAATAGCAACGTCTTCTACTCTGTTATTCAAGAAAGAAATCTGGGAATAGTACATGATTCTTCCGCCCTTTTTTTACCAGTCCTTCTCCCCACCTCAAGTCAGTCACCTCTTTCCTACCTGTTTCATGAATCTGGCTACTGTCTTGTTTTCCCACTAGCACGTCCTTAGTCCAGCCCACCATGATCCCTTGTCTGACTACAGCCATGGTCTTTTATTTAGCTCCCCAATTCCACTCTTTGACTCTACCATCTACTCTATTGGCCACAGCCAAAGCAAACTTCCTAAAACACAAGACTGATCATATCACATCTTTCAGAAGTTTCCCATTGTCTTTAAGATAAATTCCAAATCCCATAATATACATAAGGAGGGCTGGACTCTTCTCACCCTTCTCCATCTCATGCCACTCCTCCAACCTAGAGTCATCATCACCCTGACCACACACACAGAGCATTCAATCATGCTAGACACATTTCAGGTCTACAAATAAATCAGGTCCTCTCTTATCCCTCAGCTTTTGAACATGCAATCATTTAGACTCAGGACACTCCTCCCCAACTCTTTTTACCCAACTTCCTGTTCATCGTTCAGACGTCTGTTGGTTGGCTATTTGCAATCCCTCATCAGCTCCTGTTCCTGAGGGTAAATCTCAGCTTCTTCCTTTTAAAGCTGCCTCACCACCTGGCAGAAGCCCTCTTGCATAGGATCCCTTTGGAAATGACCCCAGACAAATAGCTCTCCCTTGGATTCCACATTTAGCAGCTAGAACCCTACAACTCTGACCCAGACCAAACAGATCCCACTGCTTCCCAAATGCAGCCCTCTAGTCTGCTGCCACAGGTGTTCCATCCATCTCCCACCCCAAGGTTATTTTTGCTTTTTGTTTTCATGAGTCAGATACCAGTCCTTTGCATCCCCCAAACTCCAGGTGACTTATGTCAAGGTTTACCTAGTGGGTCCCTCATAGCCCCTCTCACTAAGCTTAAGATGGTTAGATTCCGAACACAATAATAACATTTTCTAAAGAAATTCTCTATCTTCTCAAACAAATTCCTGTCAGTCTTCTCAACCATCTTTTTAGGCTGGAGGTGGGTGGTCAGCTAAGGGTACTTAAACCAGTTCTTGGCCAGCTCCTTTCAGATGCTGCAGAGGAGAAGGAGGAAAACTTTGGCAAGTTGAAAAAACAGAGAGAGGACCTCTCACTGAAAGGTAATGACAACAGAGGGGAGTGATATGAAATGTAATCAGTGGGATAGAAAGGATGCAAGACCATAATATATATATATATATATATATATATATTTTTTTTTTTTTTAAAGGGAAACCACTGAAGCGTTTTGAGCAGAGGAGAGACATGACCTGCTCATATGTCATAAAAGCCACTCTCTTTCCTTTGTGTAGAATGTAATGTAAAAGAACAAGAGGGAAACTAGGAGACCAGTTAGCAGGCATCTCAGTGCTCAGTGGCTCAGTGGAGAGATGGGAATGGCTCAGGTGAGACTGTTGACATCAGGTAAGGAGACCACTCAATCAGATTAAAGCTACTTTTTGTGGGAGAACTAACAGGTATTGCTGGTGGATTGGATATGAGAAATGAAGTAAAAGGAGAAAAGAAGGATGGTTCTAAGGATTTTGCCTCCAGCAAATGGGATAATTTACTGAGGTGGAAATGACTGGAAGGGGAGCAGGATTCTGGTCATAAAAGAATATGTATTCAAAAGTCTACCTTGGTTATGTTAAGTTTGAGGTGATGATTAGATATCCAAGTGGAGAGGTCAGGAGGGCAGCTGGAGTCTAGAGTCCAGATGTTCTACCATTCCAGTAATCTATTGCTATGTAACCACCCTCAAACCTTCGTGGCATAACTATCATTTTTCTTTATGCTCATGGAATCTGTGAGTCATGGACCAAGATGGCTTGTCTCTATTCCTTGATATCTGAGACCTCAGCTGGGGAGACTCAGACAGCTGGACATGGCTTGAATGACTGGGGATTAGGATCATCTGGATGCTTCTTTACTCACATATCTGGCACCGAGCCTGGGATGACTTGAGGGCTGGGCTCAGCTGGTACTGTCAATGGACATGCCTACACAGGGCCTTTCCGTGTGACTTGGGCCTCCAAAAGCAAGTATCCTGGTAAAAAACAAACAAGCAAAAAACCAAAAACAAACAAACATCCACAAGGCCTTTTGAGAGCGAGGTTCAGAAATCTCAGAGAAAGAGTTCTATGGTGTTGTTCTATTGGTGGTGAATGCAGTCACAAGTCCACCCAGATTCAAGAAGAGAGGACATAACATAGATCACACTTTTCAATGGAGGAGTGTCAAAGAATCTGTGGCCATCCCCAGGATACTCTCAGAGTCCCTGTTCGATGGTGGAGACCTTGAAGAACAGGGAAGAACAGATAATTGTAGAGTGAATCTGAGAAACCAGTTTCATGAGAGGGAGATGGAGAGAAAAGTCAGACCACAAGGGCTTCCCTGGTGGCACAGTGGTTAAGAATCCGCCTGCCAATGCAAGGGACACGGGTTCAAGCCCTGGTCTGGGAAGATCCCACATGCCTCGGAGCAACCAAGCCCATGTGCCACAACTACTGATCCTGCACTCTAGAGCCCGCGAGCCACAACTACTGAAGCCCGCGCACCTAGAGTCCGTGCTCCGCAACAAGAGAAGCCACCACAATGAGAAGCCCTCACACCGCAAGGAAGAGTAGCCACCACTCACCACAACTAGAGAAAGCCCGCGCACAGCAAAGACCCAACACAGCCAAAAATAAATAAATTAAAAAAAAAAAAAAGTCAGACCACAAGACTGTAATTAGGGAAGAGAGAAAAAAATCTGCACATTTAACTAGCAAATGCCTCTGTGCAACAGTATATACTGGACCTTGAAATAGAAACTAAACCTTTCGGTTATATATTGTACATACCTACTGTATTAAATGGGCCAAATCCCATAATGGTTTGGTTTTTCTTCCATTGCTTCTGATATTCTGTGATGTCTCTTCCCTACCCTCTGGTGGTAGCTCGGGCAAATCTCAAAACTTTACCATTGTTTGTGACTAAAAGAATAGTTTTATTTTCAGGTGTTCAAAAACCCAGAACAGAATCTGTTCAAAACATGTACTGTATTTTGAAAATCGCATAGCTGCACACAAAAATCCAGCAGTCTGGCTTCTTTTGAAAACCTGAAGATCTGGTAACACCGGACCTGCACTGCAACAAATGGTAGAAGCTGAGTAGCACCTGTCCCTTTTTGGACAAGGTGAGTGCCTCTGGCCCACAGCCCTGCTCGTCCTGTTTGTGAATTGCATTAACCTCACCTGCTTGGTCTCATGGCTCTGGGACCCGCCCCAGGGACTGGTCATGTGGTCTGCTCTTTCACTCCCTGGCTCTGCTTCCTCCTCATTGGCCCCTAATTTAATTTTCTCTTTACTGTTGATCCCTTTCGAGGCAGGCAACCAGATGTCAGCCTTCCCTTGGGAGGCATCTCTGTGGCCTCCTCAGAGATCTTCCACAGCGACATGCCTGAGGCACATTCCAACTGACATCTGACTCCACCCAGACACTTGCCTTCACCATACAAACAAAGACTTTGTCCCTTGTTATGAAGGCAGGTCCTTACATGGCTTTAGCCTACCTACCCACGGCACCAAGGTGGGCTCCTCTGCTTGTGGTGGACACAAGCAGCGGGGCAGGCTGTTCTGCTATCTCTCCCCAACCCATTCTCACAGGCAACTCAGCCAGCCTCCCCATGATTAGACCTCTCCACTGAGGGGCAGTTACCTCTGCGTTCACACAGAACCCCTCAAATTCTTAAGAACACAAACCAGGTTCACCCAAGAACCCTTTCCTACTTGCCTCTGAGAGCAGCCAAGGGGGGGGGTCACACAAGTTTCTGCAGCTCAGACACATCTAGCCGGGAGTGGATGTCAGACACCCCTTCCACCAGACACCATATCTCTGTGAGGTTCTCCCGGCAGCCCTTCACTTGACTTGTAGGATCAGAAGCTCCCCTTCTACACTCCACAGCACTCTCTGATGAATTCACTGGAAAGAATCTAGTCTCTCAATGAACCCTGAGGCTTCTCTTATCCAGGCTGGAGACCAGAGATTGTCTGGCCAAAAGCCTCATTTGGCTTCCACTAGTAAGCCCTGCACAAATGTGTCTATGTTAATATCTCTCTTTCATATGTGGGAGCACTTGTCTCCCACTGCCCTCAGCTACGAGGCTTGAGCTGAAATTCTAAGACAGCAGAGTCCCATGACACTCCTGTTATATATAAAACTGTATTTTCTTTGATTTATCAACATTAGATAGTCTATTTAGCACTATGCCATAGAGCTTTCTACAATGATAGAAATGTTCCACGTCTGTACAGTGCAAAATGTCAGCCACCAGCCACATGTGGCTATTGAGAATTTGAAATGTGACTAGTGAGACTGAGAAATTGAATTTTTAATACTACTTAATTTGAATTAATGTAAGTTAAAATAGCCTCTTGTGGCTAGCAGGTACCGTATTGGAGGGCACCAGTCTATATAATAAGACGACTAAAACTTATTACATGCTAGCTACGTACTAACTGGTCTTCTGAAAGGAATTATTCCATACATTGTTTCATTGGATTTTTACTATAGCCATACTAGATTGGTATTTTCTCTAATTTTTCTTTATAACTTAAGCCAAAAATAATCTTCAATGTATAACCAACTAAAACTCACTTAAATGCCCTTCAGTTCTTTTTTCAAATGTCATCTTCTCGGGTAACTTTCCGTTGTCAACCTGTGCAAATCTGCCACCCTGCTCTTCCTTCTGTGCTTATTTTTCTCATGCCCCTTTTCATCATCTAATACACTCTGTGCTTTATAATTCTGTTTATTGTCCATCTATCTGGACTAGAATGTAAACTCAGTGAGGACAGAGGTTTTCATCTCTTTCTCTAATGGATCCCTGGAGCCCAGAACAGTGTTTAGTCGTTCCTCCCGGAGCTTACTAGGTTTTTGTCGGGTGAATGAATGAGCTGCCTTCTAGACGAGACACATCCCGCTCCACGAAATGCCCTCTGTTCTGCTGAGCCCTTGTGTGGCTTTGTAAGTGGAGATGGTTCAAAGCCATCCTCAGAGGCTGAGACTGGAGAGAGCTGAATGGGGGCTCCCCAGGGCAATCAGGAGGAGAAGGAAAGAGAGGGGAGCCAGGGGTGGCATGAGGCTGAGACCCAACATGAGGCTGGGCAGGCTGTGAAAATCCCCCAGTGGTGGGGAAGACCTCAAGACAGAGCTATCTCACAGCGTTCACACTGAAGCTGTCTGTATTGCTGTGAAATAAATGTATTTCCCAAATTTTCAATAAAGCCTACTCCACCCATACAAGTCTAGTGCTAGAGGTAATTTTTTTATTGAAGTATAGTTGGTGTGCAATACTATATGCTACAGGTGTACAACAGAGTGATTCACAATTTTTAAAGGTTATACCGCATTTACAGTTATTATAAAATATTGGCTATAGTCCCTGTATTGTACAATATATCCTTGTCGCTTATTTGATACATAATAGTTTGTACCTCTTAATTGCCTAGCCAAGAGGTATATTCTTTGTTTGTTTGCTTACTTTACTTACCTGCTTCCTTATTCATTTGGGTGAAATTAAAGGAAGTTATTGAGTTTAATGGTTCCATCAACAACATGTAAAATGCAGCACAAGAAAAGATAAGCTGAACTATTTGGATGGAAGCAGGTGCCTAAGACAGGGTGACCATGAGACTCTAAGCCAATTCAACCACAAATACCCAGGCTCACTCTCCAGAAATCCACCCCTCCTTCCCAATTTAAGGAGAGCATTTAATAAATATGTGTTGAATAGCTGATTAGGACTTCCATAGGGTGTGAATGAGTTGGAGTCAATCTGACTTTGATCTCAAGGGCCAGAAGACGCACAGATAAGGAAACTATGGGAGAAATTAAGCGCAATTTCCTATGGCTGTTCAGTGATGAAGTGTCAAAACCAGGCTTCAAAACTATGTGTCTTAACTCCAGGTCCATAATCTTTCTATTCGTCCCCATTGTCATCTTTCTGAAAAGGCCTGGATCTGTGCCTGAGTCATTGCCTAAACTTGTGCAATTCCTTTAGTCCTTAAGTGCATACTTCATTTTTTAGCCTATTTAAAGTATGTTTGCAGCTGTCGGCTTTCCCAGACCCTAGTGAACACAAGGCCAGTCTATGAAGTGCTTGGAGTAGCCAAATTCTCTTGCTTATCTTAGCAGCTTGATCTCCTTAACTTATATGTGCTCCACTACTCATTCTTGTAAGTTTCAAACCCCATCCTTGATTCCACATCAAGCTTCCCTCCCAGAGGCTACTCATTTATCTGGTTGGCTGAAACAGGGATGTCTGAGCAGATACCCAGATTTCTAGGAATGGTATGGAAGACTTCTTGGCCGGTTAAATTTTTCACAATTTCCCACAACAGACACCTCAAATATCAGGTGTTGAGCACAGTAGGTGAGGTCTTCTAAAAACACAGATAAAAATCTCTGACAAGCCCAAAACATGGTGTTTAAAAAGTTATTTGTTTTAGAAAAATTTATTTTAAAGGTACTAGTAGTAGCCCTGTTCATTTAAGGTTATCATTTAAATCAAAGCAAGCAAAACAGAGTATACTTATTTCACAGAGGAAAATTCTTTGAAATTAATAGTCCAAAGCAAAAAGACTCTAAGTTTCTGAGATGGATCAAAGAGGTCATTACTTTAGGAAGATTAAATTATAGTGGATATTTCCATATTTAATAGTGCTCTGGATATTATTCACAGGATTTCCTTGCAAGAGATTAATATCACACCAGAAACCTGCTTAACAAGACAGTTATCTAGAAAATTATTTAGGTCTAGTCCCCTGAAAGAAGGAAATTAACTGTTTAGAAAACAGCTGGCTTTCTGGACAGTGAGTAAATGTAAACTAAGCGGGGAGAAGGAAAACAGTGTCTGCTGGAAAGACAGTTATTTTTAAATGAAAAAGAAATATGCGATCATCAATTTTTAAAATGTTTTCCATTCTCTTTTCTTTTAAACTTCTAGAATTGTGCAAATAATAGACGTGAAGGAGAGGAAAAAGAAGTGTTTGGGCTTAAGCCCAAGGTAATACTTTGTTTTTAACTTTTTAACATCTTTATTGGAGTATAATTGCTTTACAATGTTGTGTTAGTTTCTGCTGTATAACAAAGTGAATCAGCTATACATACACATATATCCCCATATAATACTTTGTTTTTAAACCTGAACCTATGTTCCCACTAGGGGCGGAGTGGGAGGCTGGGAGGCTGGGAGGGTGAGTTCATGACCTTCATCACAGCCTGCTTCTCTTTTGGATACCTTGCTGTTTCTCTCCTTGTAAGCT
This sequence comes from Monodon monoceros, assembly GCF_005190385.1. Lineage (NCBI taxonomy): Eukaryota > Metazoa > Chordata > Mammalia > Artiodactyla > Monodontidae > Monodon > Monodon monoceros. The sequence goes on from NW_021703767.1 coordinate 15,445,678, forward strand.
TTCCAAAGCCCAGACTCACTGCCTCCATGTAATTCCTCTCCACATTTTCCCCTTAACCTCCTACGCTCTGGCTTCTGGGAGATCCTCCCTTAACCTCTTTACTCACTCTGTCCCTGGAGAGGTGGGAGCTGATTGATGAATTTGGGAAAAAATAACTGGCTGTTCTCCACTCGGCATGGCCCTTCACCCTCTTGCGATACACCTGTAGCACCACTTATACTCATCCCTGCCACCATGCTGATAAGAGTAGAGGCAGTACAGGTGATGTGGTGCTGCTTAGAGGAAAATCTCTCTTCATGGAAACCAGGAGTAGGGAAACGCTAATTCCCTCCAACAGGAAACAAACTGATAACATAAACGTGCCTCACTCTGGAGTTCACATCAGGCTCTCTAAGCTACTCCTTCGACTACTCTTTACTGAGGTTTTATATTAGTTTTCCACCCACCATTCCTTCATTTTATTTCTCTAATTGCTCATAACCCAGGAAGGGAATATGAAATGTTCCTCTGGAAACCCAGAGGAGCAGGGCAGGGGGTTGGAGGGTTGGGGGCAGTGTTTAGAGATACTGAGAAATCAAAACCATAAGAACAGAATTTGGTAATGAAGCATACATGTGATCTGGAACTTCGTGGCCCCATGGTACACACTGGAAGCCAGGAAATTTTAACTTTGGTGTTGCCTGGAGGCTTGGACTAGGACCAGTGGGTTTTCACAGTAGCACAGGTGGCCTAGGTGAGAGGTATTAAACCAGCCCATGAGCCTTTTGAACCTGGAGGGTCATTGTGGCTTACGGTATTTTACTCATAAAACTGACTTTCTGTGGGGTCCCAACTGCCCTTCTTGGACTTTTGAAAAGGCTGAGTGGGCATCTTTAAGCCACAGGCGCTAAGGCCTCAGCAGAGGTGTGGGTTGCCCCTGACAGGGTCAACGTCATTCCTTCAGGGACTCAGAAGTAATGGCTCCATGCCAAGAGCCTAAAGTGACTCAGTTAATAAGGACACACACATTATCACAGTACTTGTGCCACCTGGTTTGAAAACAAGCCAACATCCAACCATCAGAGCAGTTATCCCAGGAAAAGTCACATGCCCAGAACACAGAACCCAGTGTACCCAAAGGCCATGGTAGATGCTCAGTGGCCCGCAGAGATTCCTTGCGTCAGTTTTCCCGATTCCAGTCAATGCCCACTTGCCAGAATCTCCTGCCTATGACCTTAAAGTCAGTTGGCAGAAACACCCTGGCACACACACTCCGGTGGACTGCAAGAGGCCTTGGAAAATGGGCGCAATGTGGCATAAATTAACTTGCAGGCGGCAGGCCTGTGGGTTCCTCTCCAAACAGCTGCAGCACTGCAGCCTTACAAGCAAAAGCCCAGCAGCAGCCAGCCTTCAGCCCAGGCAGGTAGCCTCAAGGCACTGCTGAGTTTCCAGGGAAAAGGACTCCACAGCGCTGTTAGGCATAACTGGGAAGAATATGTGTTGCTTTCCTGCTTTTTTCAAGGCATCTGGGTCCCAATGCCCTAGAGAGTACTGGTAAGGTTCTAGCTTTTAACTGGTAGTGCCAGGCCAGTGTCACCCACAGTGCACTTACTGCCCCAAATTCCATTCTACATGCAGGCCCAAGGAGGGAATGCAGAGGGACCAGCTTTGGATCCACGTGGCTTGTCTTTAGTTGCCTCTGGATTGCTTAAGTCCACGTAAAGGAAAAAATATCCCTGGGAGGCAGCTTTATTAGGTCTAAACATTGCTTTGCAAGGGGCAGCCTGCACATCACTGAGGCTCAGGCCTGAAAATGCTTGTTCACACAGAAGTATGGCCCCGGAGCCCCTAGAGGGAGCCCTCACTCAATCCGTCCTGGGTGCCAGAAATACCACTGGAAGGGGAAATGTAAATGAAGGCATTATGCAATGGTGAAGTTTCTCCCCCAGAAACGATCAATGCATAAGGCCAAAATTAAGCCTCCACACAGGATGCAGTATCACCCCCAGATGAGACTCACAATTATGGGATCAGAAGACCCTGATCTGGATGCAGATAGCTCTGGGCAGCTGCTCAAAGCTTGATTACAAGGGCCTGGATAGAAGTTGAATGTAACATGGTAGAACTGACTCCACAGATAAATTTTTTAAAACTGAGGACTGAAAGAGATACTACCCCTTACAAAACCCTACAGCTCTAGCCAAAGACTAAAATTAAATCAGAAGCAAGGCTAAAATCTGTGCTTCCTTGAACACCCGACTGCTGGGAACTTTCTTTTCAGGCATGATAATCAACTAATGAAAGACTCTCTCATACAAATGCCAGAGTCATACTGTTTATTGATCAAAAGACCAAAATTAGTAAACTCATATGAGAGATGAAAAACTGGAAATGGAATGTACAACTCTAGTCAATCAGAAGCAATTTCAGAGAATTTTATTGAACTGTCATTTTATTACCAACATCTAACATTTCTAGCTTTGCTACATTTGGATAAGCACATTAGGAAGAAAATGTAAATTAAATACTATGGAAGTTCACTTTTAATGAAACATGATCTTAACAGATATGGATATATTAACTTAGTGGTTTCATTGCATTGTTAGAAAATTATATTATGAAAGATACAAAAAAAAATCAACAGCCGTTATTATTTCTGTTTATTTTACAATCAGTATGCCATCTTTGCCATTACAGCTTCAAAATTTCATTCTGCCCAACAAGTTTCAGAGAATAGTTTATTACATGCCTTAATAAAACAGTTAAAATATTTACAAATTCAAAATAGATGTTCCATAACTGAAAAAAGTTCACCTGAGAATTCATTATAACATTGCCATTTTTTAATTTTTTTTTCCAAGTTGTTAATGTGGCTGAGTGTCCACATGCAACCTGTATCGTCTACTGCACCAAATATATTTGATTCCTTACTTTAAATTAGTTAAGCATTAAGCTATAGTAAATTATGTTATAAAATGTACACATGGAGAACTTAGATTTATATCCATATTTGTCTTGAATATAACAATTTAACGACAGATTATTTGCTATAGCTGCAGGATTCAAATACTGAAAAAAACTTTAAGGTATGGTTATTTTATCAAGTTAGACCTAACAGCTTTTGAAAAATCATCAAGCAGTGAGAAGGCTAACTCATAAAATAAGGAACAATGATCATGTAAATATACAAACTGAAAAACACTTTGCCAAAATTCTGCATGAAGGAAAAGATATACACTGTATACACATAATCCTGTCATTTGTCTTCGGCAGCCTCAAAAAAATAATGAACTTAAAACAAACTTTCTTAGAAAAAACTTCTTTAGAAGTTAATGTTAAAATAGGCATAAATGCGTAATGCTATGCAATATATAAAAACTTCCCCACTTTATGGCCAAAAGACAAAGATAAAAATTTTTTTTATCTATCTGCCCCTCTGGATTACAACTTGAAAATGATATAGGTATGAGGTAGTGTAGTTACTTGTATTACATGCTGGCTATTAAAAGTAATGCTATATTTTACAAAACATTACACTTGGCCAATAATCAGAATATCATTAAAATAAACCCTTAATGCTAAACTTTATATGTAGAGAGAAATTTAAACCAAGTGCCTTAAAGATCGTATTTAAACTCTGGAGACAACTAGGTTTATAAAATAGAAAGTAATCTTTCAAAGCAGTTATTTACAGTAGCAATTAAAGCAAAAGATTGACATTTGCACATACACAAACTGATGTGACAAACAGTTGAGTGTACACTGAGGTAGGAAATCAAGGAGTCCATTGGCTTATATAAGATTTTGCATTTTGTAAACCAGAAAAGGTTTTATATTATATTTTGAAGTTAAAATTTAAAATTACAAGTATCAAAGAAATAGCTACATGGGGGTATATATATATATATACACACAAACACGTACACATATCATTCTTTTGTAGTACGGGATGCATTACCATTGAATTATCATTCTCCCTGACAAATTCTTGAGTGTACTTATAAAAGCCTCTAGAAAATAAACAAGCCCAACCAGTTTTCTCTTACAACAACTAAGCTGATAACAGAGATAACATACAAACCACTGAAGATACTAGCAGTATCTTCCCAACGCCACCCGCCCCCATGAAAAAGGGTAACATTTGACAAATTGCTCTGAAATATGAAGTCTGGTCCCCACATCCCCTCACAGCAGAGGCCTACTGGTTTGAGACCCATTCCTACACAGCAGATGACGGTCTCCCACAGCAGCTACACAAGCCCTTCACTAGACTCAGGATGCAATCTACAAAAGTCTCCTCTCAGGTGTCTCATCTTGGTGAAATGAAGTACTTTCTAATCCAAACACTAAAAATCACTCTCTGTACCCTTTCAAACTGGATTCTGCAAATGTTTCTGTGCATGTGAATATGAAATTTTGTTTTCGTCATTGAGAGGTCCATAGCTTTCGTTTGACTCCCAACCAAGCCTATAACAGCAGCAGAATGGCTAAGAACCACGGTAAAATGTTATGGGGTAGGGGCTCAGATTATCAAAACACTATTGTAAAACAGGGTTGAATAAACACAAAGACTGATTTTAAAATGCCCAAGTCCAAAATGATTTGTGTGCCCTTATATACTAGATTTGGGGAAGAGAACAAGATTAAATCTGGCTTCCAAATTCAAACCCACAATGGAACAAGATCAAGTTTCATCCTATTTCACAAACCTGCATGGTTGCTGTAGATACATTTTTATCTATCATAATGCTTTTACAAAGAAACCACAGGACTTCAAAAAATAGGATGGAAAATGAACTGCCACTCCTGATCAATGTAGGCAATCTTCTTACCCCACGATATCTGGTTTCCTTGCATGGGTGACTTATGGTGGCAAGGCCAACAGCCTTGTATCTGGGGAGCTAGCTCTCCAAGATTCTAGGGAGGCTAAGACAATGCTCCCAACACATGAGCTCATGCCACTGTATCCTGAGTCTTATTTCTTCTTCCAAAGTGACAAGAATGTCAGCAAACAGAAAGATCATGATGGACTCAGATGTGGAAGAGACTGAAGAGAAAAGAGGGAAATGACACTTATCTACCGCTGACGCAGCCAGACACTGAGGAGGAGCAGAAGCCTCTGCCTTAGCCCACTGTTTGCCCATTTCCTAACCATTCCCAGCGTAGCTCAGGACTCACAGTGCAGGCCAACCAATCTCTGGTTTTAACAGGAGCTGAAGAGCAAAGTGCTGGGATTCAGGCAAGAAGATTACGTCATGTTTTCACACTGCGGTTCTACACCAATATTCCCAAGGAGCTGACACCCTACTTCTCAGTAGAACTGAACCCTATCAGCGTTACTTGGGGAGAAATTTTCTTTTAAACCAGTATGCCGTAAGAAGGTCAGATTATTAAACTTCTGCAGGATACTTCTTGATAGTAAGAACTATCTGCCGACGTTTCAAGGTGTTTAAGTGTTGTCTGATACGCTACAGTTTTCATTTTCTTATTTATTTTTAATACTGGGAAGAGTCATTACTAATAGTTATTATTCTTTAAAACATGTGAGTTTTCAAAGCCTTACTACATTTCCACATATGATTTTTCGGCATCCAGGAGGCAAGTCATTTCTGCATCTCCTGTGGAAATCAAGGAAAAGTCAAGGGTTGACTTCAGAGGAATTCCCTTAATGGCAAACTACAAGGGGAGAAAAACGATATTGTTAAGAGACAGATGGCTATGGCTATGTCAGGCTTTCAAGACAATGTCAAAATTTCAGTAGAAAATGAGACGGTCTGAAGGAAGTGGAAGCAAGCTTACTCATCAGTAGTACATTTGTCGGTCATCTGCTGACAGAAATCGGAGATGCCACCACTCTGGCGACACTGCTCCCCGGGCCCGGCCTGCTCCGAGGGGGCGCTGGCAGCTGCCCGGGACTCCGGGCCCCAGGCACCACCCGCCTCACCACCCTTGGCACTGGGATAGCGAGGGCTCTGCTCCCCAGCAGGCGGCCCAGCTGCAGGCCCTTCAGGCAAACTCAAAATCGACGGTAACGTGAGCTCACCATCAGGAGTACTCTTTCCTTTCTCAGAAATTAAAAAGGAAAGTGGGCAATCGGAGGCCGAGTACTTGGCAAGTATCTGTATTTGTTCTTGACTTAGAGCTGCTTCTTTACAGACTTGCTGGCAAAGTCCAGTTAGGTTCTGCTTTGTCTCGCCCAGAGTGGACAAAATATGATCCCTTTCCTTCAACAAGCTCTCCTTTTCGTTTTGCTGTGAGGGTGAGAAAGAGAATACAGTGAATTGTGTTTATGAGCTCAATCAACATTCCTAAGGTGAGTAAACATTGATATCCACAGTGTCTTCTCATTATATAAGGTCATGTGGAATTTTTCCTGTCAATTCAATTCAAAAATATATTTAACACCTCAGGTCCATAAGCCCCCATCCAAAACTCTTAGGCCTACATGTATCTTGGGATTCAGAATTTTTCAGATTTTAGAAAGAAAATACAGATGCACACCTAATTCCTCTAGCAGGGTCTGACGTAGCACCCCACTATCAAATGTCTTCACATTTCTAAATAAAACACATGAAAGTATCCATGCACAAAGTAGGTTAAATAAAGACTCTACATACCCTGTCAGCTTGTGTCAGTTCTTTGGCCAAAATAGTTTGTGACAAACTTACATGATTTTCAGAGCTTTTTGGATTTGTGGATTGCAAGTAAATGAGTGTGAACTTTTTGGATGGAATGCAACCAAAAAAAGTACAAACACAGTGATCATAACTCCTGCAAGATTCTAGTAATGACTGACATTAGTTGGGCATTTACTTTGTGCCAGATATTGTGCTGAATGTTTTGAAATACGTAACCTCAGCTACGTAATCCTCACAATGACTCTGTTGATTTCAGTAATATCAAACCCATTTTATAGATGGGATTCAGAGTTTAATATGCCCAGAGTCAGAAAGCTAGTGGGTGGGTTACTAAAGTGTGAAGAAGGGAGAAGGGGAGGGGACTTGTGTTTGTTAATTATTATTACTACTGGTGCTGTTATTATTTTCATTTAAATGTTTATCCCTACAGGAAAGTCAACCATGGAATTTTGTTCAAGTTTTCCTGGTTCCGGTCTTTCTGTCTGCCATCAGTGGTTGCTGCTGATGGTGTGTCTTTTTTCTATCATTGCCCCACCTCATCCTTCCTACTCTACCACTGCATTGCTCCTAATCTAGTATGAGCTAAAAAACCAAATAATCAAGCTGTTTATAAGGTAAGAGTAAATAAATATTGATAGAGAGTCAAAGATTTCTCTTGTGAAATTTATGACAACTCTCTTGGCCTTCTGCTCATTGGCAGCTTCAAGAGAGCTGAGCTGTTAAATGTTGCCAGTTAACATTTAGACAGGTTACTTCATAGTAATCATCTACAATGGTCAACCTTTAAATAGATGCTTTTATGGGACAAAAATAGCTAAAAGGTTAAAAAGAAATCTGCTTTGCACAAAAGTACTGTTGCGGTTTTAGGTAAAAGTTTTTCTACAAAACTGTGACTCCAACTATTGGTAGTTAGTTTTTAAATATTTCAAGGCCATCTAATATTTTGAGAAAATCTGCAATGAATACAAAACACTAAATTTTTATATTGCAAGGTATTCTCCAATTTGTTGTGGTTTGAAAAAATAGGTATACGCCAAGAAAAGATATATATATATAAAATAAATAAAAGCAAGATCAATGTTCAGGAAGTACATTTTTTCTTACGGAAGGTTTGTCAGTTGTAGCCTTGTGATAAAATGAGTCTGCTGGTACCTACAGGGAGAGAACAGTGCCTACCACCTGACCAGAGAAAGAACACATTTAAAGCAATCAGCACCCACTTCTCTTTATGGCCCTTCAGAAGCCAATCCAAATGAGTATGGAAACAAAGCTTCCAGAAGAAAATGAGAAACCTTTTTCCTTAGTCATAACAATATCAGCCACTGACTCCTCTATCAAAGTTAAGATAAATCTCTGTTCTAAATAGCAGCAGACAAAATTTCAACTGTTGGCTGGTTTTTTAAATTAAATATGGTTAAGGAAAATAATGAATATTTGACCTTCCTCCCAGAAATCAGAACTACTACTTGACCTACAGATACTATAAAGATGACAAATATTTTATAACTTCCATATCTTTTGATAAATATCAATACAACCTTAAATATTCTCACTATTACCTCACTAAATAAAGGATGACAGGACTATAAGTATGTCCCATACAAGATGGCTTGCTTCTTTACAACAATTAAAACCAATAGGTACAACCCTGAAACTCTACCATGATTATTTCTAGAAATTAAATGTTCCCTTTCTGTTCCTCCATACTTTAAGCTAACTCCTACATGGGTAAGTTTCCAGGAAATTAGCTGATTTTTCCATTTCACTCTCATTTTAAAACACAAATTTACTTCAATAGCACTCAGTTTAACTAAAGCAATTCAACTTAAGAACTTCATGATATCATTATTAAAGATACCTCCCATACTACCAGTATCCTGCTACCTATTTCTACAATATACTTTAATTTTCTTATAATGCAACTCTATAAATCCTAAGTGTGAAGTACTATGGCTTTAATCACAGATGTATTTTTAAAAAATGAATCCTGGTATTATTCTGAATTTTATGGGAAGAAAACAAATTTACATCCAAATCCACATTTTCAACAGCTAGTGTACAATATTCATTCAATATAAGAAGTTTTAAAAAAATCAAAATATAACTCACCCAGTAAAGATGAGAAGTGGAAGAATTTGGCACCAAAAGAGCCAGGTGACAGTGACAATTAACTTTATTTTATTTATTTATTTATTTATTTTGCGGTACACGGGCCTCTCACTGTTGTGGCCTCTCCCGTTGCGGAGCACAGGCTCCGGACACGCAGGCTCAGTGGCCATGGCTCACGGGCCCAGCTGCTCCACGGCATGTGGGATCTTCCTGGACCGGGGCACGAACCCGTGGTCCCCTGAATCAGCAGGCGGACTCTCAACCACTGCACCACCAGGGAAGCCCGACAATTTACTTTAGATTAAAGGGTACTCACTGCTAGAAAATGATGACTAATAGTCCCTTATGATGCAAAACCTCTGAATAGACAGTTCCTAGAAATATAAAAATGAGCCTTAAAAATATGAATACAAGTGCTCAGTTTCACTCATAAGAGACAGAAAAATAAAAGCTACCGTGAGATATCAATTCTCACAATTAGATTGGGAAAAAAACAAAAGCTGACAACAAACTCTCTGCTGAGGTTGTGGGCAGACAGACACACATATTACTGCTGGTGGGAAGGCAAAATGCCATAAACCGCTACTGAAGGGAATTCAATAATATCTAACAAAATTACATATGTATTTACTCTTGATCCAACAATCCTACTTCTAGGAATCTATCCTGAAGACACATCTTCTCAAACATTAGAGAAAACAATGTTCAAAGTTCTTAACTATGGCATCCCAAATGTCCACTAATAAGAAACTGGTTTGGATTAACTGTGTATGCTACAGACAGCCACAACTGAGTACTATGGAGCTTTAAAGCAAAATGACAACCACTGTGAACTAAGGAAAACATTTCCTGGAAATCACTTCTTGAGCAAAAACAGAATACAGAATGGTATATACAGAATACTGCTCTGTAGCAGAAAGGGTAATAAAAACACATACAAAACATGAACCTGTTTTTAGAAAAGAAACACAAGGGAAAAAATCTAGAGATTAATGGTAATAGTTACCTACAGGAAATAGCTATGAATAGGGTATAGGGAGAAAATGGGATCAAGACTTTGGAGTAGCTTTTTTAAAACATAGTTTTAACTTTTAGACCATACAGGTGTTTTTACATATTCAAAAATTAAACTTAAAAAATGTGAAGAGTAAATCCCAGAAACAGAAATAAAAACAAATTAAATTAATTGTATATAAAATTGCTAACATAAAGAACTACTCTGAATAATTTTTAAATTTTAAACTTCAGTACTATGGTATATATTTAAGGGCAAAGAAAAAGCAAAGAAATTTTAAATTTTACTCAATCTCTTTATTATTGATAGTAATATTGACATTATAATTTTATGACATATATTTCATATGTATGTATTTATCAAATAGTAAATATAATTGGAAGCCAAGATTTTCCCTATAATGAAAAAAGATAAAATATAAATACAGGGACTGCCCTGGTGGTGCGGTGGTTAAGAATCCGCCTGCCAATGCAGGGGACTCGGGTTCGAGCCCTGGTCCATGAAGGTCCCACATGGCGCGGAGCAACTAAGCCCATATGCCACAACTACTGAGCCTGCGCTCTAGAGCCCGCAAGCCACAACTACTGAGCTCGCGTGCCACAACTACTGAAGCCCGCATGCCTAGAGCCCATGCTCCACAACAAGAGAAGCCACTGAAATAAGAAGCCCGCGCACTGCAGCTAGAGAAAGACCGCATGCGGCAATGAAGACCCAACGCAGCCAAAAATAAATAAATAGGGCTTCCCTGGTGGTGCAGTGGTTGAGAATCTGCCTGCTAATGCAGGGGACACGGGTTCGAGCCCTGGTCTGGGAGGATCCCACATGCCGCGGAGCAACTAGGCCCGTGAGCCACAACTACTGAGCCTGCGCGTCTGGAGCCTGTGCTCCACAACAAGAGAGGCCACTATAGTGAGAGGTCCGCGCACCGCGATGAAGAGCGGCCCCCGCTTCCCACAACTAGAGAAAGCCCTCGCACAGAAACGAAGACCCAACACGGTAAAAATAAATTTAAAAAATAATAATAAATAAATTTATTTCTTTTAAAAAATATATATATAATCGAAGCAAAAAGACAAAAGTTCTAAACTACTAAATTTTGACTAGAAATATCTGCATGAACTCATGATTTCTAACATACTTTTATTTATTGAAGGATAATATACATCCTGAATGCACTCATGATTTTACACACACACACACACACACACACACACATTTCCCAGAAGAAGCAACACTCCAGCAGCAAGCATGCTTTCTACAATCTAATACCTGCTATAAGAAACCAGGGATTTTTAGAGAAAGGGGTGATTCCCAAATCTTCGAACAAGAGAGGTACAAGGTGAGCCTATGACATGTTGTTCTAAATGGCACAGAAGCACTAACAGGGTCATGTCAAAAGCACACAGCACCTGGCAGAGGAGGCTGGCTCTCCCCAGGCAAGTCTGAAAAAATGTCAACATCAAGAAGACCGATGACTACTACGGGTTCTAAGAAATTAAATTAGAAAAAAAATAATCCATGAGTCTACAGTGATACTAAAGAGTTGTGGTGGGAGGGAGGGAAACAGGAGGGAAGGAAAGTTCTTTTTATAGAGGAATACCAATAAATGTAAGTGCAATGACAGAATTAGAAAAATCATGATTTTGCAACCCCCATTGCAAAGGCCATCAAAGTATGCTTAAAACCAAAGGACATAGGAGTGTTGGGGAACTGGATATTCGTAAAGTGCCTAATAAACCCTCCACAGATTACTAAACAATTACAAAGGCAAAAAAAAATTTTGGAAATGATCTGGCAATTCCCATGCACTCAGGTGGGACACCCTGACATTGTGCCTCCCCAACTGACGCAGAATGAAGGACACAAGGATGAACGTTTAATCTCAACCTAAGAACTCACACTTTCACAGTTTACGTGAAATACAAGGAGTGAAGGAAGGTGTTAAATAAAACCAAGGGGAAACAATCAGACAGACTTTAAGAGTAGACATTTTATGAGAACACTGGCCTAGACTCTTCAAAAAGTTACTGTCATTAAAAAAATAAAGGAGGGGGCGAGAAGGAGTATTTGTTCTAGATGAAGAGACTAAAAAGACAGAACCAAACGCATCATGTGAGGATAGGATCCTAGTTTGAAAAGGAAAAAAAAGCATATAGATGAAATATGTTTGGGGAACAATTAATTAATTAATCTGAATAGGAACTATATATATTGTTTAAGATTTATTAATTTTCTCAGGTGTGACAAAGATTGGTAAATATATGTGATAAAGATATATAAAAATGTCTATTTCTAGAAGATTCATGTTTAAGCATTTACAGGTGAAATGTCATAATGTGGTAGGTTTCAAATGATTCAGAAAATAAAAGTAGAGCAATAGAGACAGAAAGGCACTGAGACCAAGATCACCCAACTGCAGTTAGAAAGAGTCCAAAACTGACTAAGAGGGACAGAGAGAGAGAAAGACCTATAGACCAACCAAGCGGAGCAGGGGGACACACACCTGGCCAGAGAGACAGAGACTAAGACCCACAGGAACAAGGAGAGAGCAAAATGTCAATAACTGTTGAATCTACCCAGGGAGTACACGGTTGCTTACTGTACCATTCATTTAACTTTTCTTAAAGCTTGAAATTTTTAGAATGGGGAGGAGGAAAATGAATCTCAAGAAAAAAATGAAAACACATAAACCTGGCTCCCTATGACACTACAAGCATTTTACTGACAAGGACTATGTCTCATTGATCTTTGATTTCCTGGTACCCAGTACATTTAATATGGAGTGACCAGCAGATGCTTATAGAAAACACAACTACTAATATTTCTTGAGCCCTGAACACATGCTGGGCAGTACAAAGAGCTTTCCATCCTTGAAGGTATCAGATCCTCGCACCACACCTGAGGGAGGTACTATTCTTATCTCCATGTTATCAATGAGGGAATTGGGTATTGGAGGTGAAATTATTTCTCCAGGCCACAGAGCTACCAGTGGCCAGGCAGAGTTTCCAGCTGTTTGACTCCAAAGCCTCCAACTGACTTTTGTGTCCTAGTGCAGTAGGTTCTCAAAATTTAATGTGCATAATAAAGATTTACCCAGGAAACTTTTATAAAATGCATGTTCCTGGGCCCCTCCCACAGGTCTGGGATGGGGCTAAGGCAGGTGCATTTTGAGGGGGCACCCCCGGGTAACTGATGCCAATGGTAAACAGACCACATTTCAAGACAGGCTGCTAAAGGGCCTTACAGAGTGGCAGAGGGCAGGTTCCAGAAACGCATGGGAGGGTTTGGAGACAACAGTGCACACGTGACTAGAGCAGCCAGTAAAATGTGACTAGAAAAGGTTTATTTTTAATAAAATACAATCTTCACAACAAAATTCAAAACACTAAAGACAGATGAGGTCATTTTACTCCTACACCATCATAATGGACAAGGGCAATGAAACAAAATGGTGTGTGATCACCTCAACCCTGAGTTCCAGAGCTTTGTGAATATTGTGATTTCTGATCACTTATAAGTTGATATCAATCAATATTTGATATCTTCTAAGAGAAATTACATTTTGGTAATTTAATATTTTTCTTTAAAAAGCAAGTTTCATTTCAAGGTTATCTTTGTTTCAGGCCAAAATGGTATCAGAGACACACATTTTCTAACTTCTGAATTAATCTTACAGAAAAGAATAAACATGGACCTTGTAAAGAATCCTACAGAGACAAGAGCCTTGTAAGTCAAACACATAACAGAAGTTGAATGATTCCTGAACTTTGTTCAAGATCTTATATTTATTGGTAAAAAGAAAAGTTATGTTTTTGGTTTATAGATTATGCATATTCAATCCTTATAGCCAAAGCAATACTGAATTAATGCCTAACCTCTAACATATTATCAAATTTCAAATAAACATTAAAAGTCAATGCCATCGATTTATCAACCAAATAAATACACACCTTTCCTTTTCTTCAAAGGTTTTGTTTTTGATTCTGATAGAACTTCTTGTTGAGAAATACAACTCATTAATTTATTGAATTCGAACTAACATCTCCCTTTGGCTTTCCCAGCACATAAAGACTATAAAAGCACCCTTTACACATGATAACTATACTTTTTTTCATGTGCTGATCCATCCACAGTCTATTAGGCTATTACTTTTAGGACCAACTACAAAAAATTCAAAGTCAATAGGCCAAAGACCAAAGCTTACAAAAATAGGGGACCCTTCACCTGAATATAAATACCAAATGGACATACTGTGAATTTACTAATATTTAATTCAATCAATCATTGGCTATATTAAAATGGATGTTTCATTATGAAACATGTAATTTCCCTTAAATAGGTCTGCTAATTCCACCCACACCATAAAGACTGGGAAACACTGCTTGTCTACTGCTTCCAAAAAGTGACACCCCGATAAAAAAATTTTAAAAACCTGTCCCACTCTACCATATTGTTAATTCTCCATACTACTAAACAGGAACGTGTGATGGAAGCACGGGGGTAACTTCTCTCTCTACAAAAGACAATAAGGTCCATAGTATCACCCAAAAACCAGGGTCTAAGTTCTATGTAAACTTCTTAATGTAGTAAGTATCTTAAGCATTAAACTCTTTTACTTCTGGAAAAGGGCCAGCCAGCTTGTAGCTAATAAGTAGCATATTTTCTGCTTATTTTCATCTGAGACAAACATCTGCGGCAGGACAGAAACTTATAGCATGCCTCTTATAATTTGCAACTGGAGTTTGCCTGTATAAATCACTAGAACCGAGAGCAGTATGAAGGACGGAGCAGAATTCAAGGAAGCCGAAACACAAAGTAAATTATTCTGATTAAAAAAAAAAAAAAATTACTGTGTCTCCCCTGGGGATATTCTAGAAGAGGAAAGAGACCGAGTTCAGCCTGGCGCACATCTGGGTAATGAGACCCCTGTCGGGCTATCTGCTCTACCTGCCCAGATATGAGCTCCTGGCAGCCACATTTTCTGTTTCTGCTGTTTGTCCCTGCCCTCTAGTCACAGAAGAGGACACCCAAACCCGAAACAGGCCAACAGACTAACTCCTTGGGAATTTAGAACTAACTAGAACTGTAGTCTCTGCCTGGACTGGTCTCTGGAGGAGAGGGAAACTATTCTTGAGCTGTGCTGTGGCCACTCTTCTCATACACACTTGGTGGCACACACAGCCAGAGAGAAGGTTCTCTGGGTTCCTGGCAGTTTTCTACTTTCTTGTTCTACACTATTTACGAGGCCTGGCTCTATTCTTTGTCTTCTAATTGAGACACACGTAAATTCTTACAACAAATTCAGTAATTCATGTTTCAGATGGTTTCTGTTTCTTGCAACCAAAGAGTCCAAATTAATACAATAGGTAAATAGGGTACTGACCACTCTGGTTTCTTATTTCTTAAGAACTGCAGGAAAACCGAATATTCCCTTCTCTTGGAAATTAACCAAGAGTTATTCCACTGACCATATGAAATGAACCTTTCCATAATGAGAGAGGCAATATAAGGGTGAGGTCCAAACCCAGAATTTACAGTTTAGGCAGAGACATCAGGAAAGGAGCAATTAAGGGAGAGAAAACTGAAAATTGATAAATAACAGTACAGCAATAATAATAAGAAGAAAAAGGTAATTATTTATTGAGTGCTTACTATGTCCAGGCACTCTTCCAAGTGCTTAGATGTATTAACTCATTTAATCTTCAAAAATGAATACCCACTCTATAAAGTAAGAATTAGTATTATCCCATCGTAAAGAGGAGAAACCTGAGGGACAGAGAAATTGAACAGCCTGCCCAGAGTTACAAAGTACCACAGACAGGCACAGAATCCCACACTTTTAACCACTGTATCTCCCACTGCTCTCTGCTGAAGCAAAGGCAGAGGGAGCAGAAAGTCCAAAGAAAGTCGCAAGACCTCTTCATCCTAGATACCTGAAATTCAGTAAAAACATCAACTGTCCAGCAATCCAACATCTGACTGCAATCAAAAAATATAAATAAGACCTATGAGTCATGAAATAGACTAGTTCTAAAGGGTAATAGCTACTCTCCAACGTATTTGCATAGTACATGTCTAAAATAAAGTTACTGATGAAACAAAATCAATACAAAGGGGTTTTTTGTTTTGTTTTCATTTTTGTTTGTTTTTAGGAGGAAGAAAACCATATAAATTCTACTGGCAGCTAAAAATCATCACTAGCTGAGAGTGAAGACAAAACTAAAAGAAGCAGGTATAGTAGTACTCCAGTAGTGCAAGTTTATTCGATGTTGATTTCAAATAGCAGTATACAACCCAACAGTCTAGAATGCATCTCTGTATTACAGTACAGAATAAAAACTAAAGCTAAAATGCTGTACTCTGTCTAAAGGCAGGTAAGTGTTTAATCCAAAGTTGGATAATAAGAAAGGACACTAGTGCTTACAGGTATGGATGGATACACACCCTAAGAGTACTGGGTAAATGTTACTGAACTTGTCACTTTTCTTCTTTGGTCTTAACAACTCTAATCATTCAGCAATATCATATAGGTTTTTTAATATCTCTCACGCCTCTATGTGTAAAACATATGGTTTCTTTTTCATCTCCTTATACAGTTTGCTTCATCTTTTTATATAGTTAAACATCTTCATCTTTTTGCCTAAAGTATATCACAATACTATATAAATAACAAATTTTTATTTTTCCACTCTTCTGAAGGCATATAAAGGCAGTGTCTTTTTTCTAAATTGTTGCTGTTTACTTACTATTCATAGCTAGGAACATTCATGTTTAAAGATTTGCTACAATCGCAATTTTAAACTTTTACCAATAATTAACAAAGACCCAAAACCGAACATTCAATGAATGTTTTTACTACTTCTAGGCACTTTTTCCCTGATGTCTCTAACCTTACTTTTAGCTTTAGCTGGCCTGCACTATCAGTTATCTTTTTTCATACAATGTTTCCTTCTATCAACCACTAGGGTGCAGAAAAACATGGGTGGAAATTAATCTACTTTCGGGGTTAATTTGTGTTTTGATGCTGGAATAGAAGATAAGATTCAATAAAATAAGCATTCTTCTCACTTAGGATCTCATTAGATCTTAAAATTTTCAATTTATACCAGCACATGAATTCTTTCCCTTAGATGAAAGATCCAAGTTGGCTGTTTTTTTTGTTATCAACCCAAACAAGTTACTAGTTATTAAAACTAACAACTGGAACATCAGCTTTTATAGACACCAAACACAGCACAAAGAGATTAAAGTGCTTTATTAATATCTTTAACCCTTACTCAACCACCAAGAATTAGGTAGATGGTGAAATTATCCTTAATCTATAAATCATTTTTTTAAAAGCACACAGAAATAGTCCTCAATTTACATATGGTTGTATATCATGCTAAATATGTAGAACACTTAAGTAAAATAGTCTATGAAAACCGTCATTGTTTTTTATTTCCTAAGCTTTCTGAAAATGTCATATAACTTTCTTAGAATGATAATTGGTAAATTTTAAAATTAATGTATAATTGAGCATTATATCTGACTTAGGAATTGAAATAGCTATTTCCTGTCTGAAAAAAAAAAAAAGAAAGAATGAATTGTTGGAATTAGAAGAAGAAACCTGCATACTTACCAGCTTCTCAATTTCTGACTCAAGATTCTGTATACAATCAAGTTTTCTCTTGCGACAGCGCTGTGCAGCAATTCTGTTTTTACTTCTTCTCCGAATATCATGGATGCAATCCAGTTGTTCTGGAGTCAACTTGTGCATTTTCAACAAGGATTGAAAATCATTTCGAGAGAGCGAAATTATTCGTTGTGCATTAAATGGTAGTTTTACCTAGAAGGTAAAATAAACGTTAGTAGTTGCTGTATTTTGTAGTTTCTACTTAAATCTAGGAAGAGAAAGATATGTACCTATGTTTTCCAAGGAACTTCATTTAGACGTTAAAAAGAAAAAAGATCCCTATTTCCAATTTCTATACAATCTTTTATAAAAAGACTGATAATTTAATTGATACTCTGATTCTATTTTAGAGAGGGTTCAGAAGACAAATTGAGAAGCAGATTTTTTTCAGCAAATCAAACATTATCAGCACAAATATTAATGTAGTTAAGATGAAAAAACAGAATTTAAATTATTTTACTAGGGCATGTTAGTAACCCATAGATATCTTTATCTTTAAGGCTCTTTCTAAAGTATTTTTAATGTATTTTTACCCAAACCGAAAAAAGAAATCTATTTTATTCTTTGATTTATATTACTGTGTACCACTGATTTAATACTGCTATATTAACACTAGTAATTTCTAAAGCATTTCAGAAAATTTATTTTTCTGTCAGGAAAATGGCAGTTTCACATAACTCATTTCACTTGCCAATGTAGAAATGGTTAGAAAAACCTTATGAATATATATATATATTTTTTTGTGTTACGTGGGCCTCTCACTGTTGCGGCCTCTCCCATTGCGGAGCACAGGCTCCGGACGCGCAGGCTCAGCGGCCATGGCTCACAGGCCCAGCCGCTCCGCGGCATGTGGGATCTTCCCGGACCGGGGCACGAACCCGTGTCGCCTGCATCGGCAGGCGGACTCTCAACCACTGCGCCACCAGGGAAGCCCAAACCTTATGAATATTTTAAAGTCATTTTCAACATACTTAAATTTGAAAAAAATAAGAAGATAATTTAAAAACAAAACTGTGGGACAGTTTAATTGTATTAATTATCAAAAACACAAATGAAACATTGGTCAGCTTCTGTGGTAACTTAGTTTTTCAAGCTAACAGAAATTAGTTACACAAAACACTCTAAAATTTCTTAAATGTTTTATTTTTAACATTCTTTTCACAGTTCCAAACACTGGATTTATAAATATCATATAAAAATCTATAGATGTAACTCATGCATACATATTACTTCTTAAATTAAACCACCAATCACCTCCTTCCACAGCCAAGGGAAAAAAAAAACCTCTTTCATTGTTTCAAACTATGTCATCCAACAGCTATCAAACCAAAGAACATGATAAAGAATTAACATGCCCTTATTATTACTGGAACTATAGTAATGTTTTACAAAAAAGCATCTATCAAATACAAACATTTGTACACAAAGTACACAGATCAAGCTCAGTATGATTAATACCATACCATCTACACGTAATTCATGCTAAATTATTAAGACATTCTTTAAATTAATAGATGAAATAACTAAGGGAAAATAAGAAAAAAATTCATAGCTCTGAGAAAACAGTGTAAAGAAAACTCTGTGGGGAGAGGGATAAATTGGAAGACTGGGATTGACATATACATACTACTACATAAAAAAATAGATAACTAATAAGAACCTATTGTATAGCACAGGGAACTCTACTCAATACTCTGTAATGACCTATATGGGAAAAGAATATAAAAAAGAGTGGATAGGGCTTCCCTGGTTGAGAGTCCGCCTGCCGATGTGGGGTACACGGGCTCGTGCCCCAGTCCGGGAAGATCCCACATGCCACGGAGCAGCTGGGCCCGTGAGCCATGGCCACTGAGCCTGCGCGTCCGGAGCCTGTGCTCCACAACGGGAGAGGCCACAACAGTGAGAGGCCCACATACCGCAAAAAAATAAATAAATAAATAAAAAGAGTGGATATATGTATACGTATAACTGATTCACTTTGCTGTACAGAAACTAACACATCATTGGAAATCAACTATACTACAATAAAAATTAATTTAAAAATTGTTAACTAGTTCTGTACTCAAATAAAAAAGAGGGGTGATAAAAAAAGAAAGAAAACTCTGGATCAGAAGCCACATTCTTACAGCCAGCCACTGCTAATTTATTGCCAAGTGACTAGTCCCACGTCTAGACATCCATGTGGCAGTGAATAAGACTGAATATATGCTGTATTTAACCAGAAGTTATCACATAATGTTACAGAATCATTTTTCTTTTTCCTCTCGGGACCTGGCATTTGATTTAAACAGTTAAACAGCCAATGTGTGAATCCATAATCTGGTTAACAAAATAAATACACCTACTTGAAATAAATGAACACAGAAGTCCTTCAAACTTCATCACGCACTCCTGGTATTTATCACATGGTTGTATAATTAACTGTGTATGGGCTTCCTCCTCCCTCTCTGAGCCAGCTCACATCCCCAGTGATGCAACAGGAGCTGACACATTAATCCCAATTAACGGTGGTAAAATAAAACAATGACTTAACAACACACTCATTTTCCGCTCACCTCACATTCTTGTTCTCTGGCTGAACAGGGTTCACTGTCTCCTTCGGTATCCGTCTCAGAGTCGTCTCCCAAGCTAATCACACAAGCGTAGGGACAAGGTTCCTGTTGGGGCTCTGAAACATAGTCATCGTTTCCAATTTCCAAATTGCTAGAACAGCCTTCGGTACTCAGAGTACTTATGAAAGGGCAATTGACAGAACTCAACGTTGTGAAAGTCCTCTGACCCGGTTCTGGGCTCTCACTAATCCTGATACCTAACCAGGGACACTCAGACCGTTTCTGGGAGTAGATCTGTTCTGAGCCATCTTTGGCCACGGCAGGTGATAACTGCATTTGGCAAGGAGAGTCCGTGCTGCAAATGTCACTCCAGAAGCCTTTCGCTAGGTGTTCGGCCACTTCTCGTTCCACACTACTCAGATCACTCGAGGCGAGGCTACTATCTTCCCTGGGGCCAGAGTCAGATTTCAAATCTTGACTCTCACCAAAAGTTTTCTCTTCTCGAACATCTGAACCTGACAAAGGCTTTTCTGTTAACACTGTCGTGTTTTGCATACCAGCAAAATTCAAGTCACCATACTGGTCATACGTGTGTAAAAGAGACAGAGAATAGAGCCCATGGGGATCTGTAGAAGTGGGGGGAAAAGGAGTCGTTTCTGTTTTTCCTGATGGGCACTGAGAAGCAGGATCTTTCTTCTTGGCTCCTTCATGTTCCATTGCTAATTTTCCTTCTTCACATTTTAAAATCACCTGCAAATCTGCACAGTCCTGGATTCCTCCTAGACACTCATTTTCAGACGTCTCATTTGGCTGAGCAGAAGAAGTGTGAATGTCTTTGACACTGGATTCCACAGTACGGACTCTGTCAGTTCCAAACGCTTTTTGGAATTTTCGGTATTTGGGGCATAAAGATGGCAGAGCCAGAGCGGCATCCTTTGCTAAGCACATGGATTCACATGTTTGACTGGCACTGTCTTGTAGAGGGGGAGATACTTTTGCACTGCCTTGATACCTACGGAGTTTACAGTGAGGAGTCTGAACATTTTTATTTTCCAAAAATTCCTCCACCTCATCAATTTCTAAATCCCTCTGGTCCAAAAGTGAAAATCTAAAATCTGGTTTCTGACAGGGTGATGAGAAGCATTTTTTTCTTGGGCATTCTTGCTTGTCTGCAGTGGAGTCCAAAAACTTGTATTTGAGAAACTGAAAGCAGGATTCCTCAATATCAGGTACACCTAAAAATTCCACACACTTGTACACTTCGTCCACATTGTCCTTACTTAGTATCAGTTTACCAGTGTAGGCAAACTGAATTAAAGGTTCAAATCCTTTAACTGTCACCTGTTAATATACAAAATAAAAACAAATGCATCACATGAAAGCCATCTAGTAGATAAGTACAAGGGAAGTAGGAGGGTGGCAAGATGAGTAACTTCTTTACGATATTTACAAAACGGGTATTTTAATTTGGTAAGGAAAAATATTCTTCTAGGAAATGTAAAGCTAAGGGAATCTAGAAAAGCATGCTTCTCACATCTTGTTCATTGGGACCACACCCTTCACTTTATAGACTCCACTCTTAATGACCCATGGAGTAAGATTTACTCATATGAGGTAAAGATATAAACATTACCACAATTTTCCACATTAGCTGAAAGAAATCATCTACGGAATAAAGCAACATGGATACGATCTGCAACACACAGTCAAGTGCCAGGTGTCTGCTGCCATCCCAGCCCCATGTGGTCACTATATTCCAAACAACTATAAACTACAACTGCTATAAACGACAAAAGTGAAATTTTTAAGGATGGAAAACAATATATCCAAGGCACTTAAAGTAGTCCTGGTCCATGGTGAATGCACAGTAAATGGTAATTATCTTTATTTCACGCCAAAAATTTCTAATAAAACTTTTAAAGATTCAGATTTAAAAAATGATCTAAGTGAAGGTCTAAAACTCATGCCCAGTACTGTTTTAGCAAAGATCCATGGACTCTAGGTAATAAAACTTTTCAGCAGAAACTTGCACATTTACACTGAACCTGCCTCTGCAAAGTGAGGGGCAAATGAAACCAACTATAGTGCAGGGAAAGCCTCATTCTGGGCACAAAATACAAAATTAATATTAAAACACTGAATTCCCATAAGAGTGATCAATATATAATTTTTTGTGATCTTCTTAAAATAGTGCTAAACTGGGAGTACTTAATTAGCTTTTACATAGCTAAAATAAAAAATAGCAACACCAAATACTGATGAAGATGTGTAGAAATTGGATCACTCATGTATTGCTGGTGGGAATGTAAAATGGTGCAGCCACTTTGAAAACCAGTTGGGTAGTTTCTTTTAAAACTAAACATGCAACCACCCTATGTCCCAGCAACTGCACTCCTGTTCTTTTATGCCAGAAAAATGAAAACTCATGTTTGTACAAGTGCTCACAGCAACTTTATTTGCAACAGCCAAAAACTGGAATCAGCCTGATTTCCTTCAGTAGGTGTATAGCTAAATAAAAACTGGTACACCCACCCTATGGAATACAATAAAAAGGAACACACTACTGATGCATACAACTTTGATAAATCTCAAAGGAATTATGCTAAGCGGAAAAAGGCCAATCCCAAAAGGTCACATACTATTATGATTCCATTTGTACAACATTTTTGAAATGACAAGACTTTAGAAAAGGACAGATTAGTGGTTGCCAGGGATTAGGAGTGGAGCAAGGGGGTAAGGGAGAGCAGACAGAGGGCAGGAAGGAAGTGGGTGTGATTGTAAGAGGGCAACACAAGGGATCCTTGGGTGGGTGCTGAAACTGTTCAGACTGTGGTGGTGGATACATGGACCCACCCAGAAAATGAAACTGTATAGAACTTCATACACACACACAATTTAGTACAAGTAAAACCAGGGAAGTCTGAATAAGATGGGTGAACTGTATTACTGTCAGAATCCTGACAGTTGTGATATTGTACTATAATGCTGCAAAATGTTACTATTAGAAGAAACTGGACAAAGTGCAACAAGGGATCTCTCTGCATTATGTCTTACAGCTACATGTGAATTTACAATTATCTCAATAAATATTTCAATTAAAAATTTTTTAAATAAGTTAAAATAATCAAAAGAGGATTTTAAGACAGTGAGTTACACAATGATCTTTTCAATTTGTCACTATGATGAAACATTTCAAATACGTGAAAATTTGATTTACATTCAAATTAGAATGAATGAATGCATATACACACACATGCATGCATATACCTTTCCTTCCATGCACATGAATCACATTTTTCTCTACTTGGAAAGTCATATTAAGTAATTTGAAACTACAGACCATAATAAGGATATCTCCATTATGATACGTGTTGCTACTTTTTAAAAAACAATGGCTAACCTATAGTTGGCCCTTCCTGTCGTTGTCTTGGTTATCATATTATTTGCTCTAACCTCTGCCACAGAACTGACAACATTTTGCTTCCCCAAACTGTCGCTACAATTTCATGTATGTACGCACGGCCAGCGATAAGGTAAACTGTAGACTTAGTGTCATCACAGAGCAGCCCCCACACACCTGTCGTACACACAGAAGTTCTACATACTTTGTCCAAATTCCTTTTAACAGCTTCTAATGTGTGTCCCAATGCCACAAGGCTCAGCATTCTTCTAGCTGTAGTTACTAATGAAATCAAGCAAGCTGTTATAAGAGTCAGTGTATACCCAGCACTCCTGCCCCAGAGAGAGGTCTCTTGCAGGCAGGATGGTAACAAGGACTTAAATATCTAGGTGCGTGAGCTCCACAACAGGCTGGTGGGCGAAAGGTGTGTAAGGGCAAGGCTCTATAAGTATGACACAAAATCACCTTTCTTCTGCCAATGCATAGCCACAATCTCAAGAAGAAAGGGAGAGAAAGAACACTTCTGGAGTACCTAACAGCCACAGGTAGACAAAATGAGGAGGCTGGAATGCATAATCTTTTAGGTTTCCTCCAAATTCTAAAATCCTTAGCTAACAGCTGCTTGAAAAACTAACATCTGACAACTCTGACTCATAGTGAAAACAATAAAACTAAGCATCACAGGGAGGCTGTCACCTGCAACTCACTCCCAACCCATATCCATGAGGGCGGGTCCTAGAGAAATGGATGTTTTAGAGAACCCTAATCCTTGTCAGTTTCCCATCACAGAAAAAGGTCCGAAGGGAGAGAAAAGCACACGGTATGGCCTCTCCCAGCATGGCCTCTCTGAATGTCTGTAATCCACTGGCTGGGTCGTTTCATTAAAAATAACAATGGGGTGGGAGTTCCCTGGCAGTCCAGTGGTTAGGGCTCTGTGCTCTGCCGAGGGCCTGGGTTCTTTCCCTGATAGAGGAACTAACATCCCACAAGCAGCACAGCACAGCCAAACAAACGAACAAATAAAATTACAGGGGGTCAAGTTATTCAACTGCTCAACAAATATTCACGCACATCCAAAGTTAATCATTTTACGTGTAAAACGTCATCATTTCTAAGAAGAAAGTTAAAGCAATGTGCTGTTGCACAAGCCGGGAACTGCTCCTCGGCCTGAGGACGGGGAGACTGGGTCTTCTTTTAACTTTATAAACCAGGAGAGATTTAATTAAGTTAAATTGAAATCAGGACAACCTCTCCTACCTCTTCCGGCAGAGTGATGCGCAGCTCGGCGTCGGCCTGGCCCGCGAGCCTGGAGTGGAAGTAGGCGCTGCAGGCAGCCAGCACGGCGCGGTGGGCGCGGAAGGCCTGGCCCTCCACCAGCACCGTGACGTCACACAGCACGTCCTTCCGGCGCTGCTCGTCCAAGCTGCGCAGCACGTGGCCGCTGTGCACCGACGACTCGTAGGCGAACACCGCGTTCTCACCCAGCGACATTCTGCGTCACAGGTGGCGTCGGGAGGGTCCGAGAGAGCATGCTTCTGACAGTCATTAATCCTGCCAAGACACAGGCCAAGTGTCACTCGCTGAAAACCTTGGTAAAGAGGTTTGTTAAAGTGACACTAGCAAATAACGATTAAAATACTCATCACTAAAACCCAACTGAAAACAACAGCCTCTCGAGAGCCTGGAAGCATTTATTCACTTTACCTCATTTAAAATTGGTTCTTGATAAGGAGTTTTCCTAACTAATTTTAGGAAAAATGTTCTTAGGGTGAGGGAGGGAAGACCTTTCTGAAGCAAGGATTTCAGGGCTCTCTGAAAATGAGACATTTTGTACGGAGAAAATAGCTCCAAAGAGCAAACAGGGCGGCCGAGAAATTTCTGGGTGGCATCCCAATCCTGTTGCTTTAAGACATTAATGGGCGTGTGTACAGATCACCAGAGGTCATACTTTGGGCTTCAGAACAAGGGACACATAATACAAAAGGTAAAGTCCCTCCAACATGAAGAAGAAAAGGACTTCCCTTGATTGAAAGCCTCAAATCTGTCAGGCCAGATCTTAGTAATGAGTCTTTTTCACATAACAAGTCTTACTTGACACGACAAAATGTAGGCAACAAATAGGACTACTCCACCGTTAAGAATATAGTTTACCATACACAGAAACTCTTGGTTTTCTCAAAATGCTAAAACATAAGAGGAAGTTATCAAAAATGTATATTTTTTAAAATACATACTAACATATGGTAGCCTCCAAACTTCTTTTTGATCCATACATACTACTGGCAAAAAAAAAGGGCAGCCCCAATATATGTATGTTTGTCCATATATTTCAGACATGTACCATTCTTATATATTACATATGTTATAAAACACACAGAGGCTGAACGTAAGAGGTTGAAAGAGAAGCTCTAATATTTTCTTCCGGCCCCCAATGGCCAGCAGTGAGCACCCCGAGGTGTGTGTGCACACCCCACCATGGCATGGCAACCACAGTGGAGGCTGAAAAGCTCCTCACAGGGGTCATCCCTGTGTCGTTCACTTTTGCTCTTCTGACACCTTATTCACTGCCTGAAACGTGAAGGTCCACACATGTTCAGTGACTGAATAAATGTTACTGTTTTCAGTTGCTATACTCCAAACAAAAATGAAAGGAGAAGTAAGAACTACTAAAGTTCAGACAGACCAGGCCCAAATCAAGGGTGAATTCCACCTCAAAGACAGGGTGTCTTAGTAACAAACACATGAAGTGCATCCATGAATTCTATTTCACTTATGTATTTATTTTTAAGGTGCTCATTATAGCTGAAATGTTGAGTTCCTCAGAAATAGTCAACTACAGTAAAATCTCTCACTATGTGGTTAAACTCTACCAAAGGTCAAGAATCACAACCTATCATTTACTGATTCAGCATACCACATGAAATCATAGCAACTCCAAAATCATGTCCTAGGACTACCTCGACTTTTGGGTTGTGCTCATAGGAGAGGGTAGTAAATTCCCTTTAGCAATGGGTCTTAATATTTCATCTATCAACACAAGGCATTAGTGTTAGGAGTAGTGGGGAGGAACCATCATTCAAAGAAATTATGTATCTTGTGTGTGTGGTACCACACAGACCACTGCCCTCCACTTTATCTGAAACTGTATACCCTCCCCAGGCAAGCCAGATTCAACAGCTGACCACATGCCTTGCTATGTCCCTGCACAAGTCCCCAGCCTCCTTATTCTTTCCTATCCTCTGCTTTGCAAACCCTTAAAACTATACAAATCTTACCCTCCTACTCTGTTGGTGGTAATGTAAATTGGTGAAGCCACTATGGAAAACAGTGGGGAAATTCCTCAGCAAATTAAGAATAGAAGTACCATATAATCCAACCATTCCACTTCTGGGTATTTATCCAAAGAATACAAAAACGCTAATTGGAAAACATATACACACCCCCATGTTCAATTCAGCATTATTCACAATAACCAACATATGGAAACAACATAAATGTCCATCAATGGATGAATGGATAAAGATGTGGTATATATATACAATGGAATACTACTCGGCCATAAAAAATGAAATCTTGCCATTTGCAACAATACAAATGGACCTTGAGGGTATAATGTTAAGTGTAAATAGTCAGATGGAGAAAGATAAATACTGTATGATCCCACTCATATATGGAGTCTAAAAGAAAACAAACAAAAACAAAATAAAATTTGTATATACAGAGAACAGACTGCTGGTTACCAGAAGGGAACAGGGTTAGGGATGAGCAAAATAGATGAAAGTGGTCAGCTGTATGGCTGGTGATGGATGGTAACTAGAGATTTAGCAGTAAGCACTTTGTAAAGTACACAGATGTGGAATTATAATGGTAAACACCTGAAGGTTATATAATGTTTATATACCAATTTTACCTCAATTAAAAAAAAACTATATTGAAAGACACTGAGGAACACCTAAATAAATGGAGAGATATGTTCACATAAAACAAAGACCAATTCCTATAACTTCATTCTAGAGCTGCTGTTAGGCCACATGTGTTTGTGTGGCCCACTGCCACCAGTTTGCTCACTACTCGCCTCAAATTCAGGAGAGAGAATTTACTCTTGGCTCAACCCTCCTGTTGAGCCGTTTTCTGTGACAGGTTTGCTCATAAGTTGGTCAGCTTGCAGGTTTGGGCCATATGCCAACACCAAGTCCCATCAGCGGCAGCTGAGAATCGGGAGTTAACCGCCACCCGGGATGTGGGACTCATCGCTGACACCTCCCACACTCGGCCCCAGTGCCCAATCTCTTACCGAGGCCTGGTGCCTCGACCTCTTACAGCTGAGACCCATTTGTCTCCGTCTACACCGCCACAACTCCAGTCCAAGCCATCACACTGGCTCTTGCCTAGACAAATGCTGTTTATCCTCTTGCAATGTCTTACAAGCTCACACATGTACAAATATATAAAATGAAAAGTGGCACAAAATTTCACATATCAATATTTTATCCTTACTAGTGCAAAGCAGTCTAATATCTACTCTGTTCTATTAAAAAAATAATTCCAGTTGTGATCCACTCAAATTTCAAGAACCAATAATGGACCATGACCTCATACATTAAAAACACAAGCCCACTGGCTAACAGAACAGGGTCTAGAATCATACGCTGTCTGGGTTCAAATCCCAGCTCTGCCACTTACTTACTATACGGCCTTGGACAACCTGCTTAACCCTTGCTGGGTTGGGTCTTGTTTTCCTCACCTGTAAAACAAGGATAACAGCAACACTTCACTGGGTTGTTGTGAGGTTTACATGAAGAAAATGAGGGTAAAGGGTTGAACACAGTGGCCCAAAGCAAACAAATTATAAATATTAGCTATTAATTATAATACAAATAACAAAAGCCTCAGCCCCCTCAAGCCCCTCTTGATCCTCTCCAATTTATTCCCCTATATCAGTGTCTCCCTTGCTGAAAACCCCACGTCTTCCAAATTTCTTATGATCAATTCTAAATCCTTAGCATGCCCTCCAGACCTGCCTGGTTGGGTTTTCTATTAATCCAGCCTTGCCTCAAAAGCCTTTGTCTCCCTCTCTCACTATTCTCCAGCCTGACCTTCCTTCCTTCTCGCCCAAAGGCACCAAGCTCCTTCTGACCTCAGGACCTTTGCACATGCTCTCCCCACTGGACTTCTACTCTTCAGCTGACTAACTCCTCACCTTTAGATCTCAGAGTAAATGTCAAAACCTTGCCTGACTTGTTCTCTGCCATAACTCAAGCATGTAACAGAGTACCTGGCCCAATGCAGGTACTTGCTTCTGAACAAATGACTTGGCATTTTTAGTATAAACCCAGAACCCCAATCACCTACATCTTCCAAACACAGCACAGTCAGCTAACCCAATACATAAGGGAACAATGCTGCTGAGCCACGTACTCAGAGAAGATTCCTTGGATAGGTTTTCCAGAGTCAGGAGGAGCAAAAGGGAGGCCCAGCTCTGGGAGCAACTGGCCAAAGGAGAGCAAAGGTTGGCAACTATAAACACAGCCAACACAACTACCCAAACTTGGCCTCATTAGCATGGAGCACTACAAAAAGTTGTTCTGAAATTCCATTTTCCTAATTCTGAAAGCCATCTAAGTGGTCAATAATCCAATATTACCAAATAACAATAACTAAGTAATGACTAAACCAGGTAAGAATGGCACACATCCTTCTAACATCTGTCACCTTCTATCATTTTTCAAACCTAAACAGTAAGATATAATACCCCCCCAGAGCCTGCCAGACCTAAAATTCTGTTAATTTCTTAACACCAAATTCCGATTCCTATGTCACACATGAATTTTTCTATATTCTTGGAAATAGAAACTATTGTTACAGTTCAAAATAAAGTTCACTGACCTGAGCAAATTGCTGATTCATTCAGTAATGCTGATAAAGGATGAACAGGCATTTTAAAGCTTCCTGCATCTCAATTTGGAAATAACTTCTACTCTCTGCTCAATATACACAATATAAATTTAAGTTTTAATAGTTACTTCTTAATGTTTTTGCTTTCAAAATCATTTTTTAAAAGAAACAAGATGATGTTGCTTTATCACATTTCAATAACCTTAAAGATAATGTACTTAAAAAAAAAACTTTTAAAATCCTGAGGTGAATATTGGATCATGGAGCCAGACCTATAATGCTTCATAATAGAAATTCAGAATAAAGATGAAGTTCCACATACACAGAAGAGCTGGACGTTTATTCATCTCAAATCTCACAGGACTTCATTGTTTTTTAATTCTCAATGTAGCAGGGCACAGGGAGTAACCTAACACCAAGGATTCATATGAAAAAGACTATCACCTGAACATCCTTCATCTTCACTGAATGATGACAAATGTTCTTTTGACAAGTGCCTACCTGTGCCACATAATAAACTAGATGCCGTGAAAACACTAACAAAAGACAGTCCCTACGTTCAAGAAGAACACAACCTGGAGATGTTCAAAATGAAAATGGTACTTTGGGGTGAAAGAGACGACAATGATCACTATAAACAACTTCCACAGGAATGTGGGCATTCCTAAAGGTATTTGCAGTAAGACTTCAAATAAAAACTACTTTTTGGTGAATTCTCATTTAACCATAATATTCAATTAATGAGAACGACTATTTTCAAAATAGTTGGTAGCCAAGGGGGTGCGTGTGTATGGCTGGGCATGAGAGACTGGTGACCCTGGACATCAGAAATGGCACAACAGGCAAATGTCTCGGCCTTTATATAAAGGCAGTGCCCTTCATCTGCAGCCTGGGCGAATTCCTCCCAACTCTCCTCCTTCTTTCTTGTGGCCATTTGGAATTTCTGCCTTTTTCTCCTTATTGCTTCTGCCTGCCACCACCCATCATCCTGTCAATTACTTTTGCCTCACTCAATTTCAGGGCAGGGTCTTTGGAAAACAGGCAAATTCTTCCTACCACGCCACCCTTCTTGGCTCCCTCTTTAGCTTCAAAATCTGCTAAGCCAGTACCTGTTACAATATACCCAAGATACCAAGAGTTTAAGTGTTCTTAAATTAGGTGAGCCTTATCTTCTGTTTTTCAAGAGGATGGCAAAGGCCAAACAGTATCATGTGTTTACACCTTCAGTCCTTTATCTTTTCTTTAAAGGCCTTTAAAAAACTTTTTTTTTTAATTTAAGGTGGAGATGCTCATAGGAAAGAATCTTCTTAAAGATAAGGGCTCTTCTTCTTATTATCCCCAATTTTGAAAGAACCTTAGCATCAAAAATTCTTTGGGAGCTGAAATCACAGACAATAACTTAAATCTGCATTCTTCCAATGTTCTAAGACCTGACTTACCAGCCAGAAACAGCCAGTAGGAATAAATCAGAACCAAGGTTTGCTATTTTCTTTAATCATGTGCAGATCCTAAATATCATGCTTGTTTAAACAGTGTATCTGATAATCACATTTTCTAAATCCACTTCTCTCAGCCTTATGAAAAGAAACCTTAAGTATGACTAGATAAGGTACATGGATGCATATACCAAAAAAAAGCTAAAGGAAAACAGAAAACGTAAGTTTGAATTAAGGTAAGTAGCACAAGTGCTTATAGCAGCACCAAAAACGATGACATTGTGTTTTAAGGACTTCTACAGTGACATATGGGAAAACAACCTGACAATCTATGTTAAAATTACGTAACAAAAGATGCTATAGCTTTTTTAAAAATGGAGGTGATGGGGTGAGGGAATCACTACAACTTTTGCAGCTCATGGTTATTACAACAAATGTGAAGTTCCATAGAGAGAAAGTTGGATTTTTTTCCATTTACTTTTCCTATTATTGAAAATTACATATTTAATCATGGATCTTGTTATACTTACTTGGTCTAATTCCATATGTGAAATTATGAAGCTAAAATTATACTTAGAAGGGAGAAGTTTGAATGGTTACAGAAGTTTACAGTTGTTTATGGACTCACCTGGTAACAGATCAGAAACAAAAGGTTTTTTTACTTCCCAAATCAACAAATTCAAATTTGTTAACTTCTGGGTAATAAGTTTAAAATAGCTTGGAAGGGAATAAAGGAAGAAAAAAGGAACACGGAAATCCAAGTACCAGAACTAAAACAAGAGTAACAGATTCTTCTGTTATACCTTCTTACTACAAAAAATTTAAGAAACAATGAAGTCTTTTATTTATTTAACAGATTTGGCAGCTATGTTATTCTTAGTAGGACTGTTACACCTCAATGGAATATGACTATGTTATGAAAACATGAACTAGCAACTAGAATTGGCTTATACCGGTACAGCTTATTTACTGAATTATATATTTTCTAACATGCACTTGTCAGTCACTATTTTATTTATCAACTTAGAGGTATGATTTTCCTTGAATGAACTGCACTGTTCAAAGCAGAGCATTTAATGAGTTTTGACACTTGTATATGTGAATAAAACCACCACCACAATCAAGATAAATTTCCATCACTTCTCAAAATTCCACATGCCTCTTTGAGGTCTCTCCCTCCTTGTTCCCCTGGCTCCAGGTAACCAATGATTTGCTTTATGTCACTGTCGATCAGCATGCATTTTCTATGATTTTTATATAAATGGAATCACACATTATGTACTTTGGCTTCAGGTTTCTTTCACTTGGCTTAATGACGATCAGGTTGCAGACATTAGATGTTTGGGTTTTTTATTGCTGAATACTATTCCATTACATGTATGTACCACCATTTGTTTATCCATTTAATGGTAGATGGACTTTTTATTGTAATAAAGATGGAGGACAACTACATTGTTTCCAGTTTGGGATTATTGTAATAAAGCTTCAGTGAACATCTGCATGGACATTACTTCATTTCTCTTGGGTAACTAAATACCTAGAAGTGGAGAAGCGGAGTGATATGGTGGGTTTCTGTTTAACTTCTGAGAAACTGCTAAACACTTTCCAAAGTAATTGTATCATTTTCATTGCTACCAGCAGTGTATGGCAACTCCAGCTGCTCCACATTCTCACCAACCTTGGTATTGTCTGTCTTTTTAATCTTAACTAACCTAATAAATATACAGTGGTATAGAGCTGTGGTTTTAGTTTGCATTTCTTGATGGCTAATGATGTTCGGCATCCCTACATATGCTTATTGGCCATCTGTATATCTTCTTTTGTGAAATGTCTGTTCAATTCTTCTGCCCATTTTTAACTGGGCTGTCTACTTCTTGAGTTGTAAGAGCCAGTAGAATTTTGATTAGAATTGCAATGAATCTACACAGCAATTTTAGGAGAACCAACATCTAACAAACTGAGTCTTCTGATGCATGAACATGGCATATCTCCCCATTTACTTAGGTCTTCTTTAATTTCTCTCAGCATTATTCTGATGTTTTTTAGTAAAGAGGGCTTGCATATCTTTTGTTAAATTTATTTCTAAGTATTTTACGGTATTTTGTAGATACTATAAACGGATTTGTTTGTTAAACTTCATTTTCTGGTTTTCTGCTGCTACTGTGTAAACATAGTTTTTTTTTCATATTAACCTTAAATTCTCTGCAACCTTACTTAATTCTTATTAGTTCTGACAGTTTCTTTGTAGATTCCTTAGGATTTCTACGTACACAATCATGTCATCTGCAAATAGAGGCAGTTTTACTTCTTTCCCATCTTTACACTTACTTCTTTTTTCCCCTTACTGCAACGACTGAATAGTGAGAGTGGTGAGAAAGGGCATCCTTGCCTTCCTGTAAGGACATTTTTCAATGTTTCACCATGAAATATGATGTTAACTATAGGTTCTCTAAGCTGAGCAACTGATGGGCAGAAAGGGGGGTGTACTAGTTACTATCCCAGT
Source organism: Monodon monoceros (assembly GCF_005190385.1). Lineage (NCBI taxonomy): Eukaryota > Metazoa > Chordata > Mammalia > Artiodactyla > Monodontidae > Monodon > Monodon monoceros. The sequence goes on from NW_021703767.1 coordinate 15,478,880, forward strand.
TAACTTAGGACTCCTATAAGAAACTCAAAGGGGAAAAAAAAAGCAGAGTGAAAACTTCCAACAATTCCCCTGAAGAGTAAAATTCCCTAACTCACTCAGCACCCGCATTCCCACACCACTTTCAAAGTATTCACCCCAGACATCTATAAGATCCCACAATCAGGGGCTAGAGATAAGAAGGACAGAGATTAATCATCAGCGAGCACACCTAAGACTGACTCTCTCAGAACCTCACAAACATGGCAGCTGGCTGCTCTAGAGCGCTCCAGAGGTGGACAGCACAGAACACTATTTTACAGCTTGGTGGCAATCCTGCCAGTTGGGCAAATTACTTTACATCTCTCTGACAATTCCCTTTTTTTGGGGGGTGGGGAGAAGTAAGGGACAAGAATAGTACTTTTTGTTGGGAGGATCAAATGAAATAATATACATCATGTCCTTAAGACAGTGCCTGACACACACAAGTGCTCTGTAACTGTTAACTATTATTTGAATTTGATGTTAGAAATGTTTCTGGAAACACAAAATATCCCAAATAGCCAAAGCAATCTTGAGAAAGAAAAACAGAGGTGCAGGAATCAGGCTCCCTGACTTCAGACTATACTACAAAGCTACAGTAATCAATACAGTATGGTACTGGCACAAGAACAGAAATATAGATCAATGGAAGAGGATAGAAACCCAGAAACAAACCCAGGCACCTATGGTCAATTAATCTATGACAAAGGAGACAAAAATATACAATGGAGAAAAGACAGCCTCTTCAATAAGTGGTGCTGGGAAAATTGGACAGCTATATGTAAAAGAATGAAATTAGAACATTCTCTTACACCACACACAAAAATAAACTCAAAATGGATTAAAGATCTAAGTGTAAGAACAGATACTATAAAACTACAGGAAAACACAGGCAGAACACTCTTAGATATAAATTGCAGCAATATCTTTTTGGATCCATCTCCTAGAGTAATGGAAATAAAAACAAAAACAAACAAACAGGACCTAATGAAACTTAAAAGCCTTTGCACAGCAAAGGAAACCATAAATAAAACAAAACAAAATGACAACCTACAGAATGGGAGAAAATATTTGCAAATGATGCAACCAACAAGGGATTAATCTCCAAAACATACAAATAGTTCATACAGGGCTTCCCTGGTGGCGCAGTGGTTGAGAGTCCGCCTGCCGATGCAGGGAACACAGGTTCGTGCCCCGGTCTGGGAAGATCCCACATGCCGCAGAGCGGCTGGGCCCGTGAGCCATGGCCACTGAGCCTGCGTGTCCAGAGCCTGGGCTCCGCAACGGAAGAGGCCATAACAGTGAGAGGCCCGTGTACCGCAAAAAAAAAAAAAAAAAAAATAGTTCATACAGCTCAATACCAAAAAAAAAAACCCAATCAAAAAATGGGCAGATTTAAACAGACATTTCTCCAAAGACATACAGATGGCCAAAAGGCACATGAAAAGATGCTCAACATCGCTAATAAATAGGGAAATGCAAATCAGGATTATAATGAGGTATCACCTCACACCAGTCAGAATGGCTATCATCAAAAACTCTAGAAATAATAAATGCTGGAGAGAGTGTAGAGAAAAAGGAACCCTCCTTCACTGTTGGTGAGAATGTAAATTGGTACAGCCACTATGGAGAACAGTATGGAGGTTCCTTAAAAAACTAAAAATAGAGCTACCATATGATCCTGCAATCCCACTCCTGGGCATATATCCAGAGAAAACCACAATTTGAAAAGATAAATACAACCCAATGCCCACGGCAGCACTATTTACAATAGCCAAGACATGGAAGCAACCTAAATGTCCATCGACAGAGGAATGGATAAAGAAGATGTGATACAAACACACACACACACACACACACACACACACACACAACCATGGAGTATTATTCAGCCATAAAAAAGAAGGAAATAATGCCATTTGCAGCAACAAGGATGAACCTAGAGATTATCATACTAAGTGAAGTAAGCCAGAGAGAGAAAGACAAACATTATATGATATCACTTATATGTGGAATCTAAAAAAAAGAAAAGATACAAATGAATTTATATACAAAACAGAAATAGACCCACAGACATAGAAAACAAACTTATGGTTACCAAAGGGGAAAGTTGGGGGGGGGGAGGGATAAATTAGGAGTTTGGTATTAAGAGTGTGTATCTACACACTATTACGTATAAAACAGATAACCAACAAGGACCTACTGTACAGCACAGGGAACTATACTCAATATTCTCTAATAACCTATACAGAAAAAGAATCTGAAAAAGGATACATAGATATAGATGTATAACTGAATCACTGTGCTGTACACCTAAAACTAACACAACATTGTAAATCAACTATACTTCAATTTAAACAAAAAAAAAAAAATGTTTTTGAGTGGCACAGGGTGACGGTGAAACCGTAAAGAAAAAAGTGTAATAGCATGTTACTTAGCTTTCCAGTGCCCAATATGGACATAGATATAATAATACTGGTTTTCAACTTTCAGAACAAATAATGGAAGACTTAATTATGGTTATTAAATGAAATGTAACTACTAACCTTAGTAAAATAAAAGTGGCCAGTTGAGAGATGGAATCAGACAGAACTGAAAGGAAAGGTAGTATTTCTATATAACTTATAATGTACAGAGTCAAACGATACTGCCTTAGATTAATGAGACCAAATTTTAAAAAAGGTGGAGGGGGATTGTAGAGGTGACGAAGAACAGAAATGGAATGATTATAAATACAGCTGATGGGATGGCAGAAGCAAACAAAATCAACATCTATGGTAACAGAAAGTAAACAGATAACATCTTAGGTTCATAAATAAAATGAGGTATAAAACATCTTAGAGACACAGAGGTCTGTGTCTCTAAAAAATTAAATAGCAGAAATGGGTAAAGATGAATATTATCTTTGAAGCAGAATTAGGTGTGCAACAGATGAAGGTGCTTTATGATAAATTTATTGTTTTTAAATCAAAAATATGTAATACTTCATAAAAACATAAACTTAAAAGATGTTTAAATAGACAGTAAACAAAAAATAGTGAAACAGTTAAGTCTAAACTGTTGATAACTTGGCTGTAAGTCTTAATGCAACTTTTCAAAGATTCTTCAAATAGAAAAGGAATTTGATAAAGAGAAAAATCAATCTTTAACCAAAATCTTAGATTATTTTAACAAAACTAGGCGATAGGAAGGGTAGAAAAATATAGTAAGATTTCTTCTTGTTTGGGAACAATGTTATACATACTGTTTAATATATCATATTCACAAAGATATCAATTCAGATAGAATCTTTAAAAATGTAAGGGTATCTTTTAGGGAAACAAGCTGTTAAAACTTCCAAACTGTAGCACTGGTTCTCCGACTTACAGAATCTAATGAAATCTACTGTATTTCCACCAAGAAAACCACTCACATAATAAAATTTTGCAGCTATTTTCGATAGAACTGATGACTTAAACCATGAGCTGATTTTTTTTAAATTAATTTTTATTGGAGTATAGTTGCTTTACAATGTTGTGTTACTTTCTGCTGACAGCAAAGTAAATCAGCTATATATATACATATATCCCCTCTTTCTTGGATTTCCTTCCCATTTAGGTCACCGCAGAGCACTGGGTAGAGTTCCCTGTGCTATACAGTGGGTTCTCATTAGTTAGTTACTTTATACATAGTTTCTATAGTGTATATATGTCAATCTCAATCCCTTCCAATCCCCTTTTCTCCCCAGGAGCTGATTCTTTAAGGAAACCAATAAAATTGACAAACTTCTGCAAAGTCTCACCAAGCAAAATATGAGGAAAAAATGAATACATACATTCCCATTGGCATACAAAAATACTGTAATGGCTCATTTCTTGAAATAAAATTTCTTGACCCTCCCCACATCCTTCTAATTACAGTAAAATTCACTGCTCTTCTTTATAGAACTCCCCAAAAAACCCGTTTATATTCACACCATCTCCACTTCCCTCTCTCCCAATTTCATTTGAGCCCACTGAAATCAGACCTTTTCCCCTCAACTCCATGGGAATTACTTTGTGAGGATCTGCGGCCTTCACATTGCCAAATGGCAAATTTTGGGTCTTCTTAGACAGCATCTCAGCAACATTCAACAGGGTGATCATTCCCTCCCTGAAATCGTTTCTTCACTTGGCCTCAGATTTACCACCTCACCAGCAGCCCCCTGTCAATTCCGTGGATTCTCCTTCTCCTCCAAACCTCTAAATGCTGGAGAGCCAGGGCTTGGTCCTCAGATCTCGCCTCCTCTTTGTAACACTCCCTACAAGAACTCATCCAGACTCACAGCGTGGACACGATCACTCATGGACTTACTGTACACTCTCATATTTATATTTGGTCTAATCTCGACTATTCTCTTGAACTTCGTACTCATGTATCCAACTGCATACTCAAATTACTACTTGTTTGTCTAACAGGCATTTCACATTTAACATGTCCAGAAACCTTGGTTCCTCCACCTCTAGTTAGGATATGTATCAAAGTACTAACAATGGTTACATCTAGGTAATTTTTGTTTGCCTGTTTCTGCATTCAAATTATTAACCATAAACACATATTACTTTATAATCAGAAAAATGTTCAAAGAGACAACAAACCATAAACAAAAAAATACGCCTTCGGAAAAAATGCAATTCACATTTCTTTTGGCTGTCTTGAAGGCTCCCAAAGGATGTCAATTAACTTTTTTCCCCCTTGATAATGGATGCTTCCTCCACTCATCAGGATATTGGTTTGTCATTATCTAGAAAATTCATGGGCAACTCTAAAACACAGCAGCCTCCACTGATATCTTCAAAGTAAACACAAAAGAATAGATTAAATTTTATAGAAATTTAAAATAAAAAGATGCTGTGATGTGGAAAAAGAGAACCCTGTTACAGGAAAATAAGGAGAAAAACCCCATCAAGTCAGGTCTAGCTCCGTGAACACGGGCAAATGTGTACCCTTGAGACTTAAGGAGGGAGCCCCTGCCCTACTTATGTCACAAAGCCCTTCGAAAAGGATAAAGTGCTAAACACCAAATATATAGAATTATGAAATGCAAAAGAAAATCAATTTTAGGTATTTTAAAACAACCAGCAGCACGATATTGGAAAGAACGGGAAGTACTGGGATATAATTAAGGTTCTACAGACATTACCAACGGTGTGATCTATAAGATACCTGACCTCACCCTTTAGGTTCCCCATAAGGAAAACAACATCAACACTTACTCTAAGGATTGAATGGCTGGGCTCATTTAATAGCACAGTGCCTGGCATGAGATCATTAACATTTTATTATTATTATTGCCATCTTTATCCAAAAGATGATGAAAAGAATACTGCATTTTCAAAGGTTCTACAAACCCAAGAGTTAAACTACAAAATACAGAGATTCCTGAACCTTTAAGAATGAAATGTCAGTGAGCCTAATAAAGATCTCAACAAGATAAAAAGAAAATATTAAAATTATACAAGTCTGCTCAAGAAAATTGATAATTTCACAGACCCAAAGAATTAGCAACTGAAAGAGCACACTCACCCAATACAACCCACTTCCACACTTTGGTTACAGATGAGGAAACTGAAGCCCTTAGAGGGTCAGTCACTTAGAGGTTAAAAAGTTCCTCTGCCCCAGGTCCAAATATTACATTTCAATTCATATGACATGGCCTGAATAGCAAGGTTGTTTTGAGGGTGGGGGTAAAAGTGAGGAGGATAAAAAAAACAAGACTAGAGGGAAATGTCTCAAGTATCCTGTGTGTGTGATGAGAACGTTAGACAAACAAATTAAAAGGGGATTTATGGAATAGAAATTTTTCCTTATTACTCAATATTTAGTTTATTAATTTCTGATTAACACTTCTTGGATTACATAATCTCATATATCATTAAAAAGAATCTGACACCAAACTATGCTGAACTTAAATCAAAGTTTGTAGTTATACCCAACTACATATGGAAAATTCAACGAAGGACACACAGCTGGAGATATTTCACCAAAAGTCACTTTCCATATAGAATAATAAGTGTTCATGTCCCATATTCATAATGAAATATTCATATGTTATTTTGTTTTCAAACTGTAAAAATTATAACCGTGATTCACATTATTTACTTCTGATTGCCGAGAGGAAGTGAAAGCCCTAAAACTAGATCTAGGTCAGAATGACCCTCTGTAGGTCTAAGACTTGACAAATATCGCATGCAAAGTAACTGAAAAAACAAGCAAACCACCAAAAAGGTGCCCTTCAAATTCCCAACCATTCCTTAAACACCTTCTCACCCCAACTCATAATAAATTTGAGTCAAAAAAAAGGATTAAGAGGAAAAAATGTTAAGTAACAATGTTAATTAAATAAGGCAGCAGTTACAGTAGAGCAATTAGAATATGAATCACAGATATGAAACTTTTTAATTTTAGTAGAGGTACTAAATTGAAATGCTTTATTTAAAGATAACCTAATCCACTAATCCCTGGTAGGCACTATAGTACTAGGTATCTCAATATACATAGCTAAAACTAAAATTTTTAAATCTATTTCTTGTCATTGATGTTTGCTTGGAAGGCAAAAATTACCATCTCTAAAATGGAGATTAACAAGCTGTAGACTTTCCACCTGAGCCCTCAGATAGCTACTTCCCAATATACAGTCACAAGATTTAGTCAAATAAGTAATAATTTGAGGCCTGTTAAAAAAAAAAAAAAAGCTGAAATATTTCTCAGTTCAAATATTATTTGAGGAACAACTGAGTAGGTAAATACTATTGATTTTTTTACCTGAGATGAAAATTATTTTGGCAGTATTCTTTCTAAATTCTATCCAAAAAAGTAACACCATTTCAGAAGCCTACCCTAACCATCTATCACAGCTATTCGATATTCTCAAATAGAAAAAAAACTATTAGTAATTATTTTCTATTTTATGAATTTACAACACTAAGTATTTATGTATTTACATTATTTGTTTGCCTTTCTCATCCATACAAAGCACCAAAACTTAGGATTGAGAAGAAGGAACAAGAATGAAACGCAACTCCTTTGAACATATCAAAGTGCAGTAAACAGTTTAGGAGTGCTACAGGAACACTGTATAAAATTAAAGTGGAATTATTCTTGAAGTCTGAAAAGAATGGCAAATAAACTAACCACAGGACAGCTTTCCCTCCTAGAAGAAGAATGAGTGTGTAAAGAGGGAGTGATGTTCCTGTTTGTATCCCAGATTCAAGAATGTGGGTTCCAAAGAACGCTGGCCTATCCAGGCAATGAATCAGCCATTCCATTCAAACCAGACTAGCCTCACCACTCACTGAGAGCCACAGACATCACAGATGGGCATGCCCTACAGAGTAAGAGAGAGAGTGGTCCTCTTGGTACAGACACAATCAGAAGCTACAAGATATTATTATATATTCTTCTTTCCCTGAAAGTATTAGGAGAATAACAGAGAACCTTAGAACTATTTAGAGTAGCAGTCCCCAACCTTTTTGGCACCAGGGACTGGTCTCATGGAAGACAATTTTTCCACGGATGTCAGGGAGGATGGTTCAGGCGGTAATGTGCACGATGGGGTGCAGCAGATGAAGCTTCGCTCACTTGCCCACTGCTCACGTCCTGCTGTGCAGCCCAGCTCCTAACAGGGCCCAGTACCAGTCTGTGGCCCGGGGGTTGGGGACCCCTGGTTTACAGTACTGAAAGAAATGTATTCCTACTACATGTAATTTTTTGGATAGAACAGGCAAATTTTCAATTTTAAAATCATTTTAAAATAAAACATTTGATCTGACTGTAAAAATAATACTTGATCATAGTAGGATACATAAGAGGAAAAAAATCACCAAAAACTCCAAATCCAAAGAAAATCACATTTTCTTTTTCTACTCAGAAGTATGTGTCTGTGTGTAGTGTTGATACAAGTAGCAGGCAAGGATGACACTGTTGGCCATCCAGTTCCATTCGCCCCCTCATTTTCTAACCACATCCTGATTGTGCCCACAAATCTGCTCTCTACCTGAGGCCATGAGTTTCTGGGGTAGCAAACCCTAGTCCCAACCCAAGATGAATCCCAATCCATTTAAGCCAATCACAGTGGTCCCACTTCTCTTGACGTTGACTGATTTAGGCGTAAACTTATGCAATGCTGGCCCTAGTCCCAACCCAAGATGAATCGCAATCCATTTAAGCCAATCACAGTGGTCCCACTTCTCTTCACGTTGACTGATTTAGGCGTAAACTTATGCAATGCTGGCCCCACAAAGGAGAGGCTAGGGTGGTATTCACTATGAGGTCTTTGGGAAAGGCTTTTATCACTAATAAAGAGACATCACAGAAAAAAAAAAAAAGTCTTCTTCCAAGAAACTCAGTTATATTTACTGGTACACTTGAACTTGTGCCAGTCATCTTGCAACCATAGGAGGAACTAGCCACAGACAAAAGAAAGACATATCCTGCATTTTCAACCTTTTCCCACTGACCTTATTTTTAAATACATACAGATGCAGACACACAACCTTCTTGACCCAACCTCCCCCAACTAAAATCTCTCTCTTCCCTACTCTTCATTGCTATGCTTCTCGAAAGAGTGGTCAAAACAAGCTGCCTCCTCCACTAAATTATGCATTCATCACTGACATTCCTAAGGCTTTCTTAATTTCCCAAAACTTAGGCTTCTCATATCCTATGGTTTCAAGCCACATCTTACATGTTGCTATTTTAGCAATTAACACATGCTATAGTAATGGTCTGCCTGTCAGACTGTAACCTCTGAATAATTCTGTATTGCCAACATCTAGAAAAGTTCCTGGCATATCAAGGCACAAATATTTGTTTCATAAACCAAATGTACACCCAATACCTAACACGTAGGCATACCATGAATGTTGAAATGAGTTTAGCAACCCTACTATCTACTCACACCAGAATATGTGTTTGAGTGTAAACTGGGGAGAAGAACAACATGCACAGGAAGATAAGAGACCAAAGTGCCTTGAAACTTAAAAACACAATTATTCTTTACTCCCCAGGGATCAGAGAGCTGGTCAAAGTTAACTCAGTAGGAGAGAAGAGGATGTTTCCACACTGGTGTATGAAAAGCAATGGCAGGGAGGCGTGCTAGTATCTGAGCAGCTCTGCCACTGGTGAGCACTGTTGCCAACCTGCTCCAGAGAGGAAAAGGTGTCCCAGACCTCCTGCGGTCTGGAACAGGCAACAAACCAGGCCAGTGACAACAGACATGCGCTCAAAGGCAAAACACGTTTTTCTAAAAACCCAGAGAAATATATCTAGAGCTTGAACAGTACTTGCAACAGTCCAAGAGACAATGAAGCAGGCAAAGTTGGTGGTAGCTAAGACTCATCCCTAAGCAGCATTTCCTTTGATATCTCTGGATGACAACTGGGAATGAAGGAATGAAGCAAAGATCCCTATTCAGCTGGGCAAAATTCTTTTCTACTTCAAAAGTCTCTTACTAATGTAGGAAAACTGATTAAAAGGGCAATGTCTTTTTTCTTACTTCCCCTTCTAATTTTAGTAGTAAATCCTATCTAGAGGAGCCCTGCTGGGAACACTCCTCAGAAAAACAGAGTAAATAGAGACATTAGGTACTCTGAAAATGTAAAGTGTCTTGGGCCAAGATCTGACAACCACTTTACATTTTATAAAATAACAGTTCAGTGCAAAATACTCAGTAATGAAATTACTGATCTTACCAAAACGCACTTACTCCAAATTGACCAACCAATAATTACAACCTAGTAAGTTCATTGAAAGACTAATCTTTTATAGCCACCTATTTTATAGCAAACTCTCTGATGGATAAGTACATCTCCTCACTGATTTAACTGACTTCCAAAAGACACTGGCACATTTTAGAGAAGGAATAAGGCATTAAGGATATGAAGAAACCAGCAAGTAGGGTCTTCCCATTTTTTCAATAAGACCCTAAGAGTTCATCTCCTTAGGCCAAAAACATCTCCCCTGGGAATCCTAGAGGATGACCAGTCAGTAAAAAGAAAAGTTTAATGACAGGGAAAAAAAAAAAAAGGCAGAAGAGGGAGGTAAGATATTCCCCATACCAGGTTTAGTCTATAACCTTAGAGGTGGGATACTGACAAGGTCCAGGCACAAAGGAACTGAAAAAATGACCCCACTATATAAAACACTTTTTAATGTAATTCCACTTTAATGGGGGATGGGGAAGTGGAGTACAGCTAACCACTATGACTCTGATTCAATCTAAGAAATGACCAATTAAAAAAGTGAAAATGACTTTACCAGATAGAAGCTAAGAACAGTTATTTTCTTACAAAAATATCCTTTGGGGACTTCCCTGGTGGCGCAGTGGTTAAGAGTCCGCTTGCCAATGCGGGTGACATGGGTTTGGGCCCTGGTTGGGGGGATCCCACATGCCGCGGAGCGGCTGGGCCCGTGCGCCATGGCTGCTGAGCCCATGTGCCGCAACTGCTGGGGCCCGCGCCCCTGGAGCTCCTGCTCCGCAACGAGGGAGGCCACTGCGGTGGGAGGCCCGCACCGCAGCGAAGAGTGTGGCCCCTGCTTGCAGCAGCTGGAGGGAGCCCGCGTGCAGCGGCGAAGACCCAACGCAGCCAAAAGTAAATAAATAAAATACATAAATTTATAAAAAATATATATATCCTTTGATTACTAACTTTCCTAAGGCATTAAGAAAATGACTTAAATTTATTTTTAAAAGAATATGATTTGCACACAGCTTCACCTGCACTGATGTAACATTTTCTAAATGGTGTCAGTACTGAGAAAGGAGCCAGCAGCCCGCCAACTCCACTGCATGCCCACAGTGCTCCTAGGACAGTCATTAACAACCAAGATCCTGGCAACCACTATTTCTTTGTTCCTTATATTTGCTTGGGGACAATTTTTATGATCCTACTAATATTCTCTAAATTGTCCCTGATCCTAAATAAAACAAAGGATCTGTTCCAGAGGAGTGATCATATTAAAGAAAAGTATTAGATGTATAAGAGGTTTAGCATCTAGACAACCCAAATTACATTTTGCTCAATCCAATTCTAAGTCAATTACAAGGAAAAAGAAGTCAGAAGACAAATTTTCTTTCTATCTCAGGAGATGAACTAAATGATTTAAATCCAGGTGCTTCCTCAATCCTCACACCAATGATGGAAACAGAAAGTAGAATTCTAAATGATCAAGGGTTTCAATTCGGTGCATATTTAAAATAACTTAAGAGGTACAACATATACCGTTTTCTCTTTCACGCTTTTAAAAATCCCCAAGTTTCAAAACCACAGAACTAAAATGAATCCATATTATACTACTAGTGCAGCAACTGACAGTTTACTGAACAAACACAGCCAAAGCACGTTCACTGTTCCATGGAGATAAACAGAAGACATGTATCTTCATTAAGAAACTTACACTCTAGTCAAAAGGATGGTCAAAATGTTTGACACAACCTTTCTGAATTACTAACGGGTGCAAGAAGCCACATGATAAACGTATTTACTGTTTATCATGGATAATTTTTCTATATAAGCACAAACATGTCATTTAAAGAAAATACAATACTTAGAAGTAACTGGCAGGTAAATTTACATTCTAAATGTTCACTGCAAGTCAGTTATGAGAATCAAAAAATGAGTTCTGTCCTGATGTTAATAAGCAGGAAGGGGGTAGACAGGTTACTAACCCTGCTGGACCACAGTGCCCTCAATTATAACATGAAGAATAGATTAGATGCAGGATGGCAGATGTTATTTCTTCAAAAGCCAATTCCATATAACTGGTGAAAACTGCCTCTAGAGCATTTTGCTGGAACTGTTAGATTCCTTTACTAAAAAGCCATGTCCTATGTTACTTGCCCTCAGAAGTTGGGTGTTTGAGATGCTGCTACTGATTTGTCAGAATGTTCACTTGAGTTGTTTTCCTAGTAGCAGCCATGTGCTGTACACCCACGCTTCTCCTCACTCTCTCCTCTGATCAGTCCGTGAAATGCAGCTCAGGGAGGCTGCAAAATGTGGCTGTGTAACCAAGCGCTTCCCTGATTCTGAAGAACAGACAATAACAACTAATGCGTACTGATGTTTAATATGGAGCCAGCACTGTTCTAACTGCTTAACACATATTAATGCACTTTACAACAACCCCTATGATACAGATTCTATTATCATCATCCCATTTTACAGATGAGAAAAAGAGGCACAACTAAGTGAAGTAACTTGTCTAAGGCTTCACAGCAAGTAAGTAACAAAGCAAGAACTTGACCTTCGGCAGTCTGGCTCCAGATGGCCCACTTTTAACGACTTTGCTTACTGCTCCTCTGTCAACTGTACAGTGATAAAATCTACAACTTCAGTTTTCTTAATGCTATGCACTAAGCCAGAAGCCCAGGTTTCATGGTGGTATAAGTCTATATTTTATCTGCAGTCTTGAAATGTTTACTTTCTCCAAGGGGCCTGGATTCTGGCAAATAATGCTCAAATTACCCATACCTTGAGCTTCGGCATATTACCTTGTTTGGCATATTTTTAAAAATCATAATAGTTTCCTAAGTCACCCATTCAGCCACACAAAATACACCCTCCATTTAGTAGAACCCTCAGAAAATGTGAGTTTAGGGTTAAAGCAATTCTCCCATTAACAGAACATTAGTCAGAAAATTGGGAGGACAAGATGATTCTTAAAACGTGAGTCTGGGAGAGGATCAGCACTGTGAAGAGAAGTAGCCGGGGGAATGCCACTTCCCAAGTGATTTGCTGGATGTGAAGTCTTATTAATCCTTGTGAAAGGGGCCCCTTGTAAACCTGGCCCCCAAAAATGCAGACTTCAAGGAGTAACAGTGATCTTTCAAAGAATTTGTTATATACAAATTATACTCCAATGTGCAGATTATCTTCTGGTGGTCCCATTATACCCTTTTTACCTATTACTACACTTCAAATCATACCCATGAAACAAACCAACCGTCTGGCTTGTCTCCAAATTCAAAATACATGGTATTATATGTAATAGGCAACAATGTATTTTTTGTTATTTCCATTCTCCACATCAACAATGCAATAAGAAATTTACACTTAAGCTTCTAATCTTTAAAATACAGCATAAAAAGAATAGAACTACATGTGAAATAAAAATTAAAATGAATTAAGAACATCTGAAAGAATGACAGCTTTCAAGAGGAAATCACAAGTTTTAAAAAAAAGTACCCCAGTTGTTGAAAGAGTGTTACTGGTAGTGGTTAACAAACTCTTTATGTTCCCCAACAGAAAAGGGGTGGCATAAACCCAAGTTATATAACATGCAGGTACTACTTTTACCCTATATCTTGAAGATGAATGTCTTTCTTATTTTATATAAAAGTGAATTTTCAAAAAATCAAGGGTTTATTATTTTCTTCCAAATAAATCATCTTGCACTCACCTTAGAAACCCTAATCCCTAAAAAATTCATGATTTTTAATCTCTTCTAGTCCCAAACGTAAAGCATCTTTTTCTACTACAGAATGTTTTAATGAGCTACCGTCAATAAGAATCAGTCATTCTTCTGACCACAGATAAGGGTCAGATCCCCCCCCCACTCCACATTTCCCTTCCCTAAACTCTGTTAGCAATAGGGACTGTATGCTTGGGTCCTGTGCTCATTTTTAAAGCAAGAAGTAATGATCCGAGATGGAAAGACACCAGCGCCATCACTAAGACAATGATCCATATGGTTTGCCTTTCACCCGACAGTGCTTTCAGACAGTGCTTTCAAGACTTGACCCAAAGAGACCTGTTAATTCCACCCACATTCTCCCTCCCCTCCTCTCTACCACCAGAAACTACTAGTGTATGTATGAAAAGCCAGGGTCCATGAAAACCACGAGGAAGGCTCCTTTTGTGTTCTCCTAAAGAAATCTTTATGAAGAACAAATTAACTTCACTTTCTGAAATGTATAAACCACAAAACAACAAAACCACAAAAGGGAAACTAAGTACAATAAGAAGAACAACAATAAGAAGTATTGTTACAATACTATTAAGAGGTGACTCCTAGCTGCAAATTTCTTCCTCAGTTTTAGCTCTCTCCAGCACAAACTTCTCAGGCAGTAGGTCACGAGGCTGCTCTGTGTTTACCCACCACCTCAGCGCTCCTTGGCCACTTCCTAAGAGCGCTGGCACCTCACCCACTGATTACCTGTATCAACACAGACAACCCCAGCTTCAGGCCTCTGAAGCAACCCCTCTTGAGTGTTCCTTGGCCTTTTACAGTGGAGGCATGTGATGAGTATCTGCACCAGCTGTTCCTAATTATCTCTCACGCTGGGGCGAATGACTCAGCAACCCAACTTTTTTTAAGGAGGCATCTACCTTGTTAGCCAACCAACATATTGAACAATGGTAAACCACTTGACAGAGCCACAGGTTAAACAACAATAATGCACGATGCCATGCCATCCCTTAAACCAAGGCCATCCTACTCCCAGCTGACTCACCAAGTGTTCTTTTTCCCCAGGCTTCTTTAATCCAAAGGCTGAAGTGGCAAGCGCCTTCAAGCCCAGCCCAGCCCTTGCACCACTACCCAAGACCAGGAAGAAGCAGCCGGCCTCTTCCCCACTTCTCTGCTTGACCATGTGAAGCGCTCAAGCGCTCTGACACTAACACCTCAGGTGTTTCCACCCTTTATCTTTCGGAACTGCTTGAAATGCAAACCCTCCTGGATATAAGCAGTGTTAAACTACATGAACAATAGACCTAGTCGTGGCACCCTCCAGACCCAATACTGATAGAATTCTCCCGAAAGATAGGCATCCCTACAAAACAGCCTTTGTTCCTTCAAGCGTGACATTGGAGCCTGTTTTTCCCACACACGTTCTTTCACAATCACTACTACGCTATACCTTGAATCAGCCCTAATTCAACGCAGAAGGCTCACTGCACAAAAACCTTCTGTACAATTCTACTCAGTGACATTAAACTACCGTGCAAGAAAGAGAAAGCCATGGCACTCGCGTTTCATTAGACGAGCACAAAGCTGGTGTCTCTACGATCAACACCCACTCTCACCCGACTGTGGGAGTCTTTAATTACAACGCACGGGCAAAACTCCAACAAAGGGAGCCCTGGGATCTCCGGGCCCCCAAACCAATCTTCGCTAAACCCAGCCCCGCAGGGTGGTATTTTTTGCTCCAGCCACGAACTCGGCCTTTCTTACGTGATTACACGCGCGACCTACACCCAGGCTGGGCAGACGGGAGGCAAACAGCTCGCCGGACGCGGCGGCTGCCGAGGGTGGTGGGAGAGGGCGGAGAGACGATACTGAGCCAGGCCGGCCGCGCGGGCGGTGCTGATGTGTCACAGCCCCGGCGGGCCGCGCGCCGGCTGGGGATTGGGGGGGGGGGGGGGGCGGGGCTGGGCCCGGGGGGCCCGAGGGGGGGGGGGGGGGAGCGGGCGCCCGGGACCCAGTACATCCCGGCCCCCCGCCGGCCGGCCCGTGATAAAGTACAGCGCGGGCCCGTAAACAACGGCGCCGGCCGCGCGCGGGGCCACGGGGCGCCGACCCGTCGCCCCTTCCGGCGGACGAGGCCACTTCCAGGAAGGGGAGCTGCAGCCGCCCCCCGTGGGCCCCGCTTAATGCCCCCAGCCCAGAAAGCAGCCGCCCCGGTCTCCCTCACCGCCTCCCCAGGACCTGCCCGCGGCCCGCCCCTCACAGGCCGGCGGCCCAGACCGCGCGCGAGACGCCGCCGCGCGGACCCTGCCGGGGAAGGGCGCCCGGGACAGGCGAGCCACTCACCAGAGCCGAGGCGCGACGCAGCCCGACTGACGGCAGCGAGCGAGCCTGGCGGGCCGCGCGGGCAGCTATCAGGTGACTCACTCCCTCTCCGCGGCCGGCCGCCCCTCCCCTCTCCTTCCTTTCCCTTTCCTCCCTCGCCTCCCCTCCCTTCCCCTCTCGTTCCTCCCCTTCCCTCCGCAGCCGCGGCCTCCGCCCCCTCCCGGCGCCCAAGCCCCGCCCGCCTCGCGAGGTCCCGCCCCGTAGGCCTGCCTCGCGAGACCCCGCCCTTCCCGCTCTGTAGCGCCTAAACCCCGCCCTCACTAGAGGCCCCGCCCCGCCAGCCAGGAAGCCTTGTTACGCGGATCCCTGCGGCTTCCTGCGCGTAGCCAGAAGCCCACACGAGGGGACGCAGGGAGGCATCGCACGAGCCCTGGGCAGGGCAGGCCTCGAGGAGGCGGGGGCGGGGTCCCGCAACCTCCGTGGGCAGCGCCCCTTTGCGAGCGCAGCCCGCAGCCTGAACGAAAAAGCCACCCGAGGACCACCTTCTCCTTTCCTGCTGAAAGCAGAAAGGAAAAGCCTGACGGCCTGCTCGCTCTAAGTGTTGCCGGGATACCCGGAATCGAGTGCCAGCGGACACCAGCAGGGAGGACGAGAGCCGGCCACGTCCCTCCCCAGACCAGACCCCCTCAGGGGTAGCTTCTGGCAGCCCCCGCAGCAGAGCTTCTCCTCTGCCTTCTCCTGGGGGTGGCGGGGCGCCCAGGTTCGCAAGGTTTTTGAGCTTCTTGATAGGGATGCATCAAGTGCATCCAGCATTTTGTAGAAAGCATCTGGCAGCCCTACTTTTGTCTGACAGTGAAAACAGTGGCGTCAGCTAACAGGTGTTCCCTTTACGTGATGGCCGCCAGGAAACTTGGTACCAGGTTGAGCGCCCAGTGGTGTCAGCCGGCTCATCTTAAGCCCAGGTCAGGCTTTCATCTTCCGCTGCTTATTCCGGTGTTCATCCAATTGTTGGTGTTAAAATTAAGTTCCCAAGCCATTTAGCATCTCTGGAGTTCAAAGCACTGACTGTGCGAAAAGATGTGCACCTGGCAAAGCCTACACTTATCAATCTAAAGGGAGACCCGAGCGCTCTGGCACTGTGCCAGCCGACCTGATTGGCGTTGGGATCTTGTGAAGGGATTTTGCCGTTGGCTTTTGAGTTCAGATCGAAAGACAGAAGTCGATGGCTGGACAGCATCAGCACCAAGATGTGTGGGCTCATTCTTGCACACAGGAAGACAGCCCTGGCTGGACCTCTCAGGGCAAAAAAAGACTGCCACGTTAATGAAGTCAGGTATTATCACTAACATGACTGCGTTTGTATTCACAGGCGGTGAGACTTAGGGACATTTGAGTTACATCCAAAATACACGAGAAAATGATGAGTGAAATCGTGTGGGAGTCCAAGGGGTAAAGTGATTCACTGTGACCTAGAATTTGGGCAGTAGGTAACATTTGCATTGGGTCTTAACTGGGAAGAATGGGGCCCTGCAGTCCAGGGAGCGAAGAGCATATGCAATAGTCCAGACGTTGGAGGCAGATGGCATTTCAGGCTACCTGAGTTCATGGTGGGGTAAAAATATTTAGTTAGAAAGGAGGAAAGAACAATTGGAAATAGACATGGAAGGACTGGGGTTCTTACATGCACCTGAGCATTTTTGAGGCTTCACTCACCTTCCACCCAAAGCCAGTGGAATTCTAGTCTTCCATCATCCCACACCTCTGCAGTTTCTTCAAGAGGAAGAACAGACCCTTCCTCTTTGCGAGGAACTCTTCCTTCTGTACTCTCGATAAATGGCTGTGAAAGTTTCTAGCATATGCTCTGATATGTTAAATTATTTGAAAAGTCTTACAAAGGTATATCAAGGTGTTGAGAATATCAAGGCTGTTAGGAGTTACTCTCAAACTTTAGTGTTCATAAGAATCTCTGGATAGCCAGGACATGGAAGCAACCCAAATGTCCATCAACAAAGGAATGGATAAAGAAGATGTGGTACATATACACAGTGGAATATTACTCAGCCATTAAAAGGAACAAAACAGTGCAATTTGCAGAGACATGGATAGACCTAGAGACTGTCATACAGAGTGAAGTAAGTCAGAAAGAAAACAAATATCGTATAATATCGCTTATATGTGGAATCTAGAAAAATGGTACAGACGAACTTACTTGCAAAGCAGAAATAGAGACATAGATGTAGAGAACAAACTTATGAATACCAAGGGGGGAAGGGGGGATGAATTGGGAGATTGGGATTGATGTATATACACTACTATGTATAAAATAAATAACTAATGAGAACCTACTGTATAACACAGGGAACTCTACTCAGTGCTCTGTGGTGACCTAAATGGGAAGGAAATCTAAAAAATGAGGTGATATATGTATATGTATAACTGATTCACTTTGCTGTACAACAGAAACTAACACAACATTGTAAAGCAACTATACTCCAGTAAAAATTAAAAAAAAAAAAAAAAAAGAACCTCTGGGGTACTTGTTAAAAATGTAGATTCCTGGGCTCTGCCCCCAAAGATTCTGGTTTCATAAGTCTGAATGTGACCCAAGGATCTGCATTATTTTTAATAGTTATGCAAATGGTCTTCAAACATCACTTGAGAAGTACTGAGTTAAAGCTTATGGTATATATTAAGTGCAGGGCAAAAAAACAAAATTAGAGAATGATATAAAACCAAGTCAGAATGGGAGGGCCTCATGCACTGTGCCTACAGTTTGAACTTTATCCCATGGGCTGAAGGGAGTGTGTAGAGGTATTTAAGTCATGTGATTGTTTTTAGAAGCTAATTCTAGAGAACCTCATTCACTCCATTTCCATTGCCTTAGCTCCTTCTGTCTCTAAATATTCATTCACTAATTAAATCAACGATATTTGGAGGTTGAACAAATTGTTTTAAACTGCAAGCGATTACCAAGATAAAACAAGAATAGGTCGCCACAAGTTGAAAAACTGCCAGTTCACACTTCTTCCCTCAAAAATGATTATGAATTAAAGCCCTACCACCCCTAGCCCTAGGTTGAAAGATTTTTTTTTTAAATGAACATATTTCATTAGAAGACAGGCTTCCTTGAGCAGGATGGGCAAACACACCCCAGTGTTTACCTGCTATCTGAAATGAAAGGTAAGGTGAAAGGAATGTAGCCTCTGACTTGGGATATTCACAGCTTCTAAGATTTAAAAAAGGCAGAAATTATAAAATAAGCTACAAGGATATATTGTACAACACAGGGAATATAGCCAATATTTTATAATAACAATAAATGGAGTATAACCTTTAAAAATTCTGAGTCACTATATTGTACACCTGTCACATATAATATTGTACATCAGCTATACTTCAGTTTTTTATAAAGGCAGTAAAAGAGAAAAAAAAACACAATATTGGAGCAGAAGAACTTAACGTGACAGGGGCCAAATTGGTGAAAGAGGTGCTACTTGAATACCAGATTCAATGACAACCAAAGTGGCACAGTGTAGGGTCCAAGTAGGGAAAAATTCTTGTGCCTCCAAAAACCAACTGGAGTAACTCTTTTGTCGCTCTCCCCATTGAGAAGGGGAATCTGTTGTCCATCCACTCGAATCGGGGTTGGCCCTGTAACTGCATAGCCAAGAGAACACTGCAGAAGTGATGCTCTGTTAGTTCTGGGTCTAGTCTTTGGATTGGCATCTCCCACTTCCTCTTTCTTGGGACCCTCCCTCACAGACAAGTCACCATGCTGTGACAAGCCCAGCATGGGACATGTGTAGCCTCTCCAGGCAACAGCCCTAGCAGAACAATTAGCCAATAGTTGGCATTAAATGTGTCATGTGAGCGAGCCACCTTGGTTGTTCTGTTCTAGTCAAGTTCATACATGACTCCAGCCCCAGCCAAAAGGAAAAAAAAAAAAAATACTCCGAACGGAGCCCAGTCAACTCATAGACTTACAAGATAGTAAAATGATTGCTGTTTTAAACCACTAAGTCTTGGGGTGGTTTGGTTAAAGAAAATATCTGATAATGAAGTAGAGCATGAAAATGTAGTTAAATTTTGTGAGAAGACCCACAAGCGCGATGGTCAAGGCTTAGAGGAAAGTTCAGATAAATAAAACACAATATGTAGAAGACACTGGTTAATTTTAAACTGTGTTAAGCTCCTTGATCTGAGATGACACTTGAGATTTTCCTCAATTACAAATTAATTGTGCCCCCAATTTCTCTCACTTTGCTGTATATATTTATCTAATGAAGTAGAGAAATTGTTATTCTCTCAGAAGCTAATGCTAAAAGTCATACTCAAAAAATATATATATGTATATGTATATATACATACACACATATAAATGCTTACGGGTAAAAGGTGAGACCCTCAGGATTCTGAGTGTAGCCTGACTGCTCTGCACAAATGGGGAGATGAGAGGAGAGAGTTGGAAGCAGCAGACTGCACAGAGTTTGATGTAACCAGTCCCTCAAGCCCAAAGTTAAAGTCACTAAATATTTGGTGCACGTGCCCTTCCTGTGGAGCCAGTGATGTTTGTACTTGGTGCTGAGTCAGAAACAGCAAGTAGAGCCTTCAGGCACAGTCACATGTCTGCAAAGGGCAGAAAGATCCAGCCTGATAGCTTTGTTACCTGTATTTGTTGAGGTTTATACCCAGAATTATACCTGCAGCTCTTGGTCTTTTATTTTCAAAATTCATGCAGGTGTTAAATTCTACTTCATAATATATTTGTCTTCACAAAATTGTTCTCAAAAAAATTGTTTTTGGGCTTCCCTGGTGGCGCAGTGATTGAGATTCTGCCTGCCGATGCCGGGGACACGGGTTCGTGCCCCGGTCCGGGAAGATCCCACATGCCGCGGAGCGGCTGGGCCCGTGAGCCATGGCCGCTAAGCCTGCGCATCCGGAGCCTGTGCTCCGCAACGGGAGAAGCCACAACAGTGAGAGGCCCGCGTAACGCAAAAAAAAAAAAAAATTTAAGTAAAACTGACAGAACTAGCAGAGGTGCCGTATTTTAACTCATAGTTTCTTTCACCTAGAGCAGCGGGTCTCCACAGAGGCCGGTTTTGCCCCCCAGGAGATATTGGTATTGATATGGGACAGGGGCGGCAGGGAGGAATGCTACTGGTATCTAGTGGGTAGAGGCCAGAGATGCTGCTCAACAACCTACAATGCACCAGGGAGTCCCCATGGATAAACTGCACTGTGAATATAGACTCCTTATTCTCCATTCACAGCAAAGAATTCTCAGGCCCAACACATCAATAATGTCAAGGTCGAAAAACCCTCAATTAGATGTACTCATGCTCCAATATGAGAAATGTGTACATAAATTAAAAGAAGGAATAAAGGGAAATAAATAAGTAGCAAGAAAATACAATGAAACCAGGGAAGAAGCTAAACGTACATATCACAAAACAGATATCCTTGACAAAGATGACCTCCAGAATTCTCTGCCATCTCCTAGCAGTCAGGTAAAAAGGGAGACCTGTTAAGTCAATAATGAGCTACCTAGGGGTTGGATAGAAGTGATCACCGTGGGAGGAAGAAGTACTGAACTCTGAGAGAAGACGAAAAAGATGGGCACGGACTATGACCCACATCACAACAACACATTTCCTGGACTGGGGTGCCAGATGTAGGAAGTGCTTTGGAAATAGAGTGGAACGAGTAACCTCTGAGGTTTAAAAGTTATCAAATAAGATAGACCTATGGGGTCAGAGGAGAGATACACATACTGCCATAAAGAGATAGAACCGTCACTCGGGGGTGCTGGATTTTCTCCACTGGACACTCCTGATTCCCTGTACAGTCTTCCCCACCCTGCTCTGTGCCCCGGGAAGCTGTTCTCTAGGCGCAGCATCCAGAGCATCCCCTGCTTCCTCACTTCTGGTCGTACTTGGATAACCAGAGGTGTCAGCAGGAAGGCAACTGTCTCCCATCCCAGGCGGTAGGTTGGCTCTAGCTATGTTCCTTTAACGAAGGCCCAGCGGCTCTCAGGCAACCTCTACGTAGAGCTACAGCCGAAGCAACACCTTTCTAGGGGTGGTGATAACTCCCCACCTTGGTTAGCCCCAGGGTGCGTCGCTGTCCCTTGGCAGGTTACTTTCCCAGTCCTATCTGTTTCCTGCCACTTCTGGGACTTATTCACCAGGTCAAGACTTGGGGATAACCAGAGTGAATATATTAATACATACAAGGAAAGAATGTGACTGCCAGGAAGAGGAGTTCATCAAAATCTGAAGCCAACAAGAGGGGAGCCAGAGGTGCAGACACAGGCAACACATCCCTGGCACTGTGGTGTGAGAGTGAGGGTAGGTCAGCCAAGGACACGGTAGAGGTAGCCCCTGCTTTTCAAAAGTTCATTTTACACCACTTTGATTTTACAGAATACCTACATTAGTACTTATTTTTGTTAACCAAAAGAAATCTAAAGAGGTTTTTATTTTTGCAAAAAAGGAGAAAAATGAAAATAGCATTCAGCTTCTGTTTTGCAGTGAGCCTTTATAGAGGCAGTGCACATCCTGAATGTCAAGAGTGGCGCCACCCAGCTCCTTCCCCGGGAACTACACTCAGCCTCTCAACATTAAGCTACCATAGCTTGGAACTATGTCTGAGCATCTGTGTTTTATCTCAGTTTATTTTGTGCATTCATTAGCAAGATGTGTCCTAAAGTAATTACTTCTTCACTTTATGCCATTTCAGCTTATGAAAGGTTTCATAGAAACACTTAACTTTCTCAGAAAGTGAGGAAACCTGCATTTTATTCCCAGGCAGGACATGGGGAGGATGGAAGCTGAGGGCTACCCGTGTCTTGGTTCCATTAGATTAGGCACCTAGGTCAGCCCATTAACATCACTCTTTGATTTCTTTCTAATGATTTGCTTTGCATATACATCTGCCTACAGAGAGAGATCATCTGATTAGTGAGCATCAACATTTGGTACATTTGCTGGCAATACTCTCTTCATAAACTAATAAATCATCTTTCTGGTTATCTTCCTGCCTCTGTAGCTTTGGGTGAGTGTGCATCTGAAAGACAGATCACCACTGATAGGTCCACAGTTCAGGTTTCTGATCTGCAAGTACAGAATCGTACTGAATGTGACAAGGTAAAGCCCCAGGTGACCTGGTCTAGGTGGTACCTCCTTCACAGGAACTCTCCTGGTATTCATCACTAGTAACCTTTAGATAAGGGGCACTTTATTCCCCCATTTATGTCCCTTTCTCTAAATCCCTTTTTGGCAGACACTGCTAGTTGTCTACTCAATATCCATTCCCCCTTCCTCCTTTCTATTATAATTGAATGTGTGCTTTAAAACACTTGAAAACACCTCCCCAGACTCCCTTAGTCATGTGACCTAGTTCTGGCCAACCAGATATAGGTATATATGCACTCAATGGAACTTCCAAGAAAGCTCTTACTTTCCTGATAACAAAAGACCAAATCAGCCAGTATGCAATTTTGCCTTCTGCACTCTCTGCCTTGTATGATTGAGCTGGGGCTCTTTTCTCTCATCCTTGAGTATGAGAACCACACTCTAAGGATAGCAGGCCAGGAAGCTAGGAAACAGCTCAGGTCCTTGACAGCTTCCTTGAGCAGCTGACCAGCCCTGGTTGTGGGGTTCACACCTCTTATCATACAGGGAAAAGAAAACCCTAGTCAGTTAAGGCTTTCAGAGTTGGGTGTCTATTACATGAAACCAAATGTAGCCTTGACTGTTAAGTTTTCTTAATTTCAAGGCTTTGCCAAGTCCCCCATATCATTCTGTTTAAATGCATGAACTGAGAACCCTGAAGTCATGCATCCTAGGTTATGTGGGAATAAATGAGTTGTTATGATCATAGGCAAACTATGCATATGACCCCGGAAGCTAGAACAAATAGCAGTGAATAGCAGTATAATCATGTTGAGAGTATTAGAAGGACAAAGAATTGATATTATTATGAAATTACAAAGAATATTATATGTTATTGACTTCTAGATTGCCATATCCTCTTAGATATAACTAGGTCACAAATAAGAAAACAGAGATGCAGTTAAGTCAGTAAAAATACTCTGATAAAATTCCAGGAAATCACTCTTTTGAAACATGGGACAGCTGCCAAAGGGGGTAAAAAAAGGAAGTTAAAATCTTTCAGAACAATTCCATGGATTTTAGCTCTGCAGAAACATTGGAAAACATAAGAAATTGTATGGAATTATTCTGATAATTTAAACTCTTCCTCTTTTATTATGCATTTTATAACTGGATGATCAAAGTCTGCATCATAGTTAGATTACACGAATTGAAAGAGACATATCCACTTACAGCAGCCAAAATAAAGAAGTCCAAGCACCGCAAGCAGCATGAGGGGTAGAGACTCAGGCACTCCAGGATCATGACAACTTGCGGTGGGAATACGGGAGGATGGGGGTGACGGCTGCTTCTTCTAGACACTAGGGAATGCAGCTGGACCTGGATCCAAAGCAGGCTCTCCATATCGACCAGGCCCAGAGGACAACCCCCAGCTGGAGGACAAAGCAGAGCGCAGAAGGCTGACCACCCTGTGCCTTTGGATTGGAGAATTTAACCCATTTATATGTAAGCCGTGTGACTGACAGGGTCTTGTGCTCCAGCCAGGTATCAGGCCTGAGCCTCTGAGGTGGGAGAGCCGAGTTCAGGACATTGGACCAACAGAGACCTCCTGGCCCCACATAACATCAATCGGCGAGAGATCTCCCAGAGATCTTTGTTTCAACGCTAAGACCCAACTCCACTCAACAACCGGCAAGCTCCAGTGCTGGACACCCCATGCCAAACAACTAGCAAGACAGGAACACAACCCCACCCATTAGCAGAGAGGCTGCCTAATATCATAATAAGTTCACAGACACCCCAAAACACACCACCAGACACTGTCCTGCTCACCAGAAAGACAAGATCCAGCCTCATCCACCAGAACACAGGTACCAGTCCCCTCCACCAAGAACCCTACACAACACACTGAAACAACCTTACCCACTGGAGGCAAACACCAAAAATAATGGGAACTATGAAATTGCAGCCTGTGTAAAGGAGACTCCAAACATAGTAAGTTAAACAAAATGAGAAGACAGAGAAATACACAGCCGATGAAGGAGCAAGGTAAAAACCCACCAGACCAAACAAATGAAGAGGAAATACGCAGTCTACCTGAAAAAGAATTCAGAATAATGATAGTAAAGATGATCCAAAATCTTGGAAATAGAATGGAGACAATGCAAGAAACATTTAACAAGGACCTATAAGAACTAAAGAACAAACAAACAATGATGAACAGCACAATAAATGAAATTAAAAATTCTCTAGAAGGAATCAATAGCAGAATAACTGAGGCAGAAGAATGGATAAGTGACCTGGAAGATAAAATAATAGATATAATTACCTCAAGGCCAAATAAAAAAGAATGAAAAGAATTGAAGACAGTCTTAGAGACCTCTGGGACATTAAACACACCAACATTCGAATTACAGGGGTGCCAGAAGAAGAAGAGAAAAAGAAAGGGTCTGAGAAGACATTTGAAGAGATTATAATTGAAAACTGCCCTAATATGGGAAAGGAAATAATCAAGTCCAGGAAGTGCAGAGAGTCCCATACAGGATAAATGCAAGGAGAAACATGCCAAGACACATATTAATCAAACTATCAAAAATTAAACACAAAGAAAACATATTAAAAGAAGCAAGGGAAAAACAACAAATAACATACAAGGGAATCTCCATAAGGTTAACAGCTGATCTTTCAGCAGAAACTCGGCAAGCCAGAAGGGACTGGCAGGACATATTTAAAGTGATGAAAGGGAAAAACCTATAACCAAGATTACTCTACCCAGCAAGGATCTCATTTATATTCAAGAGAGAAATTAAAAGCTTTACAGACAAGCAAAAGCTAAGAGAATTCAGCACCACCAAACCAGCTTTACAACAAATGCTAAAGGAACTTCTCTAGGCAACAAAAACACAAGAGAAGAAAAAGACCTACAATAACAAACCCAAAACATTAAGAAAATGGTAATAGAAACATACATATCAATAATTACCTTAAATGTAAATAGACTAAATGCTCCAAACAAAAAACATAGACTGGCTGAATGGATACAAAAACAAGACCCATATATATGCTGTCTACAAGAGACCACTTCAGACCTAGGGATGCCTACAGACTGAAAGTGAGGGGATGGAAAAAGATATTCCATGCAAATGGAAATCAAAAAAAGCTGGAGTAGCAATTCTCATAACAGAAAAAATAAACGTTAAAATAAAGACTATTAGAAGAGACAAAGAAGGACACTACATAATGATCAAGGGATCAATTCAAGAAGAAAATATAAAAATTGTAAATATTTATGCACCCAACATAGGAGCACCTCAATACATAAGGCAAATACTACAACCATGAAAGGGGAAATTGACAGTAACACAATAATAGCTGGGGACTTTAACACCCCACTTTCACCAATGGACAGATCATCCAAAATGAAAATAAATAATGAAACACAAGCTTTAAATGACACTTTAAACTAGATGGACTTAATCGATATTTATAGATCAGTCCATCAAAAAACAACAGAATACACTTTCTTCTCAAGTGCTCATGGAATATTCTCCAGGATACATCATATCTTGGGTCACAAATCAAGCCTTGATAAATTTAAGAAAATTGAAATCCTATCAAGTATCTTTTGCGACCACAATGCTATGAGACTAGATATCAATTACAGGAAAAAAATCTGTAAAAAATACAAACACATGGAAGCTAAACAATACACTACTAAATAACAAAAAGGTCACTGAAGGAATCAAGGAGGAAATCAAAAAATACCTAGAAACAAATGACAATGAAAACATGATGACCCAAAACCTGTGGGATGAAGCAACAGCAGTTCTAAGAGGGAAGTTTATAGCCATACAATCCTACCTCAAGAAACAAGAAACATCTCAAATAAACAACCTAATCTTATACCGAAAGCAATTAGAGAAAGAAGAACAAAAAAACCCCAAAGTTAGCAAAAGGAAAGAAATCATAAAGGTCAGATCAGAAAAAAACGAAGAAAAAAATTAAGGAAACAATAGCGAAGATCAATAAAACTAAAAACTGGTTCTTTGAGAAGATAAAATTGATAAACCATTAGCCAGACTCATCTAGAAAAAAAGGGAGAAGACTCAAATCAACAGAATTAGAAATGAAAAAGAAGTAACAACTGACACTGCAGAAATACAAAACTTCATGAGAGATTACTACAAGCAACTATATGCCAATAAAATGGACAACCTGGAAGAAATAGACAAATTCTTAGAAAAGCACAACCTTCTGAGACTGCAGCACAACCTTCAGAGACTGAATCAGGAAGAAATACAAAATATAAGTGGACCAATCACAAGCACTGAAATTGAAACTGTGATCAAAAATCTTCCAACAAACAAAAGCCCAGAACCAGATGGCTTCACAGGCAAATTCTATCAAACATTTAGAGAAGAGCTAACACCTATCCTTCTCAAGCCCTTCCAAATTATATCAGAGGGAGGAACACTCCCAAACTCATGCTACAAGGCCACCATCACTCGGATACCAAAACCAGACAAAGATGTCACACAAAAAGGAAAACTACAGGCCAATATCACTGATGAACATAGATGCAAATATCCTCAACAAAATGCCAGCAAACAGAATCCAATAGCACATTAAAGGATCATACACCATGCAAGGAATGCAAGGATTCTTCAATGTATGCAAATCAATCAATGTGATACACCATATTAACAAACTGAAGGCGAAAAACCATATGATCATCTCAATAGATGCATAAAAAGCTTTCAACAAAATTCAACACCCATTTATGATAAAAACCCCGCAGAAAGCATGCAGAGAGGGAACTTACCTCAACATAATAAAGGCCATATATGACAAACCCACAGCCAACATTGTTCTCAATGGTAAAAACCTGAAACCATTTCCTCTAAGATCAGGAACAAAACAAGGTTGCCCACTCTCACCACTATTATTCAACATAGTTTTGGAAGTTTTAGCCACAGCAATCAGAGAAGAAAAAGAAATAAAAGGAATCCAAATCAGAAAAGAAGAAGTAAAACTGTCGCTGTTTGCCAATGACATGATACTATACATAGCGAATCCTAAAGATGCTACCAGAAAACTACTAGAGCTAATCACTGAATTTGGTAAAGTAGCAGGATACAAAATTAATGCACAGAAATCTCTTGCATTCCTATACAAAAATGATGAAAAATCTGAAAGAGAAATTAAGGAAATACTCCCATTTACCACTGCAACAAAAAGACTGAAATACCTAGGAATAAACCTACCTAAGGAGACAAAAGTCCTGTATGCAGAAAACTATAAGACAGTGATGAAAGAAATTTAAGGTGATACAGACATATGGAGAGATATACAATGTTCTTGGATTTAAGAATCAACTTTGTGAAAATGACTATACTACACAAAGCAATCTATAGATTCACTGCAATCCCTATCAAACTACCACTGACATTTTTCACAGAACTAGAACAAAAGTTTCACAATTTGTATGGAAACACAAAAGGCCCCGAATAGCCAAAGCAATCTTGTGAAAGAAAAATAGAGCTGGAGGAAACAGGCCCCCTCACTTCAGACTATACTACAAAGCTATCGTAATCAAGACAGTATGGTGTTGGCAGAAAAACAGAAATATGGATCAATGGAACAGGATAGAAAGCCCAGAGATAAACCCATGCACATATGGTCACCTTATCTTTGATGAAGCAGGCAAGAATATACAATGGAGAAGAGACAGCCTCTTCAATAAGTGGTGCTGGGAAAATTGGACAGCTACATGTAAAAGAATGAAATTAGAACAGTTCGTAACACCACACACAAAAATAAACTGAAAGTAGATTAAAGGCCTAAACGTAAGGTCAGACTCTTAGAGGAAAACATAGGCAGAACACTCTACGACATACATCACAGCAAGATCCTTTTTGACCCAACTCCTAGAGAAATAGAAATAAAAACAAAAATAAACAAATGGGACCTATGAAACTTAAAAGCTTTTGCAGAACAAAGGAAACCATCAGCAAGACGAAAAGACAACCCTCAGAATGGGAGAAAATATTTGCAGACGAAGCAACTGACAAAGGATTAATCTCCAAAATATACAAGCAGCTCATGCAGCTCAATAACAAAAAAACAAAAAACCCAATCCAAAAATGGACAGAAGACCTAAATAGACATTTCTCCAAAGAATATATACAGATTGCCAACAAACACATGAAAGGATGCTCAACATCACTAATCATTAGAGAAATGCAAATCAAAATTACAATGAGGTATCACCTCACACAAGTCAGAATGGCCATCATCAAAAAATCTGCAAACAATAAATGCTGGAGTGGGTGGGGAGGATAGGGAACCCTCTTGAGCTGTTGGTGGGAATGTAAAGTGATACAGCCACTATGGAGAACAGTATGGAGGTTCCATAAAAAATTAAAAATAGAACTACCATACGACCCAGCAATCCCACTACTGGGCATATATCCTGAGAAAACCATAATTC
>NW_021703767.1:15508256-15923749 GCF_005190385.1 Monodon monoceros
ACACAGGGAGGGGGAAGGGTAAGCTGGGACGAAGTGAGAGAGTGGCACGGACATATATACACTACCAAACGTAAAATAGATAGCTAGTGGGAAGCAGCCACATAGCACAGGGAGATCAGCTAGGTGGTTGGTGACCACCTAGAGGGGTGGGATAGGGAGGGTGGGAGGAGGGAGACGCAAGAGGGAAGAGATATGGGAGCATATGTATATGTATAACTGATTCACATTGTTATAAGCAGAAACTAACACACCATTGTAAAGCAATTATAGTCCAATAAAGATGTAAAAAAAAAGAAATAATAGATATACAGATGATGGAATTAGTAGACAAGGACATTAAAACTGTTATTGTAAATATATTCCATATGTTCAAGAAGGTAGAGGAAAGATTATACATTTTAAGTAGAGTTACTGGATATATTGAAAAGACCCAAATCCCACTATTAGAAAAAAAATAGTGTTTTAAATGAATATTCCATCAATTAGATGGGATGAACAGCAGATTAGACACTGTAGAGGAAAGGATTAGTTAATTTAAAGACATGGCAATAGAAACTGTCCAAAATAAAATAGAATAAACAACTGAACGAAGAAAGAAAGAAAGAAAGGGAGGAAAGAAAAGAAAAGAAGACAAAAGAGCATCAGGTAACTGTGTGACAACCACAGCAGCATAACGTACATGTTATTGGAGTTCCCAAAGGAAGGGAGGAGACAGAAAAAAAAAATTTAAAGATATAATGGCTGAAAATTTTCCAAATTTGATGAAAACCATAGACATATATATCCAAGAAACTCAACAAACCTCAAGCACAGAAAAAGGCATTTTACCACACAATGCAAACAAATTTAGAATGGACTGGTTGTGCTACCATAAAAGTTGCCAAGATAAGGAAATAACACCCCAAATCATATTAAAAACAAACAATTAAGAGCTCTTATATAGGAAGTCAGGTGAAGTGGGAAACCTCCATCCAATCAATTCAAAAACAGATGAGGTTATATATAAGGAAGGAGCAATTAGAAGAGTCAAAAGAGAGATACATTTACACACCATGCCATAGTGTATAATAAAGTCAAGATGAAATCCACAAAAAAGGGTAACCTAAATACCTCATATAATAATGATGGAGAGACTTCCCTGGTGGCCCAGTGGTTAAGAATCTGCCTGCCAATGCAGGGGACACGGGTTCGATCACTGGTCCAGGAAGATCCCCCATGCCGCAGAGCAGCTAAGCCAGTGTGCCACAACTACTGAGCCTGAGCTCTAGAGCCCACGAGCCACAACTATTGAGCCCACGCTCTGCAACTACTGAAGCCCACATGCCTAGAGCCCGTGTTCTGCAACAAGAAAAGCCACTGCAATGAGAAGCCCATGCACTGCAACAAAAAGTAGCCCCTGCTTACCACAACTAGAGGAAACCTGCACACAGGAATAAAGACCCAACACAGCCAAAAATAAATAAAATTTAAAAAAATAATAATGATGGAAAAACTACCTCATATGATAATGATAATAGGACAATATCTCTATCCCTAACCTATTTCTAACCTTTAGATCTTTATTTTCAATTACCCCTGGGCATATTCATGGTCCCAAAATTTCTTAACTCAGTACTTCCACCTTATTATCTTACTACACACATATCTCTCCTCAATTCGAACTCCTTGTTGTTTATATGTCAACTTCCATTAATAGTATCAACTGCCTTCTGCCAGTCTACCTTTTTCTCTTCTATGATTCCTCTGGCTTCCTCAAAACCAATCACCAAATCCCGTGGATTTTTCCTCTGTAATATCCTTAATATCTGGTACTTTTCTCCCATTCTCTCTATTCCCACTGCTTCAGGCCTTCATCATTTCTTTTATTTTAATAAACCTTTTATTGAGGTAAAGCATACATACAGAAAAATGAACAAATCATAAGTGTACAACTTAAATTTTTTAATTCACATGTATGTGAATACATGTATTTAACCACAACCTAGATCAATATATCAAATTTCCCATTACCCCAGATGAATCCCTGGTGTCGCCTCCCAATAATTACCTGTGTCCCTAAAAGATAGCCACTATTCTGAAACTAACACCATAAATTTTGCCTGTTTTTGTAAACTTCATGTAAGTGAGACTGTATGGTATACAGTCTTGTGTCTGGCTTCTTTAGCTCTACATTATTTTTGCAGAATTCGTCCCTGTTATTAGGAGTTGCCATGATATGCATATTTCATTGTTTTGTGTATGAATATACTACAATGTATGTATTCATTTTACTATTGGTGGGCATGTGGGTTGTTTCTACTTTGGGGCTATTATGAATAAAGTTACCATGAACATATAAATGTTTCTGATGAATGAATATACATGTATGTATTGGGTATAAAACTAGGAGTAGAATTGCTAGGTCAAAGGGTATGCAGATGTTCAGCATTAGTAGATACTGCCTAACAATTTTCCAAAATGGTTGTTTAAAATACATTCCTACTAGTGATGTATGAGAGTTCCAATTGTTTCACATCCATCAAAACAATTGGCATTGTTCATTTTTAAGTTTCACCCATTCTGGTAGTCATGTAATGATATTTCACTGTGGTTTTAACTTACATTTCTAAGATATTAATCCCATTTCATAAATATAATCACCATTTCAAAATCCTATTATAATATAATCACTATTTCAAAATCCTATTATATAAAGTCTTACTTTAGTCTTTTGCCATTTTCTATTGGATTGTCTGTATTTTTCTTAATGAGTCCCAAGAAGATATTTTTCAAGTATACATTCTGGACATATGTCCTTTGTCAGTTTTTTTCTCATCCTGTGTCTTGACTTTCAATCTCTTAATTGTGTTTGGTTTTGTTTAATCAACTTTAAGGAGATAAAATTTATGCACCATTAGCTGCACGATTTTAAGTGTGCAGTTCTGTGACTTTTGACAATGTAGACACATGTGTAATGCCAATCACAGAGTACATTTCCAGCATCTCAGAAAAGTCCCTCATGCCCCTTTGCCTTCTCCCCCTTCTCCTCCTCCAGGCAACGCTGATCTGATTTCTATTATCATAGTTTAGTTTTGCCTGATCTTAAGGCTTATGTAAAGGAATCAGAAAGTAGATTCAACCATGTTATTTGTTGCATGTGTGAGTAGTTCATTCACTTTATTGCTGAGTATACATTTGTATGGCTGAAACACAATTTGTTTATCCATTCGCCTGTTGAAAGACATTTGGGTTGTTTCAGCTTTGGACTGTTGTAGATAAAGCTACTATAAATATTCTTGTACATGTTTTTTGTAGATATATATTTTTAGCTCCCTTATTTCCCTAGAAATGGAATTGCTGGGGCTCGTATAGGTGTATGTATAACTTTATAAGAAATTGCCAAACTGTTTTTCAAATTTTGTAACATTTTACACTTCCATCAGCAATGTGTAAGCATTCCACACATGCTCTCCAATACTTGATACTGTCAATCTTTTAAACATTGAGGTGTATTTCTATTTCAGTGACAACTAATAATAATCTTTTCACCTTTTCAAGTGTCTATTTGCCATCCCCATATTTTCTTTTGGGTAGTATCTATTCAAGTTTTTGCCCATTGTCTATTGATTATTTGTACTTTTATTACTGATGTCTAAGAGTTCTTTTATGTGTTCTGGATACAAGAGGCATATACACATATAGTGTAAGTGAAAGTGAGAGAGAAAGACAGACAGAACATTTGATCCCAGTCTTTTCTGTGGCTTGCCTTTTAATTTTTTTGTTGGTATATTATTCTGAAGTCCCCCCTATCAAGTTTGCTTTTTATGATTAGTGTTTTTTGAGTCCCATCCTAGAAATCTATGCCAATAGTAAAATCTTGAAGCTATTCTCCTATGTCTCTTCTGGAAGTTTTATCATTTTAGCTTTTACACTGAGGTCTATTTTCCATCTTAAATAGATTTTTGCAGGTGGCATGAGGTAGATATCAAGGTTAATTTTCTTCCTCATATAGGCATCCAAATTTTCCACACCATTTATTGAAATTATTTCCCCCATTGATTTGACTTGGCATTTTGTCAAAAATTGATTACCATGTAACTGTGGAACAATTTCTGGGCTATTCTTTCCTTTGGCTCTTTTGGTCTATCCTTACACAGATATTATACTATCTCAATTATGGTAATTTTAAAGTGTGTTTTAAAATCAGGCATGTAAATTATCCAATGTTTTTCTTGTTTTTTTCAGAATTTTTTGGCTATTCTTGGTCCTTTGCAGTCCATAAAAATTTTAGAAACTAAAAAAATTCTTAAAGCATTCTGAGATTTTATTCTGAATAGTGTTGTCTATATATAGACATGTCTATATATGTCTATATATGTCTATATATGTCTATATATGTCTATAGATCATTTCTGGGGATAATTTATATCTTAATCTTGAATCTTCTAATACTTGAACATGATATATTTCGTATATATTTCACTATTTCTCTGCAATGTTTCTGTCATTTACAATATACTGGAGGTAATAGCCAGTTCCATAAGGCAAGAAAAATAAATAAAAGGAATAAAAAATGGATAGCAGTAAAATGTTACATTAACAGTTGATATGCTTTTTATGTAGAAAACTGTAAGAAAAATATTTTAGCTTACCAGAACCTTAATTAAAATCTAATGCTTATGAAGTACTGCATAAGAAAATCATCAGTTTTAAAATTATATTAAATTCAACAAGCATTTAAAAACATTTTTATCTGTATATACTTCTAAAACATGTATACTTTTGTTTTCACCTTTATTAAAAAAAGGTAGCAAGCTGTAGATAATTTCTTGGTACTTGGTATTTTCCACTTGATATTGAATTTGTAACATTTATCCTGTGGTAAGTGTTACAGTATTTTATTAGTTAAGAATGCTGTATAATATTCTACTGTGTGGTTATACAATAGTTCTTTAATCCACTCTCCTGTTGTTTAGCATTGGAGTTTTTTCCAGGTTTTTGCTATTGTGAACAATACTGCTATGAACATTCTTACAGGGTGTTCTTACCTTGCCCATCATACATTGGCAAGAGTTTCTCCTGGATATATTCCTAAGGGTAGAATTGCCAGGTCACCTGATATATGAATATTCAGCATTAAGAGATAATGCCAGTCTATTTTCCAAAGTGATAAGTTCTATTTATATGCCCACTAGTAACACATAAAACATTCAACAGCTATTCAAGACTTTTCCTTTCTTTTTTTAATTAAAAGCTACTATAACCTTAGTACTATCCTTAAATACAAATGAGAAATATAACCCTGTCCTGGAGAAGAACACAATCTAAATGAGAAGAAAAATTGTATCTAAAACAATTAGAAAGCAATTCCAAAATATTATATAAATGTCATGACAGCTCCTTAGAGGGCGATAGTAAACCTCAGACTTTTTTGTGAATGTACCCCTGATGCTACAAGAACTGGAACTTGCAGTTAGTCCCCCTTACACCTCCTTCCCAACTCTCCTTATCAAAGCTGGGGACTTGGTACAAACTTCAAAATTCATTTGAAGTTTAATATTTCATTGTAATTTTTTGTCATTACTCTAAAATATAATCATTTTATTACAATATAAAGTAATATTTTTATCGCTGATCTTTGAGAACAATTGATAGCCCAAAATTATGTGACACATTTATCTTGTGTTAATCTGCTCTTACTAGCATATTCATAAGTATATATATATATATATATATATCTCAGTTTAAGAAACACAGTTATAAGTGGTGGGTATGTCTTGGATTTTCTTGCATGATCTCAATATCCATTTTTGGATTTCACATTGGAAATGTTTTCAAACTGTTTCAAAAGACTTTTTGCATACCACATGTTTCTTTTGAAAAATAAATACTTTCTTAATGTTGAAATGTCGTATTTACTTTGAAGGGACAGATTAAGTGTGTTTATTTGTCAAAAATCTGTGCTATACAGCATTATTCTAACTACCATTTATCTTTACAGGAAAAGTCAGTGAAACTATATTGCTTGAATTATGCGTGCCATCTTTTAATACATCTTTTAATTACTTTGGCAAAAATTAAGTCAGGAACTTCTGTGTTATTAATCTGTATATTACATATGAATAAAACTGAGTTTATATTTTTCAGTTTTAGGCAAATTAAATGAATAAAGCTGGAATCTCTAATATTTTCTTAATTTACCTCTATTTTGGAGCCCAGTGCTCTGGTGAATAATGAAAGTAATGCTTATTGTTCTACTTTCTTTTCTTCTCTTTGTCTCAAACAGGCTACACCACAATATTGAGAAAGGGAAGAAGGGGATAGCAATTTCTATATTTTTTCCAAGATATCTGTTCTATTCATTTGATACTATTAAATTAACATTTGATACTATGTGATGTTGTTGAATTTTAACTATCTTTTGGAGTTTTCACTGAAAGTAGAAAAATAAAGTACAATATTGTGGTCACAATTCTGTGATTGTTGTGTTGAAATGCATTTTTAGTTTTTTTCTTAATTGGTCTTTATTGACCTAGAGTGACCAACTGTTCCAGTTTTCCAGGGACTGAGAGGGTTCTTGGCATTTGGGACAGTCAGTGCTAACCCAGGGAAAGTCCTGGGTAAACTGGGATAAGAGGGTTCCCCTTCACTGATGCCCATTCAACTGACTTTCAAATGACATGAGTACATTGTACTTCTTTTTGCCCAGTGGCTTTTGTCTTTTTCTATATGAAAGCTTGGAGGAAACTGAGCAGCGCAAAGAAGAGGAATGTTGGGTAGTTTTCAGTTTTCTAAATGATTTTGATAAGAAACATGTCACAAACCTTTCCTGAAATAATACTTCTGTATTCTGAGTAGTCATTTCTTAAAACCCTAAGGTAATTGGTATGATTCTGAATGTTACTTGTTATAGGGAATTTCCTCAGGAAAAAAAGGTTGTATAAGCATAAATAAAATTGGATTTTTTTTTAAAGTGATCTGGAAAATTATGAATCTTCCCTTCAAAATGCAAACACAGTCATCTAATTAAATGTTTAAATGATGCTTCAAACTGGCATACTAATTTGGAGCACATTTATATTGGAGTCATATTTTTATACACTGCATATTTTTGCAGCGAATTGAAGTTCTTTATATAATTAATGTTATGTTTTTACTCATTTAATTGGAGTTGAAGCATTAAATTGCCTATTTTAAAGGGAAATATATAAATTTTACTTACAGCTTTTCTTTTATGATGTTTTTAGTCAGAGCTATGAATCGTTTCATGTTGAATCAGCAATATAACCCCCAATTATATCATTAGTTCTATGACAAAATACTGTTTTTAAATGATGACGTTTCTGAGAATACATTGCAAATAGAGTAGGAATGGTTTTTTTGGTTTTTTTTTTTTTTTTTTTTTTTTTGCGGTATGCGGGCCTCTCACTGTTGTGGCCTCTCCCGTTGTGGAGCACAGGCTCCAGACGCGCAGGCTCAGCGGCCATGGCTCACGGGCCCAGCCGCTCCGCGGCATGTGGGCTCTTCCCGGACCGGGACACGAACCCGTGTCCCCTGCATCGGCAGGCGGACTCTCAACCACTACGCCACCAGGGAGGCCCCAAGTAGGAATGTTTTTATATTATAATATGATATTTCAAAATGCAAAGTCTATATTATTCACTTATATACACATAATCAGAGTGTGCGTGTGTGTGTGTGTGTGTGTGTGTGTGTGTGAATGGGAGGGGTGGGGGGAAAATGAATCCTGACCACTAAGCAACAGAAACCTGCTCTCTGTTTCTCAGTGCTCTCAAGCTTAACTGTGCACACGAGTCACCTGGGGAGCTTGTAGAAGTGCAGATTCTGATTCTGGGGTAGGTCTGGGTGGTTGCCAAGATTCTGTCTTTGCAACCAGCTCTCAAGTGACACTGATGCTCCCAGCTGCTGACACCCTTTGAGCAGCGAGGTCTAGTAAGTCTATATGAGGTAGAATGTACCCTCCCCCCAGTCACTCTTACAGCTTTACCCTGCGGTACATTCTTAATAGCATTATTCCTACCCCAATCATCTTATTTCCTTATTTATTTACAGATGTGTCTGTCTTTCTACCAGGGTCCATGAGGGCAGGTACCTTTTCTTTCTTATTCAGTCCTGTATCTCCAGTGTCTACAACATGATAAGCCATTACTTCTAAAGATCTATTGGTTAAGTAATGTATTTGCACAAAGATATAGTATATATGCTGTGTAGGTTACCAGATACACACCATGTATATATCAGGCAGGGGACTGGTGATTAAGAGCATGACTCTTATCTGCACTCCCTGGCTGTGTGACACCAGCAAGTGACGTAATATCTCCTGCTTCTATGTCCTCAACCATAAAGTGAGTGTAGTAATAACGACAATCACAATACTGTTGTGAAGACTAAATAAGTTGCAACCTGTGACACACTTAGAAATGTGCCTGGAGCATAATAAATATAATATAAATGTGAGCTCTTGAGCTATAATGTTTTACCACTGATAGGTATTTTTATTTACAAAACCTAGAAGCTTCCTGAAGGCAGTAGGCATGCCCTGTGTTCTGTCTGAAAGGGATCAAGACTAGATGGATGATTTTTAAACTGTGCTTCTCAGAGACACAGAGAATCTATATAAATCTCCAAGGGCTAGCTCTGAGGGGAAGGTGGCTGAAAAGCTGGGCAGGACACAGCTGCCCATCTGCCACCACCACCACTCAAACAAAGCAACGCCACCCTCTCTTTCATTATTGACATTTCAAATAAGCTTCCCAAATAAAGGGATGTGTTGCTTTAAAAAACAAGCAAACGACTAATTTGAGAACCAAAGGATAAGGTGGTGTCCAAAGCTTTATTCAGCTCTATAATCTTATCAATCCCTAAAAAGTAAGGCATTAAAATAGCACAGCTTATGACCCATAGCAGTTTTCAGGTAGGTGTTCAATGTATATTGATATTATTGTGTATTATGTTTTGATTATATCATGTATTATATTTTATTATTATATCTAATGTATTGATGACATATTAACATATATTAAATCAATTAGTGGTGGAAGCTCAGTTCAGGTTCAGCAGGTTGGAGATCGTGGCTGCTGACTTGAGATGCATCTAAAAGTGAGGAAATAGGACAGGAGCAGCCTCTGCTCTTTAGAAACAAGTATCTGAGGGAAGGCAATAGCACCTGAAGAGGTTTCAAGATCAAAGGAAGATTCTTTAATGGATGCTGGACAGATGTGGGCATTCATTTTGGTTTTTAGCCCCATGTACTTAATTCATTTCATCAAATATTTATGGTCCTGTTCAATTACGTGCTCCTACTTTTCCTTCAGACAAGACTGTCAGCCCTGACTGCCCATTAGAATTACCAGCGGGAGCTTCCAAACAATGCCTATTCTCTGACGGTGAAAACATACACTATGGAGGAGGGTCTCCCGCGTGCTTTTGTTGCTGATGTCCTGTCAAAGCTCCCCAAGACAATTCTAACGTTTGAATTGTTTTAGACTTTGTTGGAAAACTGTTTTAGACTTTTAAGCTTTGTTTCAAATCAAAATGTCTAGGATTTACATCAATAAGTTTTTAACTTGTTAATCAAAATGTATTCAATTTGCCTCTTAAATAGTTGCTGTTTACAGTTTTGTCGCTGCTTCAATGTGATGTATATTAAATCGTGTGGTCAGAATATTTAATGAACAGATTACCAATTTTATAATGAAATTCCAAGAAAGATATAATTTGATATATGAGAATTTACTTTAATGAAAGTATATACTTGCCTTTGGGCCAAATAGAAGTATTGATATATATAATGTGAATTCCAGCTTATTAATCAAGTTATTCAAATATAAAACCTGGAAACCAGAGGTTGGACAGAAGAATGGTTTTCCATGGCCCCCTCATACTAAAGTCCACTTAGCCTCCTTTGGAATTCCAGAAATCAGCAGGAGAGTGACTAAGAGGTGTGGAGGAAAGGACTCCAGTATTGGACCAATCGGGCTTAAATGCTGGCTCTACCCCCTACCCTCAAGAACAAACTCCTGAATTTTTCTGAGCCCCCTGAGAAATGTCACCTATTTCTCATCGTTCTTTTGAGTTGTAGATGTGATAATAATTATAAAGGACCCAGCAAAGCATCCAACATATTGCAAAGATAAATATCTCTACCACTGATGACAACAGTAAGAGCAAAAAACATGTCCATTGATCATTTTCTGTGTGCCAGGCTCTGGGTTATGTGCTTTTTATATACCACCTCATTTACTTAGAATTCAGCTTGGTCCGTCTTGTAAAACTTAGTCTTTTAGTAGGAGATGGAAAGAAGAATGAGATAATAAAGTGAGGAAAAGCTTTCAGACTCCTTGCCATGGCAATGTCTGGGGTCTACCTTACTGCCTGGTGTGAAACTACACAATACTTTTAACATATCACATGATTTTAAAATAAGCCCCATACCTAAATGGTCATATGTGCTTCAAACTTCTATTAACTAGGAAGAGATCATCACAATTATGACATGTACAAAATTGGGTATATCTTAACGCTTAGCTTTATAAATATATCATTAGTGAAGTTAGAAGTGTCCCTTTAATTCATTGCCTTGCAGTAGGACATAGACCCAGGCCATTCGACTCAGGTGTATTTAACCATTGGCCAGCACTGCTTCAAGGCAAGTGCAAGATCTCTTACTTATTTATTCATGGAGCTGTTCATTACATTGAACACGGCCTTCCTATCCAAAAAGCTGTTTCCTACAGACAGACGTAACTAAACCCAAGAAAATGTAATAGAGTACTATTTTCATTTAGTTGATGTTTTTCCCAAAATAACCAAAATATAAATTTTAAAGAACATTACACTCAAACATCCAGTATCATCTATGTTATTACCTAGGTGTAGTTATCTCAGTTACTAACCT
Organism: Monodon monoceros; assembly: GCF_005190385.1. Lineage (NCBI taxonomy): Eukaryota > Metazoa > Chordata > Mammalia > Artiodactyla > Monodontidae > Monodon > Monodon monoceros. The sequence continues at coordinate 15,519,154 of NW_021703767.1, forward strand.
CTAACATTTCTGAATCACTGCTGAGTCAAATCCTGTTTTTTTCCTCTGGCTTAACTAATTCAAATTCATGGCGACATCTCTTAATTTAGAAAATGAGTTTCCCAGAGTTTATCTGGCTTCTCGGCATCTGTGTGTTCAGAGACCTGGCAAGTACTTTCAGCCAACATATGATCGCCTTAAAAAGTGTGGTTTATAGCTAGATCCTACAGCTTACGATGAAAAATATAAAATTCCTTCCAGGTCTCTCTCGCTCTCTCGCTCTCTCTTTCATTTGTCTCTTATTTCTGCACCCAGTAAAATGAGAAATATTAGTCACATAGTCACACCATCACTCTTGACTTCAGTGAAACATGATCTTTCTCCAATTTATGAGCTGCCTGACAGCTTTCCTCTAAGTCTTCATCAATGTTTCATATCTGAAAAATTCCGTACCTTCCTCTAGCTAAATTTTGATCAGCATCTCAAATACAGTTTTTAGAGAAAGACCTCTAATATGTACTTCTTTCTGCCATCAAGACTGTGTTACTGTAGTTTAGCTTATGAAAGATCTTATTCCTTAAATCATATTTAACCACTACATATTAAAACTTAAGGGGCTTCCCTGATGGCACAGTGGTTAAGAATCCGCCTGCCAATGCAGGGGACACGGGTTCAAGCCCTGGTCCAGGAAGATCCCACATGCCACAGAGCAACAGAGCCTGTGTGCCGCAACTACTGAGCCTGTGCTCTAGAGCCTGCATGCCACAACTACTGAAGCCCGCGTGCCTAGAGCCCGTGCTCCGCAACAAGAGAAGCCACTTCAATGAGAAGTCCGTGCACAGCAACAAAGAACAAATGCAGCCAAAAATAAAATATAAATTAATTAATTTTTAAAAAACTTAAGCAACGATATGATATACCTTCTCCATAATTATAGGATATCTACATCATGTTACGATCATTTGCAGCATTTTTGTAAAAATTCAGCATTTTATAAATTAATTCTTGTGAATTCTCTTCCTGAGCTAAGTAGACAATTCCTAATAGACCATGCCAGATGCTGTGCCTTCTACTTTGGCTACTAAGTTGCCAGAAGAAAGTTAGGGAATAATAAGTAAAGCTAACATGAACTGAAACTGTATCATGGGCAGTTACCATTCTATTTACACATATTAACATTTAATGCTTATGATAATCTGACCAGATGGTTCCTATTCTTATCCCTGTTTACCATTAAGAAACTGAGGAGCCTCAGCAAGTGCTAGCCTGGTGAAGAAGTTCAGGGTAGAGGCACGGCCGCCAAAGCAGGAGTGAGAGCAACTTGACACGGGGAGGGAGACCCCAAAGAGGCCGCAGCCGCAGGAGGCCGGAGACATGGCCGCTGTCGGCCTTCCCCAAGACTTCGACCGGGCCCCTCAGGCCATGTAACGGCGGAGCCCCACCCACCTCACAGACCCCGTCCTGCCTCACATCGCTGACCCAGTCGCCCTGTTGCCAGAATGAGCTGAAGTCTGAAAATTGCTCAGCAGTACCAGGCATAGCACGGGCCTCTTCTCTTGTGGTTTCACTTGCCAATGGCCACTTTCTTGATAATTCTGAGCTCTTCTCACAAGTGTCCATCCAGTGGCATCTACCCCAGCTGCGTGGCTGATGAGGTCTTGGTGCTCCACCCTTGGTGCTCCAGTCAAGCCTGAGCCACTGAGGTGGAAAAGCTGAGTTCAGGACATTGGACCACCAGACGTCCTGGCCCCACGTAATATCAATCGGTGAGAGCTCTCCCAGAGATCTCTGTCTCAACACTAAAACCCAGCTCCACCCAATGGCAAGCAAGCTCCAGTGCTGGACGCCCCATGCCAAAAAACTAGCAAGACAGGAACTCAACCCCACCCATTAGGAGAGAGGCTGCCTAAAATCATACTAAGATCTCAGTCATCCCAAAACACAACAATGGACGTGGCCTGGTGCACCAGAAAGACAAGATCAAGCCCCACCCACCAGAACACAGGCATCAGTCACTTCTAAAAGGAAGCCTACACAAGCCACTAAACCAACCACACCCACTGGGGGCAGACACCAAAAACAACAGGAACGATGAACCTGCAGGCTGACAAAGAAGACCCCAAACACAGTAAGATAAACAAAATGAGAAGACAGAGAAGTACACAGCAGATGAAGGAGGAAGGTAAAAACCCACCAGACCAAACAAATGAAGAGGAAATAGGCAGTCTACCTGAGAAAGAATTCAGAATAATGATAGTAAAGATGATCCAAAATCTTGGAAATAGATTGGAGAAAATACAAGAAACGTTTAACAAGGACCTAGAAGAATGAAAGAGCAAACAAACAATGATGAACAACACAATAAATGAAATTAAAAATTCTCTAGAAGGAATCAATACTAGAATAACTGAGGCAGAAGAATGGATAAGTGACCTGGAAGATAAAATAGTGGAACTAATTACTGCAGAGCAGAATAAAAAAAAAGGAATGAAAAGAATGGAGGACAGTCTCAGAGACTTCTGAGACTACATTAAGTGCACAAACATTCAAATTACAGGGGTCCCAGAAGAAGAGAAAAAGAAAGGGACTGGGAAAATATTTGAAAAGATTATAGTTGAAAACTTCTGTAATATGGGAAAGGACATAGTTAATCAAGTCCAGGAAGCACAGAGAGTCCCTTGGATAAATCTAAGGAGAAACACACCAAAACACATACTAATCAAACTATCAAAAATTAAATAGAAAGAAAACATATTAAAAGCAGCAAGGGAAAAACAACAAATAATGTACAAGGGAATCCCCCTAAGGTTAAGAGCTGATCTTTCACCAGAAACCCTGCAAGCCAGAAGGGAGTGTCAGGACATATTTAAAGTGATGAAAGGGAAAAACGTACAACCAAGATTACTCTACCCAGCAGGATCTCATTCAGATTCAACAGAGAAATTAAAAGCTTTACAGACAAGCAAAAGCTAAGAGAATTCAGCACCATCAAACCAGCTTTACAACAAATGCTAAAGGAACTTCTCTAGGCAGGAAACACAAGAGAAGGAAAAGACCTACAATAACAAACACAAAACAATAAGTAAAATGGTAATAGGAACATACATATCAATAATTACCTTAAATGTAAATGGATTAAATGCTCCAAACAAAAGACATACACTGGTTGAATGGATACAAAAACAAGACCCATATATATGCTGTCTACAAGAGACCCACTTTCAGACTGAAAGTGAGGGGATGGAAAAAGATCTTCCATGCAAATGGAAATCAAAAGAAAGCTGGAGTAGCAGTTCTTATATCAGACCAAATAGACTTTAAAAAAAAGACTATTAGAAGAGACAAAGAAGGACACTACATAATGATCAAGAGAACAATCCAAGAAGAAGATATAACCATTGTAAATATTATGCACCCAACATAGGAGCACCTCAATGCATAAGGCAACTGCTAACAGCCATAACAGGGGAAATCAACAGTAACACAATAATAGTAGGGGACTTTAACACCCCACTTTCACCAATGGACAGATCATCCAAAATGAAAATAAATAACGAAACACAAGCTTTAAATGACACATTAAACAAGATGGACTTAATTGATATTTATACGGCATTCCATCTAAAAAAAACAGAATACACTTTCTTCTCAAATGCACAAAGAACATTCTCCAGGATAGATCATATCTTGGGTCACAAACCAAGCCTTGGTAAATTTTAAAAAATTGAAATCCTATCAAGTATCTTTTGTGACCACAACACTATGAGACTAGATATCAATTACAGGAAAAAATCTGTAAAAAATACAAACACATGGAGGCTAAACAATACACTACTAAATAACAAAGAGATCACTGAAGAAATCAAAGAGGAAATCAAAAAATACCTAGAAAGAAATGACAATGAAAACTCGACAACCCAAAACCTATGGGATGCAGCAAAAGCAGTTATAAGAGGAAAGTTTATAGCAATACAAGCCTATTTCAAGAAACAATAAACATCTCAAATAAACAACCTAACCTTACACCTAAAGCAATTAGAGAAAGAAGAACAACAACAAAAAAAAAACCCCTAAAGTTAGTAGAAGGAAAGAAATCATAAAGATCGGATCAGAAATAAATGAAAAAAAAGAAAAGAAGGAAACAATAGCGAACATCAATAAAACTAAAAGCTGGTTCTTTGAGAAGATAAACAAAATTGATAAACTGCTAGCCAGACTCATCAGGAAAAAAGGGAGAAGACTCAAATCAATAGAATTAGAAATGTAAAAGGAGAAGTAACAACTGGCACTGCAGAAATACAAAGGATCATGAGAGATTACTACAAGCAACTATATGCCAATAAAATGGACAACCTGGAAGAAATGGACAAATTCTTAGAAAAGCACAACCTTCTGAGACTGAACCAGGAAGAAATAGAAAATATAAACCAAACAATCAAAAGTACTGAAGTTGAAACTGTGATTAAAAATCTTCCCCGAAATAAAAGCCCAGGACCAGATGGCTTCACAGGTGAATTCTATCAAACATTTACAGAAGAGCTAACACCTATCCTTCTCAAACTCTTCCAAAATATAGCAGAGGGAGGAACACTCCCAAACTCATCCTACAAGGCCACCATCACACCCTGATACCAAAAGCAGACAAAGGTGTGCCCAAAAAAAAAAAAAAAAAACTACAGGCCAATATCACTGATGAACATAGGTGCAAAACTCCTCAACAATATACTAGCAAACAGAATCCAACAGCACATTAAAATGATCATACAGCATGATCAAGTGGCATTTATCCCAGGAATGCAAGGATTCTTCAATATATGCAAATCAATCAATGTGATACACATTATTAACAAACTGAAGAATAAAAACCATACAATAATCTCAATATATGCAGAAAAAGCTTTTGACAAAATTCAGCACCCTTTTATGATGTTGAAAAACTCTCCAGAAAGTAGAAGAGGGAACCTATGCCGATAGAGGGAACCTACCTCAACATAATGAAGGTCACATATGACAAACCCACATCATTCTCAATGGTGAAAAACTGAAAGCATTTCCACTAATTTCAGGAACAAGAAAACGTTGCCCACTCTCACCACTATTATTCAACATAGTTTTGGAAGTTTTAGCCATAGCAATCAGAGAAGAAAAAGGAATCCAAATCAAAAGAGAAGAAGTAAAACTGTCAGTGTTTGCAGATGACATGATACTATACATAGAGCATCCCAAAGATGCTACCAGAAAACTTCTAGAGCTAATCAGTGAATTTTGTAAAGTAGCAGGATACAAAATTAATGCACAGAAATCTCTGGCATTCCTATACACTAATGATGAAAAATCTGAAAGAGAAATTAAGGAAACACTCCCATTTACCATTGCAACAAAAAAGAGTAAAATACCTAGGAATAAACCTATCTAAGGAGACAAAAGACCTGTATGCAGAAAACTATAAGACACTGATGAAAGAAATTAAAGATGATACAAACAGATGGAGAGATATACCATGTTCTTAGATTGGAAGACTCAACATTATGAAAATGACTATACTACACAAAGCAATCTACAGATTCAGTGCAATAACTATCAAACTACCAATTGCATTTTTCACAGAACTAGAACAAAAAATTTCACATTTTGTATGGAAACACAAAAAACCCCGACTAGCCAAAGCTATCTTGAGAAAGAAAAACAGAGCTGGAGGAATCAAGCTCCCTGACTTCAGACTATACTACCAAGCTACAGTAATCCAGACAGTATGGTACTGGCAGAAAAGCAGAAATATAGATCAATGGAACAGGATAGAAAGCCCAGAGATAAACCCACACACATATGATGGTCACCTTATCTTTGATAAAGGAGGCAAGAATATACAATGGAGAAAAGACATCATCTTCAATAAGTGGTGCTGGGAAAACTGGACAGCTACATGTAAAGAATGAAATTAGAACACTTCCTACCACCATACACAAAAATAAACTCAAAATGGATTAAAGACCTAGATGTGAGGCCAGACACTATAAAACTCTTAGGGTAAAACATAGGCAGAACACTCTACGACATAAGTCACAACAAGATCCTTTTGACCCACCTCCTAGAGAAATGGAAATAAAAAGAAAAATAAACAAATGGGACCTAGGGAAACTTAAAAGCTTTTGCACAGCAAAGGAAACCATCAACAAGACAAAAAGACCACCCTCAGAATGGGAGAAAATATTTGCAAATGAAGCAACTGACAAAGGATTAATCTCCAAAATATACAAGTAGCTCATGCACCTCAATATCAAAAAAACATACAACCCAATCCAAAAATGGGCAGAAGACCTAAATAGACATTTCTCCAAAGAAGATATACAGATTGCCAACAAACACCTGAAAGGATGCCTAACATCACTAATCATTAGAGAAATACAAATCAAAACTACAATGAGGTATCACCTCACACCAGTCAAAATGGCCATCATCAAAACATCTGAAAACAATAAATGCTGGAGAGGGTGTGGAGAAAAGGGAACCCTCTTGTGCTGTTGGTGGGAATGTAAATTGATACAGCCACTATGGAGAACAGTATGCAAGTTCCTTAAAACACTAAAACTAGAACTACCATATGACCCAGCAATCCCACTACTGGGAACATACCCTGAGAAAACCATAATTCAAAAAGAGACATGTACCACAGTGTTCATTGCAGCTCTATTTACAATAACCAGGACAAGGAAACAACCTAAGTGTCCATCGAAAGATGAATGGATAAAGAAGATGTGGCACATATATACAACGGAATATTACTCAGCCATAAAAAGAAACGAAATTGAGTTATTTGTAATAAGGTGGATGGACCTAGAGTCTGTCATACAGAGGGAAGTCAGTCAGAAAGAGAAAAACAAATACTGTATGCTAACACATATATATGGAATAAAATAAAAATGGTTCTGATGAGCCTAGGGGCAGGACAGGAATAAAGACACAGGCGTAGAGAATGGACTTGAGGACACGGGGAGGGGGAAGGGTAAGCTGGGATGAAGTGAGAGAGTGGCATGGACATATATACGCTACCAAATGTAAAATCGATTGTTAGTGGGAAGCAGCTGCATAGCACAGGGAGATCAGCTCAGTGCTTTGTGTCCACCTAGGGGGTGGGATAGGGTTGGTGGGAGGGAGACGCAAGAGGGAGGGGATATGGGGATATATGTATACATATAGCTGATTCACTTTGTTATACAGCAGAAACTAACACACCATTGTAAAGCAATTATAGTCCAATAAAGATGTTAAAAAAAAAAAAAAAGAAAGAAAGAAATTGAGGAGAGGTAACTTGCCAGAGATCACACACCTAGTTAGGTGTGGAGCCAGGAGCCAGACTCAGGTCATCTGACTCCAGCTTCTCTACCCGCTGGGCCACACTGCCTCAAGGCAGTGTCTTTATTCATTCACTCATTGATGTAACAAATATTCATTTAGTGCCTACCTCATAAGGCAAGGCCCCTACCCTGATGGGGCAGTCAAATAATTTGAAAGGAGTATGGTGTCATGACAGGCACAGACAATGGGAGTAATGAAAAAATACATAAACCAGTCTGGAGGACACGAGAGAACGTCCCCAGTGAGAAGTGATATCTAAGTGGAGTCTTAAACAAGCAGGCAAAAAAGAAGCTGTGGGGTAAGAATGAGCTTCCCAAAGAAGAGAGAATTACAGGCGCAGGGGGCAGGAGGAGAGAGAGAGAGAAAAAGGTCTACAGGTAACTCTTAAGTGGGCAATGTAACCAGGACATAGAGTAGAGGTGAACGTGTATGAGAGGGGCTGGAGGGCCAGGCAGAGGCCAGATCATGCTCCCCAAGTCTGAGGATGCCCTTGAAAGATACTAAGCAAAGAGGAGTAGCTTTCTCTTGAGAAAAAGATTGCTCTGGCTTAAGTGTGTTAAAAGACTGGAAAGTGAGGACCAAGAAGACTAGACAGGAGACTGATCTGGTCATTGTAACAACAGATTTTGATTGTCTGAACAGAGCTGACAATGGAGGTAGTAAGAAGTGGCAGATTATTGTCTTGTGATGTAAAGCTAGGTCACACAAAAATAATGAAGCACAAATACTATATGTATGATGAACAATACTTATAACACACACACACACACGCACCACAGATATATTTTTAAATAATTACTCAAAAGCATCCAAGAGAAAAACATCCAAGAACAAAGGGATTATATTTAAGAATGAAAAAAGAGAGGATAAATTAGGAAGAAATCATTAAGAATTCATTAAATTGTAGTTACTGCAAATAATCATGTCCCAAAGTAAATCTCAAGGGATCAGTTTTTCCTGCCACTGATAAGTAAAGGAAATCCTAACAGAAACAAATAAGAAAGGATTGCACAATTTGGTACAATTACAAAAAGAGAGATGATTGATTCGAGGTATGCAACAGCCAAAATCACATAGGCACAGCTTCCAGAAATTGAAGCACAGGATAAACACGTGCCAGGAGGCTGCACCCAAATTCCAACTGCTCTTGTTACATAAATTTTCTTCCACCTTCCCTTGGCTCATTGCAGCAGAAAACAGGATTCCTGAAATCAGTCACAGGTCCTAAGTTTGCCCCATCCTCTGTCATCCATGTCTCTTCATGCCTCTTCCCTCCTACACTTTTGGAATTGTATTTTAAATACTTACTAAATTTTATTGATTTAGGGTGTCTCTCATTTGTGACTACCACTGCACAGCATCACTTTATGTATAAATGGTCAAAATTGGAGTAGCTCCATTTTTTATCTTTAATAATATCTTCTTTTTTATTAATTTTTATTGGAGTATAGTTGCTTTACAATGTTGTGTTAGTTTCTTGCTGTACAGCAAAGTGAATCAGTCATATGTATACATATGTCCACGATTTTTTGGATTTCCTTCCTATTTAGGTCACCACAGAGCCCTGAGTAGAGTTCCCTGTGCTATACAATAGGTTCTCATTAGTTATCCATTTTATACATAGTATCAATAATGTATATATGTTAATCCCAATCTCCCAATTCATCCCACACCCCCTTCCCCACTTGGTAACCATAAATTTGTTCTCTACATCTGTGACTCTGTTCCTGCTTTGCAAATAAATTCATCTCTACCATTTTTCTAGATTCCACATATAAATGATATTATATGATATTTGTGTTTTTGCGTTGTTTGTTTGGCCATGCTGCGCGGCATGTGGGATCTTAATTCCCTGACCAGGGATTGAAAAGCAGGACTAGCTCTTAGCATCTTTCCTTTGTGGTCCATCCTCATTCTCACTGGAATGCCTCAGTGTTAATGAAATAAACATGGCTACAAAAGGAAAGGCAGTGGAAGGACTAACATTTACTGAATATCTCCTATGCACTAGGCTCTGAGATGGATGCACTTCATACGGTATCTTATTGTTTTAGTTCTCGTATCCCATGAAGGAAGTGGGATTATCTCCATTTTACAGTTAAGGTTACCATTTAGAAACTTTCCCCAAAGTACTCAGATCTTTACTACCAAAGTCAGGTCTAGAACCTCAGTCTGATTCCAAAGTCTCCATTTTTTCTGCTACATCACATTCTAAAGTCCTTTAGTCTGAAGTCCTCGGGAAAAAAAGAATGATATTTTCTCCCCTCGTACTTTGTAAGGACAGCAATAGGATTAAAGAAAAATTTTAAAGAAACTGGTCCCCTGAAAAATGGCCAAATAGGAAATATTTTATGAAGGTCACTTCCTTTGAAAAATCCCAAGAACTCTGCATTTTGTTCATGTTGCAATTTAAGTAAAAAGGTATTTTTTGAACTTTAATTAAGAATTCATTAAGGTATTTTTTAAAAACCGTACCCATATGGAAAAATATTGGTATTCTTGAACACAGGCAGTGGTATAGAAATATGAAAAGGGGTTCCATAGTCAGACAGAAATCCTGCAATCCTGACTTTGCAATTTATGAACTACATAGCTTTGGGCCAGTTATTCAACCTCCCGGACCATTAGTGTCCAGCTCTGAAAGATGTAGGTAATAGAACTTCTTTGTGTGTTTGCTGTGAAGAATAAATAATAGAAGTAAAGAGCGTAGCATAGTCCCAGCATATTATAGGTGTTCATAAATTATAGGCATAAGTTAACTATCATTGTTTTTTAACTGCGGGTGATTCAACTGTGCAGCCAAGTGTAAAAAGTGGCAGTCTGAACTATTACACATAGAATGGATGGATAACAAGTTCCTACTGTATAGCACAGGGAACTATATTCAATGTCCTGGGATAAACCATAATGGAAAGAAATATAAAAAGGAATGTCTATATATGTATAACTGAGTCACATTGCTGTACATCAGAAATTAACACTGAAATGAACTATACTTCAATTTAAAAAAGAAAAGAAAAGAAAAAAGAATTTCAGTAAAAAGTGGAATCTCTGCTCAGTGGTTTTAAAAAATACTGATGCCTTGGTGCACATCCAAGAAATGTTGATTCAATTGCTCTTAGGTGAGGCCTAGGTCCTGAAATCTTGAAAACCTCTGCCATGTGATTCTAATGTCCTGCAAAGTTGAGGCTGTCTGGGATAGAACAGTAGTGGTGGTAAATCGTGGTGGCAGCAGGGTATGGAATGAAGACTCCAAGCCCTCCTAATAGCTTTGACACATCATAGGGAAGGTAGCATGTGGCTACCTGTTACACAGGAGGCATTGTTTATTGGTCAGTGCTGGCCAGACATGCTGTGGCAATCTGCCAAAAAGAGGTCTGCAGCCTACCTCCACCCCATGTAGGGAGACTCCACTCTCCCTTCTTGCTAGCCCATACCAGAGGGAAGAACAAGGTAGCAGGAATTTTAAAAATTTTGTTGGGGAGAAGAGTATTTCCCCATTTCTTCCTCTAGGCCATAAAGAAACAGGCTTATCCATACCAGGGAGAAGGTAATCTTTACACCAAATTTGAAATTTTAAAATGAATAAGACTGAGTTTTACATACAATTCTGATTACCTACCGCTGTGTACCATATCATTCTAAAATGTAGTGGCGTAAAATAGCAACTATTTTATTATGCTTGCCTCCATGGATCAAGACCTCAGAAAAGCATAATGGGGATGTTTCTCTGTTCCACAGTGTCTGGGGCCTCAGCTGGAAAGTCTCAGTCAGTTATTTTCACTAACATACCTGATACCTAGCCAGGGATAATTTAATGGCTCAAATTTTGACCAGAGTTAAATAAGGCTTCTGCCTGTTACTTGAGCTTCCTTGAAGCATGGCAGCTTCCGGCTAGTCAAACTTATTTTGTGGTCTAGGACTCCAAGAAAAAATGTCAGCTGGTATTTTATGACCTCAGAAATCACATAGCAATTACTTCTGTGATTCTCTGATGGTCAAAGCAGTCCCAAGATCACCCAGATTCAAGGAGAGGGAACAGAAACAACACCTGTCAATGGTAAGAGAGTCTTGGAGAATTTTCTGATACCTAAATAGGTCTGAGCTAATGCCCAGAGTGACAGGAAGTTAGAGACTCTGACCAAGATGTTGGTAAGAGACAACATACCAAGCAGGAGGTAAGATGGTTATACAGTGCATTTGGGAAGGAAGAAGTTATTAAAATAAAAGTTTTATGCTTATGCCATACCCCTTTAAGAATCCTCAATAAACCATTTACAACAATATTCCATATGCAAGAAGAAACCAGAATCCGTACACTTATGTGAAGACAAAAACCAAGAAATCTATCATTTAAATATGACCTGTTGCCACATGCTTGCCTCTTGGCTTAAGAGTCAGCTTCCTCTGAAACATTGATTAATTAAGAATATTCTGAATTAGGTATCTTTTCAAAGTTAAAATAAAAGTTAGAATTTTCAGTTATAAACCTCTTTATAAATCTTATTAGTACATAACCCTGCCAAATATACTGCAATGCATTAGCATAATTTACCCCTTGTCTCAAATTTTAGGAAAATAAATGTCTCTCTCAAGATCACAAAATGAATGTATGCAAGCCTCATATTTTAACGTATGGCCCAAGATAGGTGCTACTTGGAAAGCAATGGACACTTCCTGAAATAATATATCTTGTTACAAAAACGTTTTGAACAGTCCTTTACAAACTGAAATAGACAGGGAAAGCAGGTGATTGCATGCCTTCCCCTATAGCTGGTAGTTCCAATATGCTGCACTCTTTTTCCTAGAGAGATACTAACTGTGAATCATACCAGCTCCTGCTTTGAACACAGTCCACAGACACTGTGAACAGATGGGCTTTTTGGCAGTAGAACCACCCTTTGCTGTCTACCACAGGTGAGTAGTAGGTACCGTCTTAAATAAGCTACAACTGCTAATTCAAGAACTAGCCAATTATGAACATGATAGACAACTCATGGCAGCATGCTATACATATTTAAGGAAAGCTGACAGTCTTTGAACTCTACTTAAAGTAGTTTACACATATTAGAAAATGGTAGCCAATCACTGTATCAACAATCATGCCAGTTTTCATAATTGTATGTTACCTACAAAACAATTTAGGAACGCTTTCTTCGAATAGGTAAACATTGCAAATGAGATCGTAAGATTTTCAGTTACAATGGTAGCAGAAAACACTGTGCTACAACAAAGGTGGGAATTAAGAACATGAGAAAACACTCAAAGAGATGACAGGCTGCACGAATTTCAGCCAAATATTTGTGAAGAACTCCAACCCATATGTAAGGAGACATGAATTCCCCTTAAACCTCAAAACCCCCATAAGGGGGTTGAAACTACAGACAATTTCAGACCCTGTGTAGTGTATGTGTGTGTGCACACAGTGGGATGGAAGTCTAGGGTGGGAGAGAAGAGAAGGAAGAGTATTCATTTTTTGTGGGACACACCATCCATAGCTTAAAAGACTTCTGAAGGATGTGGGGAAAATGGAACCCTCACACATGCTGGTGGGAATGTAAAATGGTTTAACCACTTTGGAGAAACAGTCCTGCAGTCTCTTAAACCATAGGCCAGCAATTCCACTCTAAGGATTTACACAAACGAAATGAACATATGTGTGAATATTCACAACAGAATTACTCATAAGAGCCAAAAACTGGAAACAACCTAAATGTCCTCCAAGTGGTAAATGGATAAACAAAATTTGGTACATTCATACAATGGACTACTACTCATCAATAAAAAGAATGAACTACTGATACATGAAAAAACATGAAGGAACCTTAAAAATATTAAGTAGAAAAAGTTAGACACAAATGACTACATAGTCTATGATTCAATGTACATGAAATTTTTAGTGAGGGCAATATTTGGAGACAGAAAACAGACAAATGGTTGCCTGGGGCTAGGAGTCGGAGTGGGAAATTACTGCAAACGGGCAGCTGTGAACTTTTTATTGTTTGACAAAAGTGTTTTAAGTGTCCAGGTTTTCATCAAAAATTACAAGTCATACCAAGAACCAAAAAGACCTTCAACCAAATAAAAATGACAATCAGTAGATGAAAACACTGAGATGACAGAGTCTGAAGGAGTTACTTAAAATTTTTCAGTAATACATTATATATTTTTAATAGGATGGTGGCTTGGTGACTTTAGAAATTAATAAATCACTTAACAATCCACCATTTGAGACAAATGGATAAACAAATGGTAGTAAATCTGTACAGTAGGATATACTTAACAATAAAAGGGAACAAACCAGTGATATATCTGACAATGTGAATGAATCTGAAAAACATTATGCTGAACAAAAAACTCTGGATGTAAAAAAAATACATACTATGTGATTCTATTTAAATGAAACACTAGGAAAACTGATCTACAGTGATAAGAGAATTATCAGTAGTTGCCTGGGAAACTGGAAGGCTGGAAGACAGTTTTGGATGTGATGGAAAAGTTGTAGAACTTGACCGTGGTGATGGCCACTAATTTGTGACTAGGCTCAGTCTGCCAGATGTGCATCTGGGCTTTGTCACTTACCTAGGCAGGTTAGTTAAACTTTCTGGGCCTCAGGTCCTTCACCTGTAAAATGGGCATCATAATAGTAGTGTCTAGTGCATAAGGTTGTTGTAATTGTTAAGAAATGGGTTAATAAATATGAAGATGTTAGAGTGCCTGAGAGATAGAAATGTCTAGATGTGTTAGCCATTATTGTTGTTCACAAAGAACAAAGTTATATAGGTGTAAGGATGTTTGTTACAGTGGGGTTTTAAAAAGTAAAAACTGGCTTGCATAGAAGTGGAAGCTATGATGCTTTCACCTGATGGATTATTTTGGAGTCATTACCTGCACTGCTGAATGTTAGAGAACCTGTTAGTATAACTTATGGTGTTAATAGTTCACATGAGAAAAATCAGGTAAACATCTCAATAAATGCAGAAAATAAATGACATAAAATCCAACATCCAACCTTATATAAAGCAAAATAGGTCAGTTTTTATAATCACATCAAAAGCCAGCATCAAATTTAATGATAAGACTTTAAGTTTTCCATTCAAGTTATGCAAACAAAACAAAGGTGCTATCGCCACTACTACAATTCATTGTTCTGGAAGCAAAATTCAATGTAATCAAATAAGAAAAATAAATAAGGACTCTACATACGGGAAAGGAATATACATAATTGTCATTATTAGAGATTATATGATTGCATAAAAGCTTGAACTACAGTGGCTGGTTAAAAATGTCATTTATAGGGCTTCCTTGGTGGCGCAGTGGTTGAGAGTCCGCCTGCCGATGCAGGGGATACTGGTTCATGCCCCAGTCCGGGAAGATCCCACATGCCGCGGAGCGGCTAGGCCCGTAAGCCATGGCCGCTGAGCCTGTGCGTCTGGAGCCTGTGCTCCGCAACGGGAAAGGCCACAACAGTGAGAGGCCCGAGTACCAAAAAAAAAAAAAAAGAAATGTCATTTATAAAAATGAATAGTTTTCCCACATATAGGAGATATTTAGGGGAAAATAATTAAACAATCTCTCAAAAGAGCAAAACAAATAATTAGGAATCAGCTTAAGAGTGAATGTGCGGAATACATATGAAGAAAATATTACAACTTTGCTGCAGACACATAAAAGGAAAGTTGAATAAATGTTCCTGTATTATTATCAATTCAATCTTCAAAGAAAATCAATCAAAAAAGGAACAAGACTTTGGGAGGTATTTGACAAAACTATATTGAATTCATCTGGAAGATTAAATATGCCAGAATAACCAGGGGAAAAAATTTTGGAGAAAATAAAATGAGAAAGGACTTATTTTATCAAAGGTTAAAACATAAAATTCCAGGAGCTAAAACGTTTAGTGGCAGGAGTAGTATATTAGTGATCTACTGCATAACAAATGTCCCCAAAAGATCAGCTTACACAACTCAAGATTTTATCTCATCGTTTTTGTGAGTCAGGAATCTAGGCACGATTTAGCTGGGTTTTCTAACTCTGGGTGTCTCACAAGGCTACAATCAAAGTATTGTCCAGGGACATGGTCATCTCAAGACTCAACTAGGGAAGGATCTGCTTCCAAGCTCACTCATTTGGCTGTTGGAAAGATTCAGTTCCTCACAGGCTGTTGACTAGAGAACTTCCTCATTTCCTTGCCATATGCCCTCTCCATAGGGCAGCTCACAACATGGCAGGTGGCTTCACCAAAGCAAGCAAAGAAAACGGAGAGGAAGGGAGGGAGGGGAAAAGTGTCAAGGGAAAAGTGTATCACTTTGAGTCCTAATAGGAAATTGATGGTGCACTCAAATTGGGTAATTTGAGTAGAGTTCAATAGGCTGTTCACAAAGGTAGAGCACAGTGTAGAGAAACTAGCAAGGCTAGTTCAGTATCCTAGGACTCAAATAGCAAGAAAGGGAACAGATATCAGAGGAGGAAGGTAGGAGCTTGGGAGAGAGAGAGAAAGTTTGAGAGAAGAAGCCAGCCTCCAGCAAGCAGACCAGAAAGAGCCTGGGGTGTAAATACCCCAACCTCTTACTGCTTCCTCTTTCTAGCTTCCTGCAGCTGCTCCCATTGGCTGAACCCAGCAAAAAGCTAGAAACACATTGATATGATCCACATGCAGATCAGTCTCCCAGGGAACAAGCAAGGTGGAGAGTGCTAGAGAGTGGAACTGGAGGGGCCCATGGAAAACATTCTTCATAGCAGCGTGTCATTTTCTAATCCACACAAAAGTGTCACAGAGTTGGCAGCTATCTTAGTACCCACATATTATAATTGCAAGAAAACAGAAATAATTTAAATGTTCATAACTGAATTAATGTACATGATACAACAGAATGCTATTGAGCTTTCTTTAAAGAAATTATAGTTTCTTTTCTTTATTTTTTAATTTTTATTGAAATAGAGTTGTTTTACAATGTTGTGTTAGTTTCAGATGTATAGCAAATGATTCATATATATATATGTATATATATATATATATATATATATAAATCTTTTTAGATTCTTTTCCATTATAGATAATTACAAGATATTGAATATAGTTCTCTGTGCTACACAGTAGGTCCTTGTTGGTTATCTTTTTTTTTTTTTTTTGCAGTACGCAGGCCTCTCACTGTTGTGGCCTCTCCCGTTGCGGAGCACAGGCTCCGCGCAGGCTCAGTGGCCATGGCTCACGGGCCTAGCCGCTCCGCGGCATGTGGGATCTTCCCGGACCGGGACACGAACCCGTGTCCCCTGCATCGGCAGGCAGACTCTCAACCACTGTGCCACCAGGGAAGCCCGGTTATCTATTTTATATACAATACTGTGTATATTTTATCCCAAACCCCTAATTTATCCTTTCCCCCACTTTTCCCCTTTGGTAACCATAAGTTTGTTTTCTATGTCTGTGAGTCTATTTTTGTTATATATACAATGGAATATTACTCAGCCATAATAAAGAATGAAATAAAACCATTTGCAGCAACATGGATGTACCTACTAAGTGAAGTAAGTCAGAGAAAAACAAATATCATATGATATTGCTTATATGTGGAATCTAAAAAAAATGATACAAATGAACTTCTGAGCTTTTTAAAAAAAAGACAAATGAGGGAAATGTTTACAGACTGGTCTGAAAAAGAAACCAAGACATTTTAATATGTTAAATAAAGTATGAATGATTCTCTCAATGTATGTGTGCACTTCTAATAACATGTAATGTGGAAAATATTACATTATATAAGAATAAACTTTTATACACCTGGAAATTTCTAGAAGGATACCTGAAACTCTTAAAAGTGGTTCACTCTAGGGAGTGATGGGAAGGGGGAAGGGACTATTGGAAGGAGCAGAGAATAGGAGACTTCACATTTTCATTTTATATCACTCATAATAACAAAACAAAACTTAAAAGTTTACTTTGGCAAAAACTCTTTTTAGTATTCTTTACCAGAGATGTAATAATATTGTGAAAATACAGATGATATAATATTAAGGCATGGCAAAATTTCATACATAATATGATTATAAAAATATATTTTTAAAAATATACAGGGGAAAAAACATTTTTAAAAAAGAAACACCAGACATTACCAGTGGTTGTGTGTAGGTGGGATTATTGGCATGTTTTAACTCTTTGCATTTCCTAAATATTTTTAATAAGAATATGATACTTTTACCGTGGAGAAAGGAAATATTCTAAAATCATGGTTTTAAACTTTTAAAGAAGTGGAAATCATTTTCAAATGAATTCTTATGCAGAACCCCAATCATAAGAATAATATTTAAATATTTTCTAGATGAATTTTGAATGTTCAAAGTTTAAAATATTGGGGAACATCAAATATAATAAGATATTAAAGTATCTTCAATCTCATCACATAAAGATACAGAAAAGTGGGTATTTTTATCAGTCATCACTGAATGTTTAAAAAAAAAAGTACAAACATATTATTAGTACTTTTTTAAACCAAGTTCTGATTTCTCAGTTTTGTTCTTCATTGGACAAAGAAACAGATTATAGGAAAAATTTGAAAGCTGGAAATGTCAAGTTTAAACATGAGAATAAATAGAATTTTTAGTCCTAGCTTAAGCTGAATAGGTAGTTTAGTTCTAAAAATCTCTACATATAGTCTTCTTATCTGGAGAGAAAAGATGGTTATAAATTGTACTATTTCAAGAGTTTGGATGGAACCCCGGATTTCTAGAATCTGGAAAAAGAGAAAGACAAAGGAATGATTGTCTTTTTCTTTAGTGATCCTCACTCCCACCCACATAGCTCTCCACAAAGAATGAAAGCCATGTTAAAATTCTTTTTCTCATTTATGGCTAAATGAAACCTTAGAACAGTTGCTGTAAGATATAATTTTTAAGGGAAGGTTAGCCAGTCTTCTTGGAAGAAGAAATGAAATCATCCAAAAAAAGCACTTTGGAAACTATGATGAAAATGGGGAAATAAGCCCTTCCTCTTGTGAATAAAGATTCAGTGTTACTGTATCTAGTAGTGAATAAGCTGAAAATAGAAACTGTTAAACAGGGAGCTTAATGTCTGTCGATACAAGAAATATAAGTTTACATAAAATTTACTACCCAAATTAGAAGTTCATGTTACCAAAAGACAAAAATTCTATTGGAAAAAAAATAATAATCATTCAGTACTATGCATTCTACTATTTGCTATTTCCTTTACATGAACAAGAATCATTACGTTGTAAAGGGGAAATGGCTAACTGGGTGCTGTGTGAAAGAGCATTGGATAATTTTTATCTTTTATTAACTCAAGAACTGTAGAGTTATAAGGGATTGAGATGTACAGCATAAAAATAAGTTTTTCCATTGGGAGATTGTAAGACCCACATTCTGAACAGAGGTCAAAATAAAGTTCACTGCCTACATTTCCTCACCTTCTTTAACATAAGGATTTTGAAGTATGAGAAAGCTTCATGTGGACATTCTTAGGAAAGATGAAAAAATGTTTTTCATTTTTCCCCTTGTACAATCAATTAAAATATGAATTTTAAATGTTAAGTGTGAATATAGCTATAATTTATGATTTTTAAAAAATTATTTTAGGGCTTCCCTGGTGGCGCAGTGGTTGGGAGTCCGCCTGCCGATGCAGGGGACGTGGGTTCGTGCCCCGGTCCGGGAAGGTCCCACATGCCGCAGAGCAGCTGGGCCCGTGAGCCATGGCCGCTGAGCCTGCGCGTCCGGAGCCTGTGCTCCGCAACGGGAGAGGCCACAACAGTGAGAGGCCCGCGTACCGCAAAAAAAAAAAAAATATATATATATATATATTTTAATAGGCTTTATTTTTTAGGGAAGTTTTAGGTTCAAAGCCAAATCAAGAAGAAGGTGCAGAGATTTCCCATATACCCACTGCCCTCACTCATGCATAGTCTTCCAGCTCCTCCATTATCAACATCCCCCCTCCCAACCAAGAATGCACATTTGTCACAATTGATGAACCTACTTTAACACATAATCATCGGAAATTCGCAGTTTACATTAGGGTTCACTCTTGGTGTTGTACATTCTATGGGTTTGAACAAATGCATAATGACATGCATTTCCCATTTTAGTATCATACAGAGTAGTTTGTCCTAAAAATTCTCTGTGCTCCACCTATTCATTCCTCCCTCCCCTGATCCCTAGCAACCAATGAACTTTTTGTTGTCTCCACAGTTTTGCCTTTTCCAGAATGTCATACAGGTAGAATCATACAGTACATAGCCTTTTCAGGCTGGCTTCTTTCAATCAGTAATATATATGTAAGTTTCCTTCGTGTGTTTTCATGGCTTGACAGATTTTCTTTTCTTAACACTAAATAAGATTCCATTGTCTGGATGTACCATGGTTATGTATCCATTCACCTACCAAAGGACATCTTAGTTGCTTCCAGTTTTGATAAAACTGCTTTAAACATCTGCAGTTTTTTGCGTGAATGTAAGTTTTCAGTTCCTTTGGGTAAACACCAAAGAGTGCAATTCCTGGATTATATAATAAGAGTATGTTTAGTTTTGTAAGAAATCACCAAACTGTCTTCCAGAGTGACTGTACCATTTTGCATTCCTACCAGCAAAGAATGAAAGTTCCTTTTGCCCCACATCCTTGTCAGCATTTGGTGTTGTCAGTGTTCTGGATTTTGGCCCCTTTCAAAGGTATGTAGTAGTATCTCACTATTGTTTTAATTTTATTTTCCTGATGACATGCAATGTGGAGCATCTTTTCTTATGTTTATTTACCATCTACATATCTTCTTTGGTGAGGTGTCCAGTGTTAGTTCTTTTTTTTTTTTTTAATTGACA
The DNA here is from genome assembly GCF_005190385.1 of Monodon monoceros. Lineage (NCBI taxonomy): Eukaryota > Metazoa > Chordata > Mammalia > Artiodactyla > Monodontidae > Monodon > Monodon monoceros. The sequence goes on from NW_021703767.1 coordinate 15,539,313, forward strand.
TATAGTTGATTTACAGAGTTGTGTTAACCAGTGTTAGTTCTTGGGAAAAATACTCCTCAGAAGCATAGTCAAATCCTTTTCTGCAAAAGCACAGCCTCAAGAGTGGTCAACCTCAAATTAATATCCCTGCATAAATTTCACAAAGCTTTCAAGTGAAGAAATTCTTTCCTTTAGAAGAAACTCTGGGGTTTGCTAAGCCAGCAAATGGCTTGAAATAGGAAAACCTGGATTTCAGACTCTGCTCACTCTTACAAGCTTTGAGCAAGACACAACTTCACTTGACCTCAGTTGCTTCATTTGTAAATCAACAGGTCCCAGCTGACTATCACATCCCATAATTCCCACTGACATCATCCCATAAATACTTGTTCTAACAAATCCAGGTTCAGGTGAAGATTGCTCTGAAGCCTGGTTCTGTGTTTCCTCTCAACATCTTTTCCCACAAGATCACTTATTTAAACATTTTAGCTTGTTCAAGATAATGCCCTATGATAAACCTCTAAGATAATTATGTCTCTTATAGCCAAGCATTCTAAACAGATACCCTTTAGCTAATCAGTGTAGCCTACACACTGTTCTTAATAAATATTTGCTAAAATGCATTAAAGAGTATAATCTGAACCGTTTGTCTTCATAATTACTAAAAAACATCAAATAAAAATGTGGGTTACACTTTCTTAAACCATTTCTCATGAATACAAAATTTGAATTGGGTAGAAATAATAAATTTTAGGTATATTCATGAAACATTTCTCAAAATCATTGGCAAGTCACAACGTTATATCTTTGCAGCATACTACTCAGCTGTAGTGGCATAATATGACCTTTAATAGGAGTAGTACTCTTATCATAAAATCTGACTAAATATCTACCAAAAAGCTCAAAATCCTAGGTTTGAAAGAAAATATTAGTAGAGGTAAATTTGTGTGCATATTGTTAACATTTGACTGGCACTCTTTGGAATGAAAGAATATAGGATATACAGGCCAGCTCTGTACCTGTAAGCTGTAACTTTGGACAAGTGATTTTAACCGATGACCATCACTTAATAATGGTCCTCATAGTTTGGTGTGTGGAGAGTAGAAAAAATTCACGGAATCCCAGTTTAACTCAGATTTTCGTGCTGATGGCACAGGAAGCTCGGTTCTTGTGGCAGTTAGCTTGATGGCTCTGAGAAACAGCTTGGGAATGGCATCGAACCACCACAATGTGTTTTGTTGTAGTGGAGGCGGTGGAGGTTGTTGTGGTTTCAGTGGCTGAGTTTGCAGAGAGTGGGCAGAGAGCAAAATGTCACCGAAATTTATCTGCCCATGCTCTGCTATATGGTGAAAGTGTGAAGCTTCTCTGAAGTTGCAAGTGTGAGATCATGTGCAGCTTCAACAACCCTGGGTCAGGTCCATGCTTCCAACAGTGGATCTTTTGGATGTTTACAGATGCATATGCCTAAAACAAGTTCACTCTCTTCTGCTGCCAGGATGAATACCCCCGTGGAGCAGGTCTGAGCTGTTTTTAGGGGCATGGCTCGGGCAAGCTGTTGAGAAATGTGGCCTATTATGTACAGGATTCCTGACATAGGTAATTAGGGCTGATGGTCCAGTTTTCAGAACTCCCAAATTAGAGGAGGCTCATGCTAGGTCTGGTCTTGCCCAGCTCTCTCATCATTGTTTCCTGTCTCTCTGGTAAGGGTCCTGAGGAGATGCTTGCCAAGACGAGCACATGGAGAGACACTTACCCTAGTAGTTGGCAGATCAGAAACAGAAACGCAGTTGCCTGAGTCTTCGTCTAGCGTATTTCGCAACCACACTTGGGGAGGGTAAATAAACCATTACTATTTATTCATTTGACTATGAAAATAATATTTTAACTCTTCTGCTGGATGGGGTATGCATCAACACAGAACCCTCTGCCGTATGCTCTGCTTTGTGTACAGTCTGGCCACAGACTTCTTTTGGAAGCTCCCAGTTTAGCTTCTTTTGATTTACAAGACATCCACGTGGAGGTTCCTGAGGAACGATGTGTTAAAATACTTGAAATACTGTAGGCCTCATCTTCCTAATCTTTAACACACCACTTTCAACAAAATTGATCTATATTTTTCAACCATGAAAATATAAGAACTCAATGTGGTTGTGAGTTCTGGAAACCATCCTTCCTGAAAGTACTTACTTTTTTTGAGTCTTTAAAATATTCAAGAATAATTACAAGACATGAAATCCTAAATATCAAGCAATGGGATGCTACTTTTGTCCTCCACAATTTTGGGATTTCTTGCTCTTTCATACAACTGCTGATTGATTGAGAGAGGAGTCCCTTGACTTTCTAATTTTTTATTAATAAAGCATGAAAGAATTGTTGCCATTAATGATGAATCCAAACCCTTAAAGGGATGGTAAATATGGGCAGAGACATCAAAAATATGGGAAGAAATGGGACCCCTTCCACCTTCTAAAGTTCAAAAGGACCCATATGGGCTTCCCTGGTGGCGCAGTGGTTGAGAGTCCGCCTGCCGATGCGGGGGACACAGGTTCGTGCCCTGGTCCGGGAAGATCCCACATGCTGCGGAGCGGCTGGGCCTGTGAGCCATGGCCACTGGGCCTGCGCGGAGCCTGTGCTCCGCAACGGGAGAGGCCACAACAGTGAGAGGCCTGTGTACCGCAAAAAAAAAAAAAAGGACCCATATGAAATGGAAACACATAATGTTAGAACAAGAAGGGACTTAGAAAATATCTACACACACCCCCACCCAGTTTTCCATTTCATAGAGGAGTACACTGAGGGAAGCAGTTTGGCCCACGTCAAAAAAGCCCTTTGTGACCAAAGTAGAACGAGAAAATAGATTTCCCGTTTCTTTCCATTAAACCAGACCTCCATTACCTAAATTAAGGTACGTCAATGGTGTTCTAGAAGAAAATCTGCATTCCACTCCACCTTTTTGTTCATAGCATTCAATCTTGTCCTTTGTTTCACAATGTAGAATGAATAAAGGGGAGATAAAACAAGGGAAATATTGGAACTGGTGGGACATGGTTACTTCCTTATTGCAGTGGGTATAGAAGTAAAATATAGGGTGTTCCACAAAGTCAGGAAACATAGGATAAAAAACTCACTGTCAAAAATGCGTCAGTTATATTGTCAAAGAGCTTCAATTTTCAGACCCCTTCAAAAGTATAGTGATTATACTAATACCCTGTACTTCCAGAATTTTTGGACAATCTTAGAGTTTTGTGGGTTTTTTTCCATTTTAGCAGTTAGGCCCATTGCTTTAAATCTAGAGCAAATCCACCTCACTTGGAAGCATCTTGAGCCTATTATTTGAAAATATAACTAACATAGTCTTTAAAAGTGTATCCTATATTTCCCGACTTTGTACATACAATATAGAATGGGGACCAAAAGACAAACAGCAAAAATTTATTTGTCAAGAGATGCAGTAGATGAATAATGTAAGCTGGCTTATATAAGTGCCTAAGACCTTTTGAAAAATGCTGAATATGTAAAACTATGCTCTGATACTTTTGAACTACTTAAGCCTTAAAAAATACCAAGCTCATTTTTATTTTTTAGAATGTGCTGTCTTGATGCTAGGGTTTAAGCTCCCCAAGTGTAGAGGGATATATGTCAGTTTCATTCGCTGTGAGTTCCCAACACTTGGAAATGTGTCCTGGCACATAGAAAGCATTCAATAAATATTTTTAAATGAATGCTACCATAACATGGAAAAAGGATTACTTCGATTTGGCTAGTGAAACAAACAGCAACTCATCTGAACATGGAGCAGTAGAGCAAAATCCCCAGCGACTCTTGCTCAAGGATGAGTTGCATAATGAGAATCTCTCTGACCTTGTAAGTTACCTAGAAATTAAATCAAATATGTCAGCTTAACAAAGACATCGTGGTGAGTTATCTTGCAAACTCATCTTCTGCATGTCTAAGGAAATACAGCCCCTTTTGACAGAGAGTCACAATTCATGGTTTCATGATATAATTGACATAATTGCAGCACTTAAAATAAGTTTTTCTTACTGTTGGATAGCTCTTACCATTCTCTAATGCACAGTGTATATTTTTAGAAGAAGATATAAACAGTGTAGAACAAACATCATAATTATACCAAGTGTGTTCATATCATTCTTTTTTATTTTTTTCTTTATTTTTTTTTTTGCTAGCCTCTCACTGTTGTGGCCTCTCCCGTTGCGGAGCACAGGCTCCAGACGCGCAGGCTCAATGGTCATGGCTCACGGGCCCAGCCGCTCCGCGGCATGTGGGATCTTCCCGGACCGGGGCACGAACCCGTGTTCCCTGCATCGGCAGGCGGACTCCCAACCACTGCGCCACCAGGGAAGCCCACATCATTCTTTTTAAAGGAAAATTTCCTCATTGTAAGTTATTGTCGAATATATTTATATTATAGAAGCCTAATTCTGAGAGACTGCTACTTTCATTGGTAGGGTGAAATAAAGGCACTAAGGGAACCTAATGATTTACAAAGAAACTGAGAAAGTGGAAAATATTGGGAATTAAAATGAGACAGACGAACCAAGCTTTGAGTTTCTATGGTACCAATAACTACCACTTTGCAGTTGGAGTTGGAATCTCTCCTCCACCTGCCAGACATACTTTCTGGAAAAGCCTAGGTTGAGGTGTGAGGTATGTAGGCGGGGGCTCCAGAAAAAATTATGAAGAAGAGTTGTGTTCATTTTGAAACAAAGCAGTGTGTAGATCATAGCAGAGCTACTGCTGGAGGCGTGGGCAGAAAACCCAGGCAACTTGACTGTGAAAATGCCAACCCAAGTGGCTACATCTCAAGAAAGAGAATTTTATGCTAAATCAGTCTCTTTGGGGCATGAAATAGAATCTTTTTTTCCCTAGCAATATCTTTTTTCCCAAGCATGATTTGTAGAATCAAAGAACCATTGTTCTCACCACTGGCCAATGGTGGGGCGCTGGGCAAGTCTCTCTCTGGTCCTGTGTTCTGCATCTCCAAATCGGAGAGAACAGTTCCTCTTATGTCTGGAGGGTCCTTTGCACAGGGTCTGGCATACAGGAAACCATCAATCAGTGGTGGCTACTCTTTTTCATCTTTTGTATGAAGGGGTACGGAAATTGTTTTTCATTTCTTTTTGTATTTTCCCTTGGTATTTTAATCAAGTTCTTTTTGTAAATATTGAGCTCTATGGGAATTCCCTGGTAGTCCAGTGGTTAGGACTCTGTGCTTTCACTGCTGAGCGCACAGGTTCAATCCCTGGTTGGGGAACTAGGATCCTGCAAGCTGTGCCGGGTGGCCAAAAAAAAAAAAAAATTAGGCTCTACCCAAAGTGCCAACGTGGAGTAAGAAAAAGTGATATTGTCATTGCTTGGATTTGAAAGAGAGTGGCAAATGCAGGGAGTCCTGGCACAGGAGCTGCAGTTCCAAGAGGTATCTCAGCATGAAAGGCAGGGACACCAAGGAAAGAAGCTGGGGAGTCTGGGACAGTTAGTTCTCTCCTTATTAACTGGTCTGCATTAGATATTCTTTTCTTTTCTGGCACTAGACTCTGTGTTCTGTTCATTTATGTGTTTAGTTACTCATTCCATTCAACACAAATGCCAGGCATTGTACTAAATGTGGGGGAGGGGATAGATAATGGCTGGGAGCCCAAGTGAACTCTTTCAAATCCCAAGATCCAGGAGGGGAACCGACAAGGGAACTGACAAGTGTAATGCTGGATGATGAAAGAAAAGGGTTTAAGGAAATGTTCCCATGCAATTCCATTTCTGATAAAAGACCACTAGTTTTGGTGCCAAAGCACATGTAGATACGGTAAAATACTTTACTGACATTATGTATTACAATATTTATTGTCCTTCAAAGAGACCAATAAAAAGAAATAATTACAGAAGGGTTTATTTTACTTTATTAGCAAAGATAGTTTGCATATCCAGGAACCATTTTATTTTTTGAAAGAGAGGGAAATTCTCTGATTATTCTACACTGAAATCAGATTCTTCTCCCATTTCAAGTTTTATTATAAGAATTCATCATCATGAAGAACCTAGGGGCAGGACAGGAATAAAGACACAGACGTAGAGAATGGACTTGAGGACACGAGGAGAGGGAAGGATAAGCTGGGATGAAGTCAGAGAGTGGCATGGACTTATATATACCACCAAATGTAAAATAGATAGCTAGTGGGAAGCAGCCACATAGCACAGGGAGATCAGCTTGGTGCTTTGTGACCGCCTAGAGGGGTGGGATAGGGAGGGTGGGAGAGAGACACAGAAGGAAGAGATATGGGGATATATGTATATGTATAGCTGATTCACTTTGTTATAAAGCAGAAACTAACACACCATTGTAAAGCAATTATACTCCAATAAAGATGCTATTTTAAAAAAAAAAGAATTCATTATTGCCACAGGTCAGAAGCACCCATCCTCCAAGAAAGTCTAAAAGTGAAGAAAAATAGTTCTTAATTAATTAATCAACCAATCAAGTAATTCATTAAAATCATACAAATAGGGGCTTCCCTGGTGGCGCAGTGGTTGAGAGTCCACCTGCCGATGCAGGGGACACGGGTTCATGCCCCAGTCCAGGAAGATCCCACATGCCGCGGAGCGGCTGGGCCCATGAACCATGGCCTCTGAGCCTGCGCATCCGGAGCCTGTGCTCTGCAACGGGAGAGGCCACAACAGTGAGAGGCCCGCATACAGCAAAAAAAAAAAAAAAAAAAAAAAAAAATCATACAAATAGATGCACTTATTCTTACACCTCACTTTTCTTCCATCTTCTACTTCTTGAACTCGTCTTGATGCCCAGGTCTCTGGGTATGTTAATTCCTGCATCTTCTGGCCTGGCTCCAAACCACAGTGATTTTGCAGCTGCAAGAGCACTGCTACAGAGTCAGCCAAAAGAAGAACAAAGTGGACTTTTATAAACACCAAAGCCACCATATGAAATAAAAAGATGAAGTCAAACATATAGAAGCAGCTCACAGTATAGGAGACATGGTCTAAGGCAGGAACCGAGGAACCTCAAGGGAGTTAGTTAGAACAGAGTCAGACTTCATCTTATAAAAGGAATGCTGGTATAGGCCTTCCCTGATGGGAAAACCAAAGAGACCTTCTCTGTCTCTTTCATATGATAGCCCTCAAGGATAGGAAAGATAAACCTGGGGATCAGAGGCTTCTGTAGATAGCCCTGCCTTTCTCATGAACTTACATGTCTGGCATATCAGCCTGATGTGATGAATTACGCTGTTCTTCCCCATATTGGCTCTCTTCCCTGTAGGGTGATTACACATCCCAGCCCATTTCCAGGTGACTCAGAGTGCCTCTCTATAGGTGGAGTGTACTTCTCCATCATCTTACCAGGTTTGACCATACGACTTGTCTGAGCCAATGAAATGTAAGCAGAGGTGAGAGTGTGCCAGTTCCAAGCAAGCACTTTGAAGAATCACATTTTTCAGCCAATTCTGTTTTTCTCTCTGCCACTAAAATAGCACATCCCAACTAAGCACTGCTCTTTTGCCGGTTCCTGGAAAGAAGGGATACCTGGAGCGGAACTGTAGCCACTGATGCACCACTACCACCATGTAATGCAAGTTGGAAACGAAAATGTGTTAGTGTGAGCCCCTGGGATTTGGAGACTGTGTGTTACTGCAGCTAAACTGACTGATATATCTGATACCACAGAGTAGTAGTACAATTCCATTGGGATAAGCATCTCAACTCTAAGGGTATCCCATCCCTTAAGGGACTTGGATTTTATTCTAAAGATGAGCCAAAGGAGATTAAATAGGATTGGTTCAAGCCCTATGTCATCTGTAGTCTGAAAGTACCAGGGATAAAAGAACAATGGTTGTACCACACTAGAAGAGCTGGGTTGCTATAAGGTTAAGTCATAGTTATCCTGGCAAGTCATAATTAACTGTTACACATTTCTGGGAGTGACCATGAACTAGATCAATCTTGAAGGAATGGGACACAGCACAGGTTTACATCTGCCCCACTACAACCCATTTCTTGGAATCCACAGCAAATTAATTTGTCCTCCATTCCTGGAATCCAGAGAATAAACACACACCGTCAGGGCTATTAAAGGGCCACTAGACAGAAACTACTTATTTGGGCTTCCAGTTCTGCAACTGCCTTTATGGCCCCACCTCTTCTTTTTAATTTGTTTGTTTATGGGCTGTTTGACAACTCTACTGCTAAGCCAGTGGCCTTGGCGTGCAATTCCAAATACTTTAAAACTCAAAGCTAGCATGTATTTTTTTTTCAAATCAATTAAAAGCATTTAAAAATGGAGCAGAAGCCAAGAGCATCCAAAGTCCTAACCACCTGGACAGGCCCACAGGGACTTACAGGGCCTGACAAACTCCATCCTGCCAGGACCAGCAGGGAGGGGAGAAGAACTGTGATTCAGAAAATGAGTTGGATGGCAGAAAAGCAGGGCTAGACAGAGGGGATTTGTTCCTAGAATGCTGCTGCCTGATCCAGGAAGGACAGACAGGCCTGGGAAGCCGACCACAAGCACAGGTACTCCCAATCCTTGGCAAGCTTAGCTTGGTGGAGGGGCCCAGGCCTCAGGAGAGCAGCAAGCAACAAGCTGACTGGCGCAATCAGAGATGACATCTACTGTCTTTGGAGTGTTTCTTCAGAAGATTAGTAGCAAAGAGGATTCATTCTCTGGCTACGCCCACTGGAGGGGATGACTCACCCTCCGGGACGTAAAAGTCTGGAAAAGATCAGCAGAAGGAACTCAGGGAAGGCAAAGCTCGACGGAAGCAAAACAAGTATTTTCCACGGAAGTCCTACCATGGAGCAGCCACAGCTGGCAAGGACATTAGAGCCAGTTTCCTCCATCAGGCCAGTCCCCTTCTTTTACAGATGAGGAAGCTGAGCCCAGAGAGGTGAAATGACCCACCTAACACCATAGCCAGTGAGAGCACAGCAGAGGCAGGGCTGAGGGCCCGCATTCCCATCTTCTGGTGAGAGCTCTTTCTTAGTCCCCACACTGGCCTGTCTGCAATAAATATAAGGGCTTTGCAGGAACCCTTAATGTCCAGTCCAGGTCAGCAATGAGAAGGTGTGACCACAACAGGAAGGGCTTATGAATCTTGTTGCAATTGACAACTGGTAAGCCCAGGACAATCACCTTTCTACTCTACATTTCCAAAAAGGATAAGGGTATAAGGTATTGTTGTATGGATATTATCTACATATTGTGGAGGTGAAAATCAAACCATGTGACCTCCACACCACTGAAACTTCATATTTGAGAATTCTGCAAGTCAACCACGTTGTCAGAGGTAAGGAGCCTCCTTAATGAGAATTCCATAAAGCATAAGTAAGATACATCACCCTCCGCTGGGGCAGGGGATAGGGAAGGTAGGTGGGTGGAGAGGAAAGGGCCTAGAAGAGGAAGGAAGATGAGGGAAGTGCTTAACAAAAACATTTACTGACAAATAATGAAAACAAAGAACTTGGCTGGGGCGGGTGCTGTTAAATTAGGTTTTCACATGAGAAACGAAGCAAAGGACTCATCTGAAATCTTTGTAGGGAGAAAAGAGAGCTGTTTTAAAACACTGGAGTGACAGAAAGATCTTAGAAATATACAGAAAAATGCAAATTTCTGTAGATTTCCCTCACCCTTGCCAGTTGCCATACTTTCATTTCCTCCCAAATCAGATTCTAAACAAACATTCAGCAAAATATAATACATGACATCCTAAACAGACAACTTCAGCTCTCAGAAGAGCAACTTAACTTCATTCTACAGTCATTTTCAGGCTTCAGTGGAAGATGCTCTTCCCTTTATCAGTTGCTTGCCTTCAGACGTCACCAAATGGTGAAGTTTACAGGAGGAAACACTTCTCTGGTACTTGCTGGATTCGTTCAGTCACTTCATCGAATGGCCTCTCATGGTGCCTGTTTTTGCTATGTGGGACAGACTGTAACCAGAGTTTCTCCTTGCATAAATCACACAATGACCATAACCTCAGAATAGTTTTCAGGGAGTACTGAGCTGTGACAAAATTCAAACAACAGTGTGCGTTAAAGGGTTTCAAAGAATCACTGAGGCATCTGAATCCTTCTGAAAGTGATTCTATCACCAGGTTACCTAATAGGGACCAAAACCTGTTTGAAAATTAAGAGGGAATGAGAAAATACATAGGCAATGTGATACCATGTAACTCGGGCTTTTCCTCTGCGAAGAAAGCTAAAGCAGACACAAGAGGGCACTTGAGCCCATACTCATTTTAGAAGCAAATTCTTTGTAATTCCCTCCATTCTCCTAGTCCCCTTACCTCAGATACCCACCTGCCACCCTGAACCTGTTCCTTAAAGGAACTAAAACCCACCTACAAAAGGGAAAATATTAAGTGGATTGATTTTAAGCTCCACACAATAATGCATCATGTCTCAGAGCAATACTGATGCTAGGATTGCTATTAGAATAGAAATTTAGTCTTTGTCCAGAGTAGTAACTTTATAGCCAACTCTTGATCACAAGGCATGATGGGGTCACAGAGACAGTATGACTCACACTCAATCCAAAAGCCTTTTCTAGTTTCAAAATCACCCTCCCCAAGAAGGGTGAGCAAGGCTGGTGTGAGAGAAATCAAATTGGTCAGTTGGAGTTTCATTTCCCTCCATTCAAGAAGTCATGATGCAATGCCACAGAAGTAACTGCTTTAAAAACCACCTAGATTCCCCAGGTTATTTTAGATTACCTCATGGGAAATAGCAAAATATATGTGTGTTTAACAAACATTAAACTATAGATTTTTATAGGCTACATTATCTGATCCTAATTAATAAAATTATAAGTAAATAATAAAAAGCTGATCAAAAATATCTTAATTACCTGAGCTTTCAGAAATAACCTCCAAACTAATCCTAGATTCGTTTTTTTCCCACTAGTTAAGACCTCAGGTAGGGTATACAATGTGAGCTGAATTGTGTCCTCCTCAAAATCCGTATGTGGGAGTCCTATCCCCTAGTGCCTCAGAATGTGACTGTTTTTGAAGAAAAAGTCTGTAAAGAGCTGATTAAGGTAAAATGAGTTTGTTAGTGTAGGTCCTAATCCAATATGACTGATGTCCTTATAACAAGAGGAGATTAGGACACAAACCCACACAGAGGAAAGACCACATGGAGACGCAGGAAGAAGACAGCCTTCTACAAGCCAAGGAGAAAGGCCCTAGGAAAAACCCACACTGCCAACACTTTGATCTCAGACTTTTAGCCTCCAGAACTGTGAGGAAATAAATTTCTATTGTTTAAGCTAGCTAGTCTTGGGAATTCCCTGGCAGTTCAGTGGTTAGGACTCAGCGTTTTCACTGCCAAGGGCCTGGGTTCAATTCCTGGTCAGGGAATTAAGATCCCCCAAGTTGTGAGGCGTGGGTAAAAAAAAAAAAAAGCTAGCTAGTCTTTGCACTTTGTTAGGGCAGCCCTAGCAAACTAATACAGTATATTAACTCTTTCACAGTTTACATACATACCCCAATGCATACATTAGTAAGTCCAAAATTCAACATTAAGAAGTCACCTAAAAACTAAATACAATTTGTCTCTCACATTTAATGTTTTGTTAATGTGCACAATTCCCCAGAATCATGTCTGAATAACTGAAATTATGACAAGGTCAGCCTGGAAATTTAGGCTATAAATCCTTAACACTTTATCCAACTATGTTACTATCATCTCCATTTTAAAGATGTGAAAAATGAAGCCTTAAAAGGCTAAGCAACCTGTTCATGTTGTGCAACTGGAAAAGGGAAGGGCTGGTATTTGAACCTAGGTAGCCAGAGTCAGAAGTTGTGGTTTTGAGATTTCCCTGGTGGCACAGTGGTTAAGAATCCGCCCACCGATGCAGGGGACACTGGTTCGACCTCTGGTCCAGGAAGATCCCACATGTCATGGAGCAACTAAGCCCGTGCACCACAACTACTGACCCTGCGCTCTAGAGCCCATGAGCCACAACTAATGAGCCTGCGTGCCACAACTACTGAAGCTCACGTGCCTAGGGCCTGTGTTCTGCAACAAGAGAAGCCACCACAATGAGAAGCCTGCACACCGAAACGAAGTGTAGCCCTGCTCGCCGCAACTAGAAAAAGCCCACACACAGCAATAAAGACCCAATGCAGCCAAAAATAAATAAATAATTTTTTTTTTTTCAAAAAAGGAAGTTGTGCTCTTAACTATTGTGGGACACTACCTCCCCAAGCAGGGAGAAAAGAGACTGTGATAAATTCTGAGCTTTAATGGCTGTCAGAAAGGCTGTATCACTGGCAGAAACAGAGAATATCCCAAAGTTTTGTTTTGAGGAAAAAGCTAATGAGTTGAATGTTAGATCTGCTAACTCCCACAGGGACACCGAACAAAGAGCTGGGAGGAAAATAATGGGGCTCCCATTATTTCTCCACTCTCCCAAGTGGAGAAAATGGAACCCTCCTACACTGTTGGTGGGAATGTAAATTCGTGCACCCACTATGGAGAACAGTATGGAGGTTCCTTAATAAACTAAAAATAGGGCTACCATATGATCCAGCAATCCCACTCCTTGGTATATATCCAGAAAAAATAAAAACTCTAATTTGAAAAGGTATATGCACCCCAGTATTCATAGCAACACTATTTACAATAGCCAAGACATGGAAGTAACCTAAATGTCTATTAACAGATGAATGGATAAAGAAGATGTGATACATATATACAATGGAATATTATTCAGCCATAAAAAAAGAATGAAGTACTGCCATTTGCAGCAGCATGGATGGACCTAGAGGTTATCATATTGATTGAAGTAAGCCAGACAGAGAAAGACAAATATTATATGATATCATTTATATGTAGAATCTAAAAAGTAATACAAATGAATCTGTATACAAAACAGAAATAGACACAGAAAACAAATTTGTGGTTATCAAAGGAGAAAAAGGGGACAGGGATAAATTAGGAGTATGGGATTAACAGATACACACCACTATGTATAAAACAGATAAATGACAAGGATTTACTGTATAGCACAGGGACCAATATTCAATATATTTTAATAACTTATAATGGAAAAGAATCAGAAAAATATTTATACATATATATGTAAACTGAATCACTTTGCTGTATACTTGAAATTGTAAATCAACTATACTTCAATAAAAAAATAATAATAATGGGGCTCCTCCACAGAAGGCGTGGAAGTAGATAAGACCTTGAAGAAGATCACGAAGAGACAGGAAAATGACAAGGACTTCATCTGAGTAGGGCCACAGTTAAGGTGAGAATGAAGAAGAGGCATCTGGGAAGAAGCCAGCGAGGGAGAGCAGAACCAGACAGAGATCAAGGGTAAAATAATGTTAAGAATATGGTGGTAAATACATGAAATAGCAAACCGATGATTTGTGTTGTTAGCAAATTGAAATGTGTTACATTAAACTATCATGACGGCAGGCAAGAGATTGGACTCAACTTTCTAATACTGAGTTATTTGGGTTGCTATATGATAAAAAGCTAGCATTTTTTAAAACAGTTTTCAGTGTTCTCTTAAGTATGAAAAAATGTAAAATACATAGAAACATACTATTGGCCTTGCAAATAATCACAATGATCTGAATATGAAAGAATGCTGTAAAATCACTTTTTAAGTTCAGAAAAACATTTAAGGGCTCAAAAAACCAACAGAAACATAGTTACATTTTGACAAGAGAATGTATATTAGTAATGGAAATATCTAATGATCCCTAATTGAGAAAATAAAGCTGTAGTTTACTAAGAAAAATATAGAAACCCTGTGGCTTGGCTAAATCCATGAAAAGAAAAGATCTTTTAGTGAAGTATTGTTGTTAATAGAAAAATATATGTATTCCACACATTTATTGTCATTTTTCAAAATAATTATACTAAATCTTACTACCTAACGTAGAAACTCTTAGTTGGAAAGGTCATTTAAGCTAAATCAGCACAACATATATATCAGCAGGAATTCCCTCTCCTACATTCCTAACAAATGGTCATTCAACAGTCCATATCTTTGCCTCCATTAATTATAGAAAGTTCTACTTAATATTGAGTTTAAAGCTGCCTCCCTATAACATCGATCAAATTCTTCCCTAGAGACAAGATAAAACAAGTCTGGACCAAAATAATTAGCTGTTTCTCATTAATCTCCTCTTCTGCACATTCCTAATTCTTCTATTTGATCTACTAAAACATAGTTTTCAGACCATCCCTGCTGGGCCATCATTATTTGTGTGCATTCCAGCTTAGCCACTGACCCTTAAAATGTGATGGTCACATTTTACTACAATGCTACAGCTATGTCTTGACCATTATAGTTTTTATTCAGCAAACAATAAGTGAGAATTTATTAAATGCAAGACACTGGGAATATAAAGGGGTATAAAACACAGCATTTACACCTCATATCTTCTGGGGAATATCTGCAGTATAAGACGGGGTTAAGTTTTTGGCAACCATGTGGTATTTTGGTCTCACAGAAAATCCACAGTTGACTGATTGGTCCATGTTTTATTTTTGTTTTCTCAAAAACTGCTGTGAAAAAAGGTTTGTGTATCTTATCACTGTAAAACTGACCGTTTGAAGCTGACAATAGGAACTAACATATTTCATGTCATTTTATAGCCAGTTGTCCAGCCTGTTGAGATCATTTCAAGCCTCTCATCCCAGCTTTGTAAACTGGACATTTGTAAATTTTATACATAAGGCTTTTATGTTGATGTCCAAGTCACTGATAAAAAATTTCACAGGAACAGTCCAAGAACAAAGAACAGTGGCATGCCTGGAGAAATTTACTGCCAGGTTAAACTCCCTTGATTTATAGCCTCCCACGTGATTGTCCAAATACCTGAAATGGCATCTATTCGTAGCATCAGCCATCCTGCATGCCTCCATCTTGTTCTTAAGATTATTCAGATAGCCTTTATCCAATGCAGTACAATAATAAAGATTGCTAAGGGTTTATTTGTGCTATTTATAATTACTTCTATCGGAAGAAGAAAAAGAACTGTACAGATAGCTAACTGATAAGAAAGCCAAAGGAGGAACCAACCACACAAACAACAGCAGAAACAGTCCATAAAGAAACCACAGGGCTCCAATAGTGGGGCACACCACCAAATCATGTGTAAGTGGTCCTGAGAATGCAGAAATCTTTATCCCATTAGAAAATGTCCATGTTTCTAGGAAACATGCTTCTTCACTCTCCCAGGAATATTGTGAAATAATTTGGGGTGTAAGAAAGGAACACATGGTATAAATGCTACAGGATGTAGATGCAATGATTATAGACATGGAGGACACCTGCCTGGGTCATGAAAGATAGTCTTCATGGACTCTGACAGGAGCTGATCATTCTTTTGGACAGTACTGAGACTTGTCCTTTTTGGTTATCAAAGGTAGTTTTAATTTGAACTTGTTTCTTACTTTATCTTCTTCTATGTGGATTTTGATCCAATAATGACAACTGGAGTGCCCAGAGCTAATAAGTATATACTTTGTCTGCTATTTTTATGATGATCATAAAATCTGGGATAAAAGAAAATGGGAGTTTACTTTGACCTATTCTTAGTAAACATATGTTAGTCTTTTATTGATTATCATCTTCTGTTCCAAGAGTTCATCAATCATCTATCTAATAAATTGTTCTAGACTTCTCAAATCTATTTTTTAAACATTTGCACATTGCCAGGTTTCTCTCCCTTCTCCAATTCCCTAATGTCTCTGACAATACATCCTGAAGACCTTTATACTCTGAGAGGCAATTTATCTATACTGGAGGCATGACCACATTTAAGATCACTTGAGGCTCTCATACTCTCTCTTTCTAAATCCCAGGTTTGGTGACAAAGTGGAAAGAAAACAACTTTGGATTCAGAAAATCAAATATCAAACTCCTGGCTCTGCACCTATTAGCTGTGTGATTTGGGGCAAACTGCTAACCCTAACAAGCCTCATTGTGTTACTCTGTAAATTGTAGATACCTCATAATTCACAGGGTTACTATAAGAACTAAATGAAAATATGCAAGCAAACCAAATAATTTTTTAAATTATCAAATAAAATCCAGCAATATATATAAAAAGAGTTATATAATATGAATAAGTGGGGTTTATCCTGGAAATGCAAATCTGGGTCAGTCAATGCAATCATCCTATAGAGAGCCTACAGAAGAAAAACCACATGATCTTATCAACTGATCAGAAAAGGATTTGACAAAATTCAACATCCATTCTTGATTAAAAAGACAAAAACAAAAACCTCTCTGCAAACTAGGAATATAATCAAACTTCCTAAACCTGATAAAGGGCGTCTTTGGAGGACCTTCAAGATGGCGGAGGGGTAAGACGTGGAGATCACCTTCCTCCCCACAATTATAACAGAAATACATCAACATGTGGAACAAACTCCTACAGAACACCTACTGAACGCTGGAGAAGACCTCAGACCTTCCAAAAGGCAAGAAACTCCCCCACGTACCTGGGTAGGGCAAAAAAAAAAAGAAAACACAGAGACAAAAGAATAGGGACGGGACCTGCACCAGTGGGGGGGAGCTGTGAAGGAGGAAAGGTTTCCACACACTAGAAGCCCCTTCACGGGCAGAGACTGCAGGTGGCAGAGGAGGGAAGCTTCGGAACCGCAGAGGAGAGGGCAGCCACAGGGGTTCGGAGGGCAAAGCGGTGAGATTCCTGCACTGACCGGCACTCACCAGCCCGAGAAGCTTGTCTGCTCACCCGCTGGGGCGGGTGGGGGCTGGGAGCTGAGGCTCGGGCTTCAGTGGATCCCAGGGAGAGGACTGGGGTTGCTGCATGAACACAGCCTAAAGGGGCTAGTGCGCCACGGTTAGCCGGCAGGGAGTCCGGGGAAAAGTCTGGACCTACCAAAGAGGCAAAAGACCATTGTTTCGGGGTGCGCAAGGAGAGGGGGTTCAGAGCACCACCTAAAGGAGCTCCAGAGATGGGCGCGAGCCGCGGCTCTCAGCGCGGACCCCAGAGATGGGCATGAGACGCTAAGGCTGCTGCTGCTGCCACCAAGAAGCCTGTGTGCAAGCACAGGTCACTGTCCACACCTCCCCTCCTGCGAGCCTGTGCAGCCCGCCACCGCCAGGGTCCCAGGATCCAGGGACAACTTCCCCAGGAGAACACACAGCACGCCTCAGGCTGGTGCAACGTCACTCTGGACTCTGCCGCCACAGACTTGCCCCTCATTCTGTACCCACCCCCACCCGCTGGGCCTGAGTGAGCCAGAGCTCCCTAATCAGCCGCTCCTTTAACCCCATCCTGTCTGGATGAAGAACAGACACCAGAGAGCGACCTACATGCAGAGGCGGGTCCAAATCGAAAGCTGATCCCCAGGAGCTGTGCGAACAAAGAAGAGAAAGGGAAGTTTCTCTGTGCAGCCTCAGGAGCAGCGGATTAAATATCCACAGTCAACTTGATGTACCCTGCATCTGTGGAATACCTGAATAGACTGTAAATCATACTAAAATTGAAGCTGTGGACTTTGGGAGCAACTGTAGCCTTGGGGTTTGCTGTATAAGACTAGTTCCTGATTTTTAATCTTAGTATAGTTTTTAGCACTTGTTATCATTGGCGGATTTGTTTATTGGTTTGGTTGCTCATTTCTTTTTTTATTACATTTAATTTTTTATTGTAATAATATTTTTAATTTACTAACTCTGTTTTATTTTACTTTATTTTATTATTATTTTCTTTCTAATTTTTCTCCCTTTTCTTCTGAGCAGTGTGGCTGACAGGGTCTTGCTGCTCTGGCCAGGTGTCAGTCCTGAGCCTCTGAGGTAGGAGAGCTGAGTTCAGGACATTGGACCACCAGAGACCTCCCCACCCCATGTAATATCAATTGGTGAGAGCTCTCCTAGAGATTCCTGTCTCAACGCTAAGACCCAGGTCCACTCAACAGCAAGCAAGATCCAGTGCTGGACATCCCATGCCAAACAACTAGCAAGACAGGAATACAACCCCACCGATTAGCAGAGAGGCTGCCTAAAATCATAATAAGTTCACAGACACCCCAAATCACACCACTGGACATGGTCTTGCCCATCAGAAAGACAAGATCCAGCCTCATCCAGCAGAACACAGGCAGCAGTCCCCTCCACCAAAAACCCTACACATGCTGAACCAACCTTACCCACTGGGGGCAGACACCAAAAACAATGGGAACTATGAAACAGCAGCCTGTGAAAAGGAGACCTCAAACACAGTAAATTAAGCAAAATGAGAAGACAGAGAAATACACAGCAGATGAAGTAGCAAGGTAAAAACCCACCAGACCAAACAAATGAAGAGGAAATAGGCAGTCTGCCTGAAAAAGAATTCAGATTAATGATAGTAAAGATGATACTAAATCTTGGAAATAGAATGGAGAAAATACAAGAAACGTTTAACAAGGAACTAGAAGAACTAAAGACCAAACAAACAGTGATGAACAGCACAATAAATGAAATTAAAAATTCTCTAGAAGGAATCAATAGCAAAATAAGAAAGGATAAGTGACCTTGATGATGAAATAGTGGAAATCACTACCGCAGACCAGAATAAAGAATGAAAAGAATAGAAGACAGTCTCAGACACTTCTGAGATAACATTAAATGCACCAACATTTGAATTATAGGGGTCCCAAAGAGGAAGAGAAAAAGAAAGGGTCTGAGAAGATATTTGAAGAGATTATAGTTGAAAACTTCCCTAATATGGGAAAAGAAATAGTCAGCCAAGTCCAGGAAGTGCAGAGAGTCCCATACAGGATAAAAGCAAGGAGAAACACGCCAAGACACATATTAATCAAACTATCAAAAATTAAATACAAAGAAAAAATATTAAAAGCAGCAAGGGAAAACAACAAATAACATACAAGGGAATCCCCGTAAGGTTAAGAGCTGATCTTTCATCAGAAACTCTGCAAGCCAAAAGGGAGTGGCAGGACATATTTAAAGAGGTGAAAGGGAAAAACCTACAACCAAGATTACTCTACCCAGCAAGGGTCTCATTCAGATTCAATGGAGAAATTAAAACCTTTACAGACAAGCAAGAGCTAAGGGAATTCAGCACCACCAAACCAGCTTTACAACAAATGCTAAAGGAACTTCTCTAGGCAGGGAAACACAAGAGAAGGAAAAGACCTACAATAACAAACCAAAAACAATTAAGAAAATGGTAATATGAACATACATATTAATAATTACCTTAAATATAAATGGATTAAATGCTCCAACCAAAAAGACATAGATTGGCTGAATGGATACAAAAACGAAACGCGTATATATCCTGTCTACAAGAGACCCATTTCAGACCTAGGGACACATACAGACTGAAAGTGAGGAGATGGAAAAAGATATTCCATGCAAATGGAAATCAAAAGAAAGCTGGAGTAGCAATTCTCATATCAGACCAAATAGCGTTTAAAATAAAGACTATTATAAGAGACAAAAAAGGACACTACATAATGATCAAGGGATCAATCCAAGAAAAAGATATAACAATTGTAAATATGCACTCAACATAGGAACACCTCAATACACAAGGCAAATGCTAACAGCAATAAAAGGGGAAATCGACAGTTACCCAATAATACTAGGGGACTTTAACACCCCACTCTCACCAGTGGACATATCATCCAAAATGAGAATAAATAAAGAAACATAATCTTTCAATGACACCTTAACTAGACGGACTTAATTCTTATTTATAGGACATTCCATCCAAAAAAACAGAATACCCTTCCTTCTCAAGTGCTCATGGAACATTCTCCTGGACAGATCATATCTTGGGTCACAAATCAAGCCTTGGTAAATTTAAGAAAATTGAAATCCTATCAAGTATCGTTTGCAACCACAACACTATGAAACTAGATATCAATTACAGGAAAAAAACTGTAAAAAATACAAACACAGGGAGGCTAAACAATACATTAATAAATAACTAAGAGATAACTGAAGAAATCAAAGAGGAAATCAAAAAATACCTGGAAACAAATGACAATGAAAACACAAAAACCCAAAACCTATGGGATGCAGCAAAAGTAGTTCTAACAGGGAAGTTTATGGCAATACAATCCTACCACAAGAAACAAGAAAAATCTCAAATAACAACCTAACCTTACACCTAAAGCAATTAGAGAAAGAAGAACAAAAAATAACACAAAGTTAGCAGAAGGAAAGAAATCATAAATATCAGATCAGAAATAAATGAAAAAGAAATGAAGGAAACAATAGCAAAGATCAATAAAACTAAAAGCTGGTTCTTTGAGAAAATAAACAAAATTGATAAACCATTAGCCAGACTCATCTAGAAAAAAAGGGAAAAGACTCAACAGAATTAGAAAAGAAAAAGGAGGAGTAACAACTGACACTTCAGAAATACAAAGGATTATGAGAGATTACTACAAGAAACTATATGCCAATAAAATGGACAACCTGGAAAAACGGACAAATTCTAAGAGAAGCACAACCTTCTGAGACTGAACCAGGAAGAAACAGAAAATATAAACCAAACAATCAAAAGTACTGAAATTGAAACTGTGATTTAAACTCTTCCCCGAAATAAAAGCCCAGGACCAGATGGCTTCACAGGCGAATTTTATCAAACATTTAGAAAGAGCTAACACCTATCCTTCTCAAACTCTTCCAAAATACAGCAGAGGGAGGAACACTCCCAAACTCATTCTATGAGGCCACCATCACCCTGACACCAAAAACAGTCAAATATATCACAAAAAAAGAAAATTCTAGACCAATATCACTGATAAACGTAGATGCAAAAATCCTCAACAAAATACTAGCAAACAGAATCCAACAGCACATTAAAAGGATCATACACCACGATCAAGTGGCATTTATCCCAGGAATGCAAGGATTCTTCAATATACACAAATCAGTCAATGAGATACACCATATTAACAAATTGAAGGATAAAAACCAGATGATCATATCAATAGATGCCAAAAGAGCTTTTGACAAAATTGAACACCCATTTATGATAAAAACTGTCCAGAAAGTAGGCATAAAGGGAACCTACCCCAACATAATAAAGGCTATATATGACAAACCCACAGCCAACATTGCTCTCAAGGGTGAAAACCTGAAACCATTTCTACTAAGATCAGGAAAAAGACAAGGTTGCCCACCCTCACCACTATTATTCAACATAGTTTTGGAAGTTTTAGTGACAGCAATCAGAAGAAAAAGAAATAAAAGGAATCCAAATAAGAAAAGAAGAAGTAAAACTGTGACTGTTTGCAGAGGGCATGATACTATACTATACAAAGAGAACCCTAACGATGCTACCAGAAAACTACCAGAGCTAATCAATGAATTTGGTAAAGTAGCCAGATACAAGATTAATGCACAGAAATCTCTTGCATTCCTATACACTAATGATGAAAAATCTGAAAGAGAAATTCAGGAAACACTCTCATTTACCATTGCAACAAAAAGAATAATATACTTAGGAATAAACCTACCTAAGGAGATAAAAGACCTGTATGCAGAAAACTATAAGACATTGATGAAAGAAATTAAAGATGATACAAACAGATGGAGAGATATACCATGTTCTTGGATTGGAAGAATCAACATTGTGAAAATGACTCTACTACACAAAGCAATCTATAGATTCAATGCAATCCCTGTCAAACTACCAATGGCATTTTTCACAGAACTAGAACAAAAAATTTCACAATTTGTATGAAACACAAAAGACCCCAAATAGCCAAAGCAATCTTGAGAAAGAAAAACGGAGCTGGAGCAATCAGGCTCCAGGATTTCAGACTATACTAAAAAGCTACAGTAATCCATACAGTATGGTACTGGCACAAAAACAGAAATATAGATCAATGGAACAGGATAGAAAGCCCAGAGATAAACCCACACACATATGGTCACCTTAACTTTGATAAAGGGGGCAAGAATATACAGTGGAGAAAAGACAGCCTCTTCAATAAGTGGTGCTGGGAAAACTGGACAGCTACATGTAAGAAAATGAAATTAGAACCCTCCCTAACACCATACACAAAAATAAACTCGAAATGGATTAAAGACCTAAATGTAAGGCCAGACACTATCAATCTCTTAGAGGAAAACATAGGCAGAAGACTCTATGACATACATCACAGCAACACCCTTTTTGACCCACCTCCTAGAGAAATGGGAATAAAAACAACAATAAACAAATGGGACCTAATGAAACTTAAAAGCTTTTTCACAGCAAAGGAAACCATAAACAAGATGAAAAGACCACCCTCAGAATGGGAGAAAATATTTGCAAATGAAGCACCTGACAAAGGATTAATCTCCAAAATTTATAAGCAGCTCATGCATCTCAATATCAAAAAAAACAAACAACCCAATCCAAAAATGGCCAGAAGACCTAAATAGACATTTCTCCAAAGAAGATATACAGATTGCCAACAAACACATGAAAGGATGCTCGACATCACTAATCATCAGAGAAATGCAAATCAAATCTACAATAAGGTATCACCTCACACCAGTCAGAATGGCCATCATCAAAAAATCTACAAACAATAAATGCTGGAGAGGGTGTGGAGAAAAGGGAAGCCTCTTGCACTGTTGGTGGAAATGTAAATTGATACAGCCACTATGCAGAACAGTAGGGAGGTTCCTTTAAAATCTAAAAATAAAATTTCCATATGACCCAGAAATCCCACTACTGGGCATATACCCTGAGAAAACCATAATTCAGAAAGAGACATGTACGATATGTACATGTACGATAATATTCACTATGGCACTATTTACAATAGAGAGGACATGGAAGCAACCTAAGTCTCCATCGACAGATGAATGGATAAAGAAGATATATATATATATATACATATATATATACATATATACAATGGAATATTACTCACCCATTATAAGAAATGAAATTGAGTTATTTGTAGTGAGGTGGATGGACCTAGACACTGTTATACAGAGTGAAATAAGTCAGAAAGAGAAAAACAAATGCCGTATCCTAACACATATACATGGAATCTGAAAAAAAAAAAAAAAAAAGAATGGTTCTGAAGAACATAGGGGCAGAACAGGAATAAAGATGCAGATGTAGAGAATGGACTTGAGGACACGGGGAGGGGAAAAGGTAAGCTGGGACGAAGTGAGAGAGTGGCATTTATGTATATACACTATCAAATGTAAAATAGATAGCTAGTGGGAAGCAGCCACATAGCACAGGGAGATCAGCTCCATGCTTTGTGACCACTTAGAGGGGTGGGATAGGGACAGTGGGAGGGAGACCCAAAGGGAGGAGATATGGGGGTATACTTATACGTATAGGTGATTCACTTTGTTATACAGCAGAAACTAACACAACATTGTAAAGTAATTATACTCCAATAAAGATGTTAAAAATAAATAAATAAAGGGCATGTTCAATAAACCTTTAAATATCATCATACTTAATGGTAAAAGAATGAGTTATTTCCCACTGAGATGAGAAATATGCCAAGGATATAAACTCTTATCATTTTTATTTAACATTATACTAGAAGACTAACCTGTACGATAAGGTAATAACTAAAAAAGCATACTTATTGGAAACAAATACATAAAATTGTCCCTATTTGCAGGTGATATGATTGTCCACATAAGAAATCCCAAGGTGTTTACAAAAACAACAGCAACAATTACAACAACAGCAACAACAGTAAAACTCCTGGTAATAAGTAAATTTATCATTGTCACATGATGCAAGATCACCACCCAAAAGTCAATTGGATTTCTATCTTCTAGCAATAAACAATCACAAGCCAACATTAAAATCACAACACCAGTTACAATAGCTCCAAAATATAAATAGGTATAAATCTAAAAAATCATGTGCAGGATCTGTTTGCTAACAATTATAAACACTAATGAAAGTAATCAAAGAGGACCTAAATAAGTTGAAAGACTTACTATGTCCATGGATTGGAAGACTCAACACTGTAAAGATGTAAATTCTCCCTAATTGATCAATAGATTCAATGAAATATTAATCTAAATTCCAGCAAAATTTCTGTAAATATATACAAACCAATTTTTACATTTATATGGAATAGTCAAAACAAGTTTGAAAAAGAAGAATAAAGTTGGAGGAATCACACTACTTTATTCTAGATTTCCTAAGAATTTATGGTAATCAAGACAACGTGGTACTAGTGAAAGTTTAGACATATTGAAGGATAAATTTCCATTAAGGATGCAAAATTAAACCTTCACAAATATGGCCAGTTAGTTTTGATAAAATTTCAAAGACAATTCAGTATAGAAAGGTAATCATTTCAACTAATGGTATTGGGATCATTGGACGTTCATATGCAGAAAAAGGTACAATAGGCTATACTCCAATATAAAATAAAAAGTTAAAAAAAATACAAATGAACTTATTTACAAAACAGAAGCAGACTTATAGATACTGAAAATAAACTTATGGTTACCAAAATGGAAATATGGGAAGCAGGAGGGATAAATCAGGAGCTTGGGATAAACACATGCATACTACTATATACAAGATAGATAAACAACAAGGACCTACTGTATAGTATGGGGAACTCTACCCAATATTCTGTGATAATCTATATGAGAAAATAATCTAATAATGAATGAATATTTGTATATGTATAATTGAATCACTTTGCTGTACACCTGAAACTAACACAAAATTATAAATCAACTAAACTCCAATAAAATTAATTTTTTAAAAAAATTTTAAAAAGGGAAAGCAAAACATCTTCTGGCTAGAGGAGTAGAGACTCATGGCCAACGAAAAGAATGAATGATATTTTTAAAAAATTAAGAAATGGTATGACAACAGTGAAAAGAAACTGTATCATATAGGAAAAGAAGAAAGAAAATATAATATGTAAATATTAAAGAATCTAACCTAGAGAAAACAAAGCAAATAAGAAACAGAGGGAAATTTTTCAGAAGAGCTTTAAGTAATAGAATAAGTCAACAACAACAACATGAATTTGACCATATAAGAGCACAAAGATAGAATATAAAGAAAAGTATAATATGAAAAGGGAAAATGCTTTTCTTGGAAATAAAATGAGGATAAAAACAATGTCATTAAATATAAACAAGATAAGAACAAGAAACAAATAAATAAGACTGAAAGAGCAAGAAACAAAATCAACTTACTTATCTTCAGAAAAATGTTATCATCACCACAATAATGTAAAGGAGAATGGGGTACTTAAAGAAACACAGAGAAACTTCTAATATAGTTTCTCTATATAGGCCCCCAACAAATGTATAATTGGTGTCCTAGAAGAATAATAACAAGTGGAACAAGAAAAGAATTACAAAGATATTATTACAAGACAGTATCCCTGAAACGGAGAATGAAATCTGCACAATGAATGAACATGAAAATTAGGTACAGCATTCTTTACATTGATATATGTCCCTTTAAGTTAATGAACTTCAAGAATGAAAAAATAATTACTGAGGCATCAGAAAAAGCTAATCACCTCCAAGGGGAAAAAAAATCAAGCCTCAGACTTGTCGACATTTCATGCTCAACTGTAAATGAGAATTGTCTGCAGTGTGCTGTCCAATATGATAGCTATTATCTGCACATGGCCTTTGAGCCTTGAAATGTGGCTAGTTCAAACTGAGATGTGCTGTAAGTGTAAAATACATGCTTGATTTTAAAGACTTACTGTGCAAAACAGAATTTAAAAATCTCATTAGTAATATTTTATATAGATTACATGTTAAAATGACATTTTGACATATTGGGTTGAATAAAATTTATTATTAAAACTAATTTTACCTGTTCTACACATTATTTTTGTTTTGTTCAGTTTTTTTCAATAGCAATTTATTTTATTCTCAATAAATTTTCTTTTTTTTTAAACATCTTTATTCGAGTATAATTGCTTTACAATGTTGTGTTAGTTTCTGCTGTATAACAAAGTGAATCAGCTATATGTATACATATATCCCCATAACCCCTCCTTCCCACCCTCTCTATCCTACCCCTCTATGTTGTCACAAAGCACCGAGGTAATCTCCCTGTGCTATGCAGTTGCTTCCTACTAGCTATCTATTTTACATTTGGTAGTGTATATATGTCAATGCTACTCTCTGACTTTGTCCCAGCCACCATGGAGAACAGTATGGAGGTTCCTTAAAAAACTAAAAATAGAACTAAACTCTAAAAATAGAAAACTATAATTCAAAAAGAGTCAGGTACCACAATGTTCATTGCAGCACAATTTACAATAGCCAGGACATGGAAGCAACCTAAGCGTCCATCGACAGATGAATGGATAAAGAAGATGTTGCACATATATACAAGGGAATATTACTCAGCCATAAAAAGAAATGAAATTGGGTTATTTTTAGTGAGGTGGATGGACCTAGAGTCTGTCATACATAGTGAAATAAGTCAGAAAGAGAAAAACAAATACTGTATGCTAACACATATACATGGAATCTAAAAAAAAAAAAAAAAAAAATTGGTTCTGATGAACCTAGGGGCAGGACAGGAATAAAGATGCAGACTTAGAGAATGGAAGGGTAAGCTGGGACTACACATTATTTTTAATGTGACTACTAGAAAAATTTAAATTATATATGTGGTTAACATTATATGTCTATCAGATAACATTGACCTACACAGTTCTTTAGGAAAGTATATAATAACTACCCAAGATGTTTCAAAGTAATTTTTAACAGGCATACATTTTTTAATATAAAAAAGGAAATTCAGATCTTATAAAACTTTACTGAAGAAACTCCTTGATGAAATTCAGAAAAGAATCAAAATAAAGGACTCAAAATTGAAGAAGTCATGGTAAAGAGGGCTAGTGATGAGCACTGTATCCATTTAAATGTAATAATACCAAAAAATACAGGAATTATGGTTACAAAGCAGATTATAAGTATTATAAATCTTGATAATATAAAAAGTAACAATATAACAGGAGTCAACAAACTTCCTGAAAAGGGCCAGATAGTAAATATTTTAGGCTTTGTGGGCCATATGGTCTCTGTCAAGACTATTGAATTTCACTGCTGTAGCTCAAAAGCAGGAATGGGTCATACATAAACAAATGGGTTTGGCTGTTACACTAAAACTTTACTTACAAAAAGAGGGACATCTGTCCGCATCAAGACTACTCAGTTTCACTGCTGTAACCCAAAAGTGAGGCTAGACAATACAATAAAATATGAGTATAACAGTTGAGCAACTTACAATAAAACTTTATTTATAAAAACAAGCAGCAAGCCAGATTTGGTTGTAGTTTCCTAACCTTATAACAGACGGAAGGGAAAAGAAATGTGGTACAATAAAACCCCCATCTTCATAGCGAGTGTTTAAAAACTATCATCTAAAATTGAAATATATTGTTTTTTTAAACACATAAAATCCATTTTTCAATTTTATATAATTTCCTTTAAAGAGGACTTTTTACAGAAAATAATATCTTTGGAGATTAAGAAATCAGTCTAAAGTTCATTTATTTCCTCCGTTTCACCTAAGTTTGATTTTATCTCTCAGTTCAATTCAAATAACGTTGAAAAAAATTTCTTATTTAAAAAAATTACTCACAGATTCTTTTCTATGTCACAGGATTAATCTATTCCTTCACTGTTGCTGTTTAATTTTTTTTATAACCACATCCCAAAAAATGAGTATGATTACATTTCTTTAAAATGGTCATTGAAAAATATTTTTACCCATCAATTTCACTTGGAACTGAAAAATTTCAGAGTATAAAATAAGCAATTGTGTTACAATTACGATCTGCCATGTGGGTTTAACATTCTCCAGATTTGACCCATCAGAACGCCCCCTGCTTTTTCTCTGAGCTCCATACTGTTTTTCTGTAAAGCGTTAGCTATACTTTAAAATAAGCCACTGCTTTTGTTTTTTCAGCTTAGGCTCATTGGTCATCTCAGGTCAAATATCCTGATACTCTGTGATCCCCTCTCGTATCATCTGACCCTAAAAATATATCCCTCCAAAGTCAAAGAATGTGTTTTTCTCTTCAAGTCATTTTGACAGGTATCTAATTCCTAAACTAAAGAATTATAACAAGTGGAATTTGGGGCATGAGGACCACTGAGGGGAAAATCATTTCATCAAGACCATTGTGTCCAGTCACCATTTCTGCTCTAGTTTTTGTCCTTTAGTTAGGAAAAAAAAAAAGCCCATTCTCTGAAGGTAGAGTCCTGTTCCTAGAACACACCTAAAATCAAAAGGGACTTCCCAGTTCTCTGAGAAAAACAGCAACTGGAGCTTCGTAAGAAAGTGCCAGTAACTCATAAACAACTCAGATATCTTTTACAAGGGAGATTAATTTCCAAAACGATAAATCTTTTGTCTGATACTTGTTCAAACATGAACTCAAACTGCCTGAACCCTTTATCAGATACTGTCTTTCAGGATAATTTCTTTTTTTAATACTTGAAAAATCTTACTACAATTCTATGCATGGCTAGAGCAACTTGAGCAAGGTTGCCAATCATTAATTAAATGCTAACTATTTAAATGTAAATGCTTTTAATAACTTCTACCATGTATTTGAACATTAATCCAAATATAATGGTTCAGGCCTAAAAGGAAAAAAAGGAAATCTTTTTAACCTGAATAATCCCAATAATCCCTCACAAGTAATCTCATCTCAATAACCATCCATTTTCTGAAAATCGCCCTCACTATGATAGAACCAGCTTATCGCAGAAGAAGAAAAATGAAGTTCCCCATACTCTCCCAATTATATCTATTTTCTTCTGATCTCATCATGATTCCTAGGCTTTGTCGTCTTAGTGACAATGTATATTGTGAATTGTAAATTTTTATGATAGATATATTTACTCAAAGATCATTCAAATACTTAAAAACAATTTACTCTTGAAGAGAAAGATCTATTCTGGACTTCAGATAGGATAATTCTCCTGCACTCCTTAAATAGTAAGGTACATCATCAAACCCAAAGTGCCAAACATTCAGGGTCCCTACAGAAATAGTCATTGTGTTTGTTCAGCTGCACATAACCCCACCTATCTCAGTCCCATGCATGCCTGGTATATTTAGTAACCATTCAAGTTGCTTATCTTTCTTTAGCATATTCCTTAATAATCCTAAGCAAGAAACTTCTGCCACTCTAAAAATGTTTGTCCATTTTGCTTAGAGTCAATGAGTCTTTTGGTTTGATATTCTTTCACCCATGCTCTGACTCAGAGGAGTTTATCACTTCTCCACAAAATTCCATTAAAGGCATTTAGATAAGATATGACATTGTATTAGCAATGTAAGAATCACCGGTATCTGCATCCACAGGAGTAGTATTGCGGTAACCGCCCGAAGGCAATATGAGAGTCAGAATGGCTGGGCCAATGAGGCCCGTTGCTTAGCTGCAGGATGTCTTGATTTTTACATCTTAGTCAGTGATGAGGAGAGAAGTGAGTAAGGGCCATGGTGAATTTGTATTAATATATCCAAAATATTGGTAGGTGCTTTCTGGATTCCAAAGAAAAAGGATGAACTACTAAATAATTTCTAATCAAGCTTCAACAAATGTTTGTTCCAGGAAGACAAGGAGAAGTTGCTGTATTTGTTCTTTTTTTTTTTTTCAATTATGAATAAAGAAGGAAATAAAAAGGAACACAGGTATTTAAACAGCAACATCTGAGATCTAGATTCAATTCTGGAAGGATGTTTAGACCCATCAGTTAAATATAGAAATGATTTACTGGATGAGTTTGTAAACTTCCCACATGGCAGGGTTTTAAGATCCTGAACAGTCATTAGAAAACAACCATTTACTCTGGACTTACAAATAATCACTTTCAAAAAAAAAATCATGGGTCCAAAAACTTTAATATGTCTCCCTCACTAGTACTGACAATCTGTCTAATACTATGGTTACAAGCACGGCTTCTGAGCCAAATTACTTGAGCTCAAATCCAAGCTCTGCCATTTATGAGCTTGGTCAAGTTATTTATGAGCTTGGTCAAGTTAATCTTTTGGTGACTCAGTTTCCTTGTCTGTAAAAGTATCCACCTCAAAAGACTGTTGTAAAAATTAAATGTGTTAATTTAATGTGCCTGGTGCATGGTGAGCATTACCTGTGGTGGTTGCTATATTTTTATTGCACATCTCACCTTTCACTTCTCACCAGGATAAAATATTTGGTTTAAATTTAATTTGTTTAATGTCTTTATAGATGTAGCCTACTATGGTAACCTGACATAAAGGCAAAGAGAGGTGAATTCTTAAATTCTATTATTCCTCATTTATTCACTCACTTTATGTGTTCACTCATTTATTCATCTGGCATGTATCGAACATCTATTATGAACCCTGTAGAGTGTAGGACCCTGAGGACACAAAGGCAAATAAAATATCTTCAGGGAACAAGAGCAAGGCATGTATGCTACTAAGCACATCAATGTCACAGGTCTTATGATCGAAGAATGAACAGTGCACAGTGGAGGTACAAGTGAGGAAAAGAAAAATTCTACCCTGGAGAAGGGTTAGGAAAACTCCATCGAAGAAGGGTCCTTTGAGCTGAGTACTGAAAGGTGAGCAAAGTTTCCCTGGGGTATGGGTCAGTTTGAGAACAGATTCTTCTACATGCTCAATACAGTAGCCTTAAAAAATAAACATAGCCCAGCTTGAAAGAAGGAAAAGGGAACAAACCCATAGGTTCAAGACATGAGAGGTAAATCAAATGCAAAGAAGTCAATCGAGCTGACTTAGCAGCCTCCCAAGGGGTTGTCAGCCCTCCTGAGGAATGGAGGCTGAACTTTA
Source organism: Monodon monoceros (assembly GCF_005190385.1). Classification (NCBI taxonomy): domain Eukaryota; kingdom Metazoa; phylum Chordata; class Mammalia; order Artiodactyla; family Monodontidae; genus Monodon; species Monodon monoceros. Next base: position 15,570,101 of record NW_021703767.1, read on the forward strand.
ATGTCCAGGCAAGAAAAAGAAAAGGATACAGCCCATGTGAGGTGGAGAGCTGAACTGAGATCTCTGCACTTAGCCAGGGCCATCTATGAAAAGGCAACTAGAAATACTCTACCCACAAGCCTAGAGAAGTAGCACGTACATTTGCCATCTGCCTGAAAGTCAGAGTGGGGAAAAATTTGAAAACCCCAAACCCAAGCTACACATGTATGTGAGGTTCCAATTTATATTTTCCCCATGGTATCAAAATCCCAAGCTAAGACATTAGCATAAAGCTGGTCTAGGACCCAAGAAACCACTAGAAAACTGGTCAAATGGGTACTTCCACTGCATAAAGCACTACTCCCATGGCGGAAAAATCAACCCCTACTGAAGATGATCTCAAAGTAAAATAAAAATAAAACATATCATACAGGAACTTCCCTGGTGGCACAGTGGTTAAGAATCTGTCTGCCAATGCAGGGGACACAGGTTCAAGCCCTGGTCCAGGAAGATCCCACATGCCACAGAGCAACTAAGCCCGTGCACCACAACTACTGTGTCTGTGCTCTAGAGCCCTCAAGCCTCAACTACTGAGCCTGCGTGCCACAACTACTGAAGCCCACGCACCTAGAGCCCATGCTCCACAACAAGAGAAGCCACCGCAGTGAGAAGCCTGCACACTGCAAGGAAGAGTAGCCCCTGCTCGCCACAACTAGAGAAAGCCCGTACACAGCAACAAAAACCCAACGCAGCCAAAAACTAGTTAATTAATTAAAAATAAAATATCACACAGAGACACACTAGGAATCAATCCATCATCACAAGAGAGAGTCAGTAAACATAACAAATGGAAAATTCACATCACAAAGACTAGATATAATAGATCTGAGCAAGACTTTAAAATAAGTATGTTTTAAATAACCAAGGAGATAAAAGAGGGATAGAAACACTGAGAGAACAGGATAATGATGAAAAAAGACAAAAAGCAGAGGTTAATGCAGCATGGTCCCTTTAGATAATTACTTGGAACTCAGCACCTCTAAAGTGGGTAGGTGAGTGGGGAGTAGAGAGATACGGGGTGATTTTGTGTACTGGTGGGGGAGCGGATGGGGGAAAATGGAGAAGATGCATCAAGAGATAACCCCTGAGAGGTGGACAGGATCAAGTTATGCGGGGTCTTGGATGGCATCCTAAAAAGTTTAACTTTACCCATTAGCAAAGGGAAGACTTCGAAAAGTTTTAATCAAGAAAGTAATGAATAGATTTCTTTTAGAATGTTCTCGGCAGTAATTGGAGAATGCTTGAAGGGAGATAAGAATGAAAAAATGGAGACTACTCAGAGGATTTTTTACAGTAGACCATATGTCTTTAGTTCCAAGCTGAATTTACAGGCCCAAGGAACATTCATATACGCTAACCAGAGTTCCAAACTTGGATTGCCCTGCAAGCACCAGCAGAGCCCCAGAAGCTGCAGGACTGCTCCCAGCTTTAACACACATGGAGCACTTATGCTTTCAAACTTTCCAGATATTGGGGGTACAGAGAGAAATAAAACATGAGCTCTGTGTTTCTCTCCTCCAAGTTCTCACAAACTAACAAGAGAATGAGACATGAACATAAATAATTATTACACAATGTTATGTATATAAGAGAGGTACGAAGAGAACACTATGGAGGCTGGGGCAGAGGGGTGTAGACAAAGGCATTACAGAAGACACTGGAGTTGAACCTTGAAAGAAGAATAAGAACATTCAAGGCAGAAGGAATTTTGTAACTGCAAAGGCTCATCAATATGATGTTGTTTCAGGAAGACTTCCAATGAACATCCTATAGTGGTGATATTCTGTCATATGAGTCATCATGCTGTGTAAGTGAAGAATAAAGCTTTACCCTCAGGGAGCTTCTAATGTAATAATAATTCTTTTTTTTTTCACTTTTTAATATTTTTAATTATAGTTAATTTACAATATCTTGTTAGTTTCAAGTATACAGCACAGTGATTCAGTTATGCATATATATTTTTTTCCAATTCTTTTCCCTTATCAAAATATTGAGTATAGTTTCCTATGTTATACAGTAGGTCCTTGTTGATTATCTATTTTATATATATAGTGTATATATGTTAATCCCAACCTCCTAATTTATCCCTCCCCCTCCCCCTCCCCCCACTTTCCCTTTTGATAACCATAAGTTTCTTTTCTATATCTGTGAGTCTCTTTCTGTTTTGTAAATAAGTCCATTTGTATCATTTTTTTTCTAGATTCCACATATAAGTGATACAATATAATATTTGTCTTTCTCTTTCTGACTAGTATGATAATCTCTAGGTCTATCCCGGTTGTTGTAAGTAGCATTATTTCATTCTTTTTACGGCTGAGTAAGAATTCATTGTATATATGTACTACATTTTCTTTACCCATTCATCTGTTGATGGACATTCAGGTAGCTTCCATGTCTTGGCTATTGTAAATAGAGCTGCAATGAACATTGGGGTGCATATACCTTTTCAAATTAGAGTTTTTGTATTTTCTGGATATATACCCAGGAGTGGGATTGCTGGATCATATGGTAATAATTCTTTATTTTGGTAAACCATAAACATTTTACAAGCATTACACACATTCTCTTATTTTATCCCCACAATAACTCTGCAAGGTTGGTCTTATTCTACCCATTTTGAGGTGAAGAAATTTATTAACAGAAAAGTAATTAAAAACAAATGTGTGTTATCATGGTAGTGGGTCCACAGTAGTTCCAGCTCACAGAGAAATTCACAACTGTTGTGGTCAGTTGTGAACCTAGGCCAGGACACCATGTTTTTCTTTCACTCTTCCTGCTCTGACAAGGTGACTATAGGGTGGCAGAATATGCCACCCCAAAATATGCCACTTCTGGCATAAGGATTATTTTGAGCTGAAGGCAGTTGAGAAGAAACAAATATAAGAAAAGTTCTCTGTAATCCTCCTATTTGCCTAAAAGCAGGACATAAATTTACAAAGGTATCCCCTCTCCCTTCTCTACCAGGAAGGACAAAAGTTAATCACCAGAGATAAGTTAGGTTCTTATCAGCCTGGAGAAGGCACCAGAGGGATCTACATAACAAACTTGACTAATTAGCCTTTATCTACCATTAGTTGCCCATATATTTGCCTTCCTACAATTTACTGCCCTAGAAGTTTAAAGTCCTTCTCCTTTGTCTTGTCATGTTTCTAAAAATGCAGTTAATGTTCCTTTGCTAAGATGCTATATAAGCCCAAATTCTACCAACCTTTTGATTTACTCATCTCTGAATACTCCCATGTCTAAGTGTGAAACACATGCAAATAAATCTGTTTGCTGTTCTCTTGTTAATCTGTCTTTTGTTTGTCCAATTTACAGAGCTCCAGCCAGAAAACCCAGGAGAGTAGCACAGAAAAAAAAAAAAAATTCCCCTCCCCTGCAAGTACTCCACCTCTGTTCAGCGGACAAATCCAGAACTTTTGGGTGGTGGGTTGTTCAGGGACAACAGATTACTGAGGGCAAGTTGATCTCAAGAAGAGTGTGGCATTGACACGCTCCACGTCCTGGTCCTTCCTTCTACTCCCTGGTTCCACTCTGATGATTCTGCGGCCTCCAGACCTTCCTCTCATGTACCAATTGCCCTTTTGCCATGTTCTCTTCATGGTCTCAGTCCCAGACTTACACGGTGTTTACAAGCAAGCATCTGAAACTGCTTACGTGGGTGTTTGATTAGTCTGGGAGTGCCCCTGGGCTTAAGTGAAGGTAAGACAGGTGGAAAGGGAAATACACAGATATCAGGTTAATATTCAAAATAACCTCTTCATTTTTGTTGCAGCCTACAGAGGAAATTGGAGATCAGAAAAGAAACAGCTAATTTAAACTTAGGAAATGTGCCAAGACCAGAGCTGGGCTGGGATGGAAAAGAGGCATTTGGAAAGGAGAAAGAAGCTTATAGCTCTGAGGACTGGATGGGACCTGAGAGATCTTGGGAGTCTGTCCTCCTGTCACCTTTGCATCTTGACCTGGTGGGAACAGACACATAAGCAAAGATCCAGCTTGGACCAAATGGAGCCCTGGGAGGAGGTCGGCCTAACAAAAATGTCATAAATGTCAGGAAATGGTGGGAGAACAGGAGGACTCAGAGAAGTATAAATCTGTGAATAATGAGAATTTCCTTTGATAAACAGAGCCAGTGTTAAAATTTTATTAAGTACATAATTCTTGTCCATTAATGAGTCCAATCTCTTGATGACCTGGGAGACCCTAGGGGAACAAATTGTTCTTAAGAATGTACTATTTTTTTGAACAGCCGATATTCATTGTATCCTTCTACTCACAAGCACATTAGAGTTAGTGGGACTTAAACTGCTCTCTCTTCGAGGGGAAGCTACCTTTTGGTTGTAAATTACACATCTTTGATTGAACATCAGATCTGCTAGACCACTAGCAAACTATTGAGAAAATTAATATTCCACCAGAATATACTATCATTTAAATCTGTAAAAATACTTTGAGTTCTGGGGAAGAACAGCCATATACAAATAAACTCTAGGTGTGGAATTAAGTCAAGTCAGTAAACCACTCTTAGTTTAGTGCAGGAGCTGGCAAACTTGAGATCCCTAAGGCCAAATCTGTGTGCCACCTGTTTTTGTAAATAAAGTTACATTGGAACACAACCATGCCCAATCATTTATGTATTGTCTGTAACTACTTTCCTGTTACAATCGCAGAGTCCGGTAGTTGTGAAAGAGGCTGGATGGCCTGCAAAGCATAAAATATTTACTACCTGGCCCTTTACCAAAGAGTTTGCCAGCTCCTGGTGAGTCGTAGATTTGTTGATTGCAATATGTGATTAGGAATACATCCCGATCCTACCTATTTTCCTCTCCCCAATAAACATTATTGAGCACCTATTCTGTAATAGGCAGTGAAATAGACACTTCAGGGAGAGGGGTACAAGGATGAAAAAGAAAAGGTTCCAGCCAGGAACACTCTAAAGGCTGAGAAACATGAGTTATTTCAAAGTGTGTGCTAAGTACTGAGATAGAAATATGTGCTGATATTATGAAGGCAAAAAAGGAGGAGAACTTACCAGAAACTAGAGAAGGAATTCTGGAGACATCAGACCTCAGCCAAATGATGAAGGATGAGCAGAAGTTAGCCAATGAAAGGGCTAAAAGGAAACAGACAGCACAAGAGCCTATTGTGACCATCAAAAGACAAAATTTGTCTCTTTGCATTTCTGCTGTAACAATCTTTACTGAGATGATAGATACCTCAGGCTGGAAGTGGGTGGGAGGTGTCTTGTACATTTCATAGTTTGCATAGTTGACATCATAATGACTACTTAAAGACTAACGAAGAAGAAAGAATGAATGAAAAGCTTTAATATTAAACTTGTGTAAAAAGGAGCTCTTATCTCCACAAAACTCTAGTTTTATTTTTAAAAGCCACTTAGAATTTATTGATAAATAATTCTACTTGCAAAAAATATAAACAGCGTATTTTTTTAATGTGCAAAAGTCTGGACAACATCCACTATTGTAACGGAGTACGAAATAAAACTTTTTCTACCTCATTTTTTCCCAAGCCCGCAAAACCAATTCAATAGGTGGCACAAAACCTCTAGAAGAAATTCTTTGTAAACTTGTCTACGTGGTATGAATTGGAGAGAACAAAGAAGGTCCTAAGCACCAGAAGTATCTCTTCCACCAGCCACCAGAGTGCCTTAAATTCTGGTTATTAGAGGCACTCCTGTGGATTAACACAGTAAATTTCCAAAGGCCGTTTACTGTTCAGGTGTGTACATTTGGTACCCAAGAGGTATCACACACAAATGTCTTTTTTTCACCAAAAACACTAGTGGGATTTTTTTTTTTTTTCTGATTAGCAAATGAAAAGGAAAACCGAAGACAAAAGACACACAAATCCTGCCAGGGTTTAGGAGGCTAGAAAGATCTGTAGCTTGAGATACTGCATTGGAAGATGTAAATGGATTATACATTATAGAAAAAGGACCAGAGAACAAATAGTAAGCATAAAGACTGAGGGCTTGTTTTTCCATATGGAGTGTCTGTGAATACGTGTCTGTGTGTTTGTGCTTCTGTGTCTCTGTGTTTGGCAGGGATAGAGGTTACAGAGGGAAGGAAGGTGGGTAAATATATCCTAAGCCTAGTGAAGGTATTTCCACATATTAGTGTACAACATGGACTATTTGGAGGTGATTCATGGTTAACAAGAGATGAATATTAGTATTTTTCCATTTTGAACATCATTCGCCAAGGGTTAGGAAAAGTTTTTTTTATGCATTTATAGTTCTTGCTCTTTATGAATCATGTACCCCATAATTTTGGGATTGCTTCCACCAAATGCCCTTTAATTCTCTCCATTTCGTGAGGGCTATCACAGTGTGTCATTTCTCAAGTCCTAAAGGAAGTGTTAAATGAGTCACTGAGAAATGACTCAAAACTCTTCTACCCCACATTCTTTCAGCTTCTCTACAGGAGGAGTAAGGAGATTAATAAGGATGTCCTTGCATGTTTGTCCTACCTCTCCATGGGAGAGTGGGAGAGTGCTTCTCTCTCTTTCTCAAGCTGTCTTAGTCAGTTCTGGCTGCTATAACAAAAATACTGTAGACTGGGTGGCTTAAATAGCACATATTTATTTCTCACAGTTCTGGAGGCTGGGAATTCCTAGATTAAGGTGGCAGGCAATTCAGTTCCTGGTGAAAGCTCTCCTCCTAGTTATGTGGTAGACAAAGAGACAGAAACCAAACTCATTTGTGTCTCTTCTTATTCAGGCATTAAACCTGACCCCACCTTAATGACTTAATCACTTTCCAAGGGCCCCACCTCCTTATACCATCACAATAAGGATTAGGGCTTCAACATGATGAATTTGGGGAAGACACATTTAGTCCATAGCACACAAAAGAACCACTTATAGAAGCTGGGGTGTCTTGCAGGAGGGATTATGACATCTCACCACCACTACTCTCTCCCCACTGAACCCCACCCCCCGACAGCTGATGCCAACTAAGTTGGAGCAACTCCTGGACCCCACAATGGCATGGGTCCTGAGTGGAGTTTCTCAGGGAAAAATGAACTAGAGTTTCCTGGATTTGTGGGGAGGGATACAGGTGCCTGACTCACACCTGTCAACATCTAATGAGAGGCTGGGCTAGGGCTCCCTCCTAAGTGAAGTGAAGAGAGGGCCCACACCTTCAGACTCCGTCTGGAGACAGGTGAGGAGTGTTCTATGCGTTAAATGGTCATTCTGGAAGGTAACCATCTTGAGAAGTCTTGAGTGGACCCTATGAAGGGAGTCTGCTTGACAGAGCAAAGAAACCTTTGTAGAAGAGGCTGTGGGAAGAGCTCCATCAGAGAGGTTGCTAAGCACAGCTCATAAGCAGTCATCCAGACACAGGGTTTACTTCATAACCGGAAGGTCTTGAACTCAAAGCCAGAGAATGAGGCAGCACGTGAGGGCCCTTTGGGCATTCTCACAAACCACTGCAGGAGAGAAAGTGTTGAGTGTGCATGTGGGCATCTGTCCCCAGGGGGCCCAAAACACCAAACTGCAGCAGTGCCAGCCAGCTAAGCTTTGCCTCTCCTCTGGCACTCCCCACCCTCTTGCATCCTACCCTGGAGACATAAGAAACAGCAGGTAGTTAAGAAACAGCAGGTAGTCAGAGATAGATAAGGTGGAGGTGGAAGCAGACCACACAGCCCTGCCCCAACTGCAGACCTCCAGGCCCAACAGACCTGAGCTAAGGGGGGGCGGGGGAGGGGGCGGGGGAGGGGCGGGGGAGGGAGCGGGGGTTGAAAGAAGATTATTTTCTACTTTGCCTCCTAAAAAGTCCAGCCCATTCAAAACGGGTTCTATATCCAAAGGACAATTATCAAGCAATGGTACAGGTCCCCTTATGTGGTATATAAACCAATCCGGAAGGAAAGGCCCAAGGAAGATGATGTTTAAACACCATTAGCATTCCATTTAAAGTAAGGAAAGAACTCGCAGGGAGCCAACCACTCCTGCTAGTTCATTTTCTGAGGTCTTTACTGGGGGGGGCCAATAAGCAGTGTACACATCTGAAAACTGAGTCTCTTAATTAGTCTAATTTCAAATTTTAAATGCCAGCTAGAAAAGGACAAAATATACCAAAGGTCTTGGTAAAGTCGTTCAAAAGTAGTATAAACAGAAGCAGAAGATGGAAGAGTTATGGTAGCAGCAGTGATTTCCCATCACCACGCTCGTGTGATTTTCAGTGTACTCAGATTTTCCTCCATCCTTTTTCTGGACACCAGTAAAGCGTTCCCTAGAGACTACAGGTGTGAAGGTGTCTTGGACTTTATGTCAAGCACTTCTATCATTTGTATAGCATCATCTAATGGACCACTTACATTATTATTTCCAAAAATATAACTCTAAACAATGGTTCTACAAATATTATGAAATTTGTTCTCATCTGAGGTACAAAAGGGCTTTTTCCCTGCATATCAATACATAAACTAGAGAATAGCATTAAAAAATAAAAATGTTGCTGTAAATTTTAATTTAACAAAGGAAAGAAAATATTCCTAGGGCTGCATTGTTCAACATATTACATGTAGCTATTTAAATTTGAATTAACTAAAGTTTAAAAAATTAAATAAAATTGAACTACCATATGATCTAGCAATTCCACTTCTGGGTATTTATCCAAAGGAAATGAAATGTGTCTCAAAAAGATATCTGCACTCTTGTGTTCAATTGCAGTGTTGTTCGTAATAGCCAAGACATGAATCTGTAAATGAATGGGAAAGGAAGATGTGAGATAGATAGATAGATAGATATACATAAAGATGTAATATACACAATAAAATATTATTCAGCAATAAAAAAGGAGGAAGTCCTGCCATTTGCCACAACATGGATGGACCTTGAGGGCGTTATGCTAAGTGAAATAAGACAGAGGAAGGCAAATACTATATGACTGTAGAATCTTAAAAAAAAATTTATATGTGGAATCTTAAAAAAAAAAAAAAAACTCATACATACAGAGAACAGACTTGCAGTTACCAGAGGCAGAATGTGGGAGGGGTAGGCAAAATGGGTGAAGGTGGTCGAAAGGTACAAACTTTTAGTTTTAAGATAAATAAGTCCTGGGGATGTCAGGTACGGCATGGTGACTATAGTTAACAATACTGTGTTGTGCATCTCAAAGTTACTGAGAGAGTAGATCTTGAAGTTCCTATTGTAAAAAAAAAAAAATTGTAACTATGCAGTGATGGATGCTAACTCGATTTATTATGGTAATTATTTATATATATATATATATATATATATATATATCTCACATCATTATGTTATACACCTAAAACTAACACAATCTTACATTATATTCAATTATATTTCAATTTAAAGAAATAAATTTTTAAAAATTAAATAGTTTTTCGGTCACACAAGTCATGTTTCAAGTGTTCACAAACCACATGTGGCTAGTGGCTACCACATTGGACTGTGTAGATATGGAACATTTTCATCATTACAGAAGGTTCTATTGGACAATGCTATTTTGGAGTTTCAGAGCCAATCATTTTTGACACTGAGAAAACACTCCTTTCTCCTTTGCAATACTATATTCTTAATATTTTAATCCTCAGTGAATTGAGCTTTTATAAAATATGAAGGTACATGATATCAGAAGCTTGTAAGAACAGAATATTATTTCTTATTTTAGAGACAGGCCAAGTTCCCTTGATAACTCTATTTTTAAACAGCCTTACTAGGGCCAAAAGACATGTAGAAGTCCAAAGCTGCAAAACTTTTTCCTAGAAGCCTTAATGCCTTTCACATTGCTTACAAACCATAAAATTTCAGCACTGGGAGATTTAAAATGTTGAATTAATAACCTCATGCATTCAGCTTTTTCTCAGAAGTTTTCATGGCTTCTCTACTAAGCATACAATGCACATCTTTGTATTACATTCTCTTCCCATATTTGTCATTTTCACTTCCCTTTTGCATGATACATGTTTTAATGTATTAATGCTACATTATTTCCTGATGTGGATAGATATTCATGTGAATATTACAGAAAAGAGAACTTTCAGGAACATTTTTGGAATTCTGTCATCTTAGAGTCTGATAAAACTAGAGACTTTTTATTTGCTTGGAACAAGAAAAATTATGAGTTTTGAATATTTTAGAGTTCATTATACAGCTCTTCTTCTCCACCAAAGAACAAGCTGAAGAAATCTTTGTCAGAGTTTAAATTTTTCTCTAATTATTTCCTCCGGAAAGACTTGGAAGATTGGGTCATCAAAAACAACATTTGTTGTCTAAGGAAGACATGTTCAAATCTCAGAAATTTTATCTAATGTTTAGCCAGAATATGTTATTTAATCTGTCTAGAGTGGGAAAATCTGTGTTTAACCTATAAAGTCTCATTATGATTTTTTTTGAACTGTCAGCAGATTATAGGGAGACTGAAAAGACATAGCTTCTTTATAAGCAATACGGCCGCCAACACAGAGCAACACTTCCATGTCCTCTTGGAGCACTGAAGCCCACAGGGAAACAACCTGGCTAGAGAATTCTACATATGTACTTGTATGATGTTTACTATGGCTACCACTGCACGGTTCTGGCACCAGACTTCTGAAAATAAATTATTGTGGAAGGACGAGGGGAAGATGGCGGAAGAGTAAGACACGGAGATCACCTTCCTCCCCACAGATACACCAGAAATACATCTACATGTGGAACAACTCCTACAGAACACCTACTGAATGCTGGCAGAAGACCTCAGACATCCCAAAAGGCAAGAAACTACCCATGTACCTGGGTAAGACAAAAGAAAAAACAGAGACAAAATGATAGGGACGGGACCTGCACCAGTGGGAGGGAGCTGTGAAGGAGGAAAGGTTTCTACACACTAGGAAGCCCCTTCGTGGGCGGAGATGGCGGGTGGCGGAGGGGGAAAGCTTCGGAGCCACAGAGGAGAGCACAGCAACAGGGGTGCGGAGGGCAAAACAGAGAGATTCCCGCATGGAGGATCGGTGCTGACCAGCACTCACCAACCTGAGAGGCTTGTCTGCTCACCCGCTGGGGTGGGCGGGGCTGGGAGCTGAGGCTCGGGCTTCCGTCTGAGCGCAGGGAGAGGACTGGGGTTGGCGGCCTGAACACAGCCTGCAGGGGGTTAGTGCACCATGGCTAGCCGGGAGGGAGTCCGGTGAAAAGTCTGAACCTGCCGAAGAGGCAAGAGACTTTTTCTTCCCTCTTTGTTTCCTGGTGCGCGAGGAGAGGGGATTAAGAGTGCTGCTTAAAGGAGCTCCAGAGACGGGCTTGAGCCGGGGCTAACAGCGCGGACCCCAGAGATGGGCATGAGACGCTAAGGCTGCTGCCGCCGCCACCAAGAAGCCTGTGTGTGAGCACAGGTCATATCCACACCCCGCTTCCGGGGAGCCTGTGCAGCCCGCCACTGCCAGGGTCCCGGGATCCAAGGACAACTTCTCCGGGAGAACACACAGCGTGCATCAAGCTGGCACAACGTCACGCCAGCCTCTGCTGCCGCAGTTTCGCCCCGCACTCCGTGCCCCTCCCTCCCCCCGGCCTAAGTGAGCCAGAGTCCCTGAAGCAGCTGCTCCTTTAACCCCAACCTGTCTGAGCGAAAAACAGATGCCCTCCCACGACCTACACGCAGAGGCGGGGCCAAATCCAAAGCTGAGCCCCTGGGAGCTGTGAGAACAAAGAAGAGAAAGGGAAATCTCTCCCAGCAGCCTCAGAAGCAGCGGATTAAAGCTCCACAATCAACTTGATGTACCCTGCATCTGTGGAATACATGAATAGACAACGAATCATCCCAAATTGAGGAGGTGGACTTTGAGAGCAAGATTTATGATTTTTTCCCCTTTTCCTCTTTTTGTGTGTATGTATATGCTTCTGTGTGAGATTTTGTCTGCATAGCTTTGCTTCCACCATTTGTCCTACGGTTCTATCTGTCCGTTTTTTTTTTTCTTAAAAATTATTTTTTATTTTAATAACTTTATTATATTTTACCTTACTTTGTTTTATTTTACTTTATCTTCTTTCTTTTTTTCCTTCCTTCCCTCCTTCCTTCCTTCCTTCCTCCCTCCCTCACTCCCTCCTTTCTTTCTTTCTTTCCTTCCTTCTTTCTTTCTTTCTTTCTACTTCTACTAATTCTTTCTTTCTACTTTTTCTCCCTTTTATTCTGAGCTGTGTGGATGAAAGGCTCTTGGTTCTGCAGCCAGGAGTCAGTGCTGTGCCTCTGAGGTGGGAGAGCCAACTTCAGGACACTGGTCCACAAGAGACCTCCCAGCTCCACATAATATCAAATGGCGAAAATCTCCAAGAGACCTCCATCTCAACACCAGCACCCAGCATCACTCAATGACCAGCAAGCTACAGTGCTGAACACCCTATGCCAAACAACTAGCAAGACAGGAACACAACCCCACCCATTAGCAGAGAGGCTGCCTAAAATCATAATAAGTCCACAGACACCCCAAAACACACCACCAGACGTGGACCTGCCCACCAGAGAGACAAGAGCCAGCCTCATCCACCAGAACACAGCACTAGTCCCCTCCACCAGGAAGCCTACACAACCCACAGAACCAACCTTAGCCACTGGGGACAGACACCAAAAACAACGGGAACTACAAACCAGCAGCCTGCAAAAAGGGGACCCCAAACATGGTAAGATAAGCAAAATGAGAAGACGGAAAAACACACCAGAGATGAAGGAGCAAGATAAAAACCCACCAGACCTAACAAATGAAGGGGAAATAGGCAGTCTACCTGAAAAAGAATTCAGAATAATGATAGTAAAGATGATCCAAAACCTTGGAAATAGAATAGACAAAATGCAAGAAACATGTAACAAGGACCTAGAAGAACTAAAGATGAAACAAACAATGATGAACAAGACAATAAATGAAATTAAAAATACTCTAGATGGGATCAATAGCAGAATAACTAAGGCAGAAGAACGGATAAGTGACCTAGAAGATAAAATAGTGGAAATAACTACTGCAGAGCAGAAGAAAGAAAAAAGAATGAAAAGAACTGAGGACAGTCTCAGAGACCTCGGGGACAACATTAAACACACCAACATTCGAATTATAGGGGTTCCAGAAAAAGAAGAAGAGAAAAAGAAAAGGACTGAGAAAATATTTGAAGAGATTATAGTTGAAAACTTCCCTAATATGGGAAAGGAAATAGTTAATCAAGTCCAGGAAGCACAGAGAGTCCCATACAGGATAAATCCAAGGAGAAATACGCCAAGGCACATATTAATCAAAGTGTCAAAAATTAAATACAAAGAAAATATATTAAAAGCAGCAAGAGAAAAACAACAAATAACACACAAGGGAATCCCCACAAGGTTAACAGCTGATCTTTCAGCAGAAACTCTGCAAGCCAGAAGGGACTTGCAGGACATATTTAAAGTGATGAAGGAGATAAACCTCCAACAAAGATTACTCTACCCAGCAAGGATCTCATTCACATTTGATGGAGAAATTAAAACCTTTATAGACAAGCAAAAGCTGAGAGAGTTCAGCACCACCAAACTAGCTTTACAACAAATGCTAAAGGAACTTCTCTAGGCAAGAAACACAAGAGAAGGAAAAGACCTACAATAACGAACCCAAAACAATTAAGAAAATGAGAATAGGAACATACATATCAATAATTACCTTAAATGTAAATGGAGTAAATGCTCCCACCAAAAGACACAGATTGGCAGAATGGATACAAAAACAAGACCCATATATATGCTGTCTACAAGAGACCCACTTCAGACCTAGAGACACATACAGACTGAAAGTAAGGGGATGGAAAAAGATATTCCATACAAATGGAAACCAAAAGAAAGCTGGAGTAGCAATTCTCATATCAAACAAAATAGACTTTAAAATAAAGACTATTAGAAGAGACAAAGAAGGACACTACATAATGATCAAGGGATTGATCCAAGAAGAAGATATAACAATTGTAAATATTTATGCACCCAGTATAGGAGCACCTCAATACGTAAGGCAAATATTAAGGTGAAAAAGGTGAAATCAACAGTAACACATTCACAGTAGGGGACTTTAACACCTCACTTTCACCAATGGACAGATCATCCAAAATGAAAATAAATAAGGAAACACAAGCTTTAAATTATACATTAAACAAGATGGACTTAATTGATATTTATAGGACCTTCCATCCAAAAACAACAGAATACACATTTTTCTCTAGTTCTCATGGAACATTCTCCAGGATAGATCATATCTTGGGTCACAAATGAAGCCTTGGTAAATTTAAGAAATTTGAAATTGTTATCAAGTATCTTTTCCGACCACAAAGCTATGAGACTAGATATCAATTACAGGAAAAGATCTGTAAAAAATACAAACACATGGAGCCTAAACAATACACTGCTTAATAATGAAGTGATCACTGAGGAAATAAAAAAAATAACTAGAAACAAATCACAATGGAGGCACGACAACCCAAAACCTATGGAATGCAGCAAAAGCAGTTCTAAGAGGGAAGTTTATAGCAATACAATCCTAACTTAAGAAACAGGAAACATCTCGAATAAAAAACCTAACATTGCACCTAAAGCAATTAGATAAAGAAGAACAAAAAAAAACCAAAGTTAGCAGAAGGAAAGAAATCATAAATATCAGATCAGAAATAAATGAAAAAGAAATGAAGGAAACAATAGCAAAGATCAATAAAACTAAAAGCTTGTTCTTTGAGAAGATAAACAAAATTGATAAACCATTAGCCAGACGCATCAAGAAAAAAAGGGAGAAGACTCAAATCAATAGAATTAGAAAAGAAAAAGAAGTAACAACTGACACTGCAGAAATACAAAAGATCATGAGAGATTACTACAAGCAACTCTATGCCAATAAAATGGACAACCTGGAAGAAATGGACAAATTCTTACAAATGCACAACCTGTCAAGACTGAATCAGGAAGAAATAGAAAATATGAACAGACCAATCACAAGCACTGAAATCGAAACTGTGATTAAAAATCTTCTAACAAACAATAGCCCAGGACCAGATGGCTTCACAGGCGAATTCTATCAAACATTTAGAGACGAGCTAATACCTAACCTTCTCAAACTCTTCCAAAATACAGCAGAGGGAGGAACACTCCCAAACTCATTCTACGAGGCCACCATCACCTTGATACCAAAACCAGACGAGGATATCACAAAGAAAGAAAACTACAGGCCAATATCACTGATGAACGTAGATGCAAATATTCTCAACAAAATACTAGCAAACAGAATCCAACAGCACATTAAAAGGATCATACACCAAGATCAAGTGGGGTTTATTCCAGGAATGCAAGGATTCTTCAATATACGCAAATCAATCGATGTGATACACCATATTAACAAGTTGAAGGAGAAAACCCATATGATCATCTCAATAGATGCAGAGAAAGCTTTCGACAAAATTCAACACCCATTTATGATAAAAACCCTGCAGAAAGTAGGGATAGAGGGAACTTTCCTCAACATAATAAAGGCCATATATGACAAACCCACAGCCAACATTGTCCTCAGTGGTGAAAAACTGAAAGCATTTCCACTAAGATCAGGAAGAAGACAAGGTTGCCCATTCTCACCACTCTTATTCAACATAGTTTTGGAAGTTTTGGCCACAGCAATCAGAGAAGAAAAGGAAATAAAAGGAATCCAAATTGGAAAAGAAGAAGTAAAGCTGTCACTGTTTGTGGATGACATGATACTATGCATAGAGAATCCTAAAGATGCTACCAGAAAACTACTAGAGCCAATCAATGAATTTGGTAAAGTAGCAGGATACAAAATTAATGCACTGAAATCTCTGGCATTCCTATACACTAATGATGAAAAATCTGAAAGTGAAATCAAGAAAACACTCCCATTTACCATTGCAACAAAAAGAATAAAATATCTAGGAATAAACCTACCTAAGGAGACAAAAGACCTGTATGCAGAAAATTATAAGACACTGATGAAAGAAATTAAAAATGATACAAACAGATGGAGAGATATACCATGTTCTTGGATTGGAACAATCAACATTGTGAAAATGACTCTACTACACAAAGCAATCTACAGATTCAATGCAATCCCTATCAAACTACCACTGGCATTTCTCATAGAACTAGAACAAAAAAATTCACAATTTGTATGGAAACACAAAAGACCCCGAATAGCCAAAGCAATCTTGAGAATGAAAAACAGAGCTGGAGGAATCAGGCTTCCTGACCTCAGACTATACTACAAAGCTACAGTAATCAAGACAGTATGGTACTGGCACAAAAACAGAAAGATAGATCAATGGAACAGGATAGAAAGCCCAGAGATAAACCCACGCACATATGGTCACCTTAATTTTGATAAAGGAGGCAGGAATGTACAGTGGAGAAATGACAGCCTCTTCAATAAGTGGTTCTGGGGAAACTGGACAGGTACATATAAAAGTATGAGATTAGATCACTCCCTAACACCATACACAAAAATAAGCTCAAAATAGATTAAAGACCTAAATGTAAGGCCAGAAACTATCAAACTCTTAGAGGAAAACATAGGCAGAAGACTCTATGACATACATCACAGCAACACCCTTTTTGACCCACCTCCTAGAGAAATGGAAATTAAGAAAAAATAAACAAATGGGACCTAATGAAACTTAAAAGCTTTTTCACAGCAAAGGAAACCATAAACAAGATGAAAAGACCACCCTCAGAATGGGAGAAAATATTTGCAAATGAAGCACCTGACAAAGGATTAATCTCCAAAATTTATAAGCAGCTCATGCATCTCAATATCAAAAAAAACAAACAACCCAATCCAAAAATGGGCAGAAGATCTAAATAGACATTTCTCCAAAGAAGATATACAGACTGCCAACAAACACATGAAAGAATGCTCAACATCATTAATCATTAGAGAAATGCAAATCAAAACTACAATGTGATATCATCTCACACCAGTCAGAATGGCCATCATCAAAAAATCTAGAAAAAATAAATGCTGGAGAGGGTGTGGAGAAAAGGGAACACTCTTGCACTGCTGGTGGGAATGTGATTTGGTACAGCCACTATGGAGAACAGTATGGAGGTTCCTTAAAATACTACAAATAGAACTAACATATGACCCAGCAATCCCGCTACTGGGCATATACCCTGAAAATACCATGATTCAAAAAGAGTCATGTACCAAAATGTTCATTGCAGCTCTATTTACAATAGCCCGGAGATGGAAGCAACCTAAGTGTCCATCATCAGATGAATGGATAAAGAAGATATGGCACATATATACAATGGAATATTACTCAGCCATAACAAGAAACAAAATTGAGCTATTTGTAATGAGGTGCATAGACCTAGAGTCTGTCATACAGAGTGAAGTAAGTCAGAAAGAGAAAGACAAATACCATATGCTAACACATATATATATGGAATTTAAGAAAAAAAAATGTCATGAGGAACCTAGGGGTAAGACAGGAAAAAAGACACAGACCTACTAGAGTATGGACTTGAGGATATGGGGAGGGGGAAGGGTAAGTTGTGACAAAGCGAGAGAGAGGCATGGACATATATACACTACCAAACCTAAGGTAGTTAGCTAGTAGGAAGCAACCGCATAACACAGGGAGATCAGCTCGGTGCTTTGTGACCGCCTGGAGGGGTGGGATAGGGAGGGTGGAAGGGAGGGAGACGCAAGAAGGAAGAGATATGGGAACATATGTATATGTATAACTGATTCACTTTGTTATAAAGCAGAAACTAACACACCATTGTAAAGCAATTATACTCCAATAAAGATGTAAAAATAAATAAATAAATAAATTGTGATGAAGAATGTTATTTTTCATATATGCAGAATTTTTTTTAACTCTTACGAACACTTTTTAAATGGAAAGGGATGATTCATACACCCCCCCCCCACCATTTCTTACAGTTAAAGAAAGACAGAGAGACTGACTTTGGAAAACTAACGGACAATATTCAACAGTTTGCAAAATGTTTATTAATTTTCTAAAGTTTACTGCAGTCCTGTTAGTATTATCGCAGACCCGGCATGGGTTTATATAAAATGAACCACCAATGATATTAGAATCCAGAGGAAGGAAATAGTATCAAAGGTTTGGGTTGAAATGAATGGTCAAGGTTTTGGATTTCCAGGAAGGGCAGCATTGCAATGAATTCTAGATGGAGTAGGCAGGGAGAGAAGGAGGTGACAGGAATGAGCTAACCTCTGTCAGGAAGAGTAATAATGCAAAATGCTGTCATCAGTGATTTCAGACTTTAGAGTGCACAGGAATCACATCTTTCCAAAATGTAGCTTTTGATAAAATAAGTCTGGTTTAGAGCCTGAGATCCTACATTTCTAACAGACTCCCAGGTAATCCAATGCTTTGCTTCCATAGACCACATTTTGAGTAACAAAACTGTGATAGATTCAACTACCACAATCACTAAATAACTCACATTTATATTGATGCTTTGTTGTCTAAGATCGGCTTTCACATGTTTTACTTCATTTGATTCTAAATGAATGAAACAGGATTCTGCGAGTATCTGCTCTTATACGTCACCTCAAATCTTCTACATTGCCTTTCCCAAACTGGATGTGATTAGATATGCCGGCAATAAAAATGCTCCACACTCAAAGAAGTTTGAAAAACGTTGAGTTAAACACAGTTAGATAAGTTCCTTCACTACAAGCCTTTCAGAGCCTTTAATACAAATGTACATTATGAATCTTCAAGAAAGAAAATTGATCACACATAATGCTTTCTTCATCGTAAGGCTATTAATACTTCCTGGAGTAGCTTCCCTATGCTGTGAATAATGAGGTTTTGAATACAAGTTCTGAGGTCTCATTGGTTCTTAAGTTCATAGATACTACTTTGCTCACTGCAAGTGGTGACCTATACTGAAGTGAAAGTCGCTGATAAGAGAGTTTTCAAAGATGACCAAAGCATCAGGTTAGAAATAATGATCACCTTCGGGCCAGTCAGAGCAATCTTTGCAATCAATCAGATGAGGTTGAGCAGAGAGCGACTTATGTAGAAAATACTGGAAAGAGCATGATGCTGAGAATGTACAGAAGACAAGTTACCGAATTAGGATGTTACCATTTCATAGGGTACAACATAGCTATAACCTGTTAAGAAATGATGGTAGCAAACAGAACAGACCAGTCTTCTGTGTACCAAACAGAAATGGACTGACTCATGAAAAGTAAGGCACGAAGTGCCCAACCCAGGGATATGGTTTAAACAGAAGTTTTCCAATTGTGCTGCATAGTGCCTTGTAATCATTGCCTTTGCAAGCGAAGACTAAGAGCAAATGCTTTGCAGCACGAGATTTGGGAAGTCTGATCTCACCCCTGCCCACTATGATGACTGGATAAGAAGCTTCTAACTATATAAAATATGTGAAACCCAAAGCTTCAAGAAATACTTCTCTGACATTTACTTGGACTGGTCATGTTGAACTAAATGGTAGATTGAGGGTTTGCCTACAACAAATGGATACAGGGTGCTGATGGGCCACTTCCTTCAATGAATTCTGAGTAAGCCAATAATGAACTTCTTCCTTTTAACATAAAAAATGAAAAGAGCTTCAACCAAACTGGCTTTATCTTTTCTGCATATGTAGAATTTTATGCTTTCAAACTTCAGGAGGAAGTAGCAAATATACTCTCATGATAGCTAATGAGGATCCCTGATGTCAAAGTCTCATCTATATGGAACTAGAATGTAATGATTCTCAACATTTAACTGCATCAGAATCACCTTGAAAATTTTTTTAAACACAGAGTACTGCAGCCCACCCTAGAGTTTCTGATTCAGCAGGACTGGGATAGGGCCTGAGAATTTGAATTTATAACAAGATCTCAGGTGACGCTGCTCTGCTGGTCCAAGACCCACACTTTGAAGAAGACTGCTGGAATGGAAGGAGCCTTAGTGATCACCTGGGCCATCCCCTTTACCTTACAGATGCAGAGTCTGAGGAACATAGAAGAACATAGCACCCAAGCTGGGGCCAGAAACCATCCCCTTGACCACAAGTCATGTGTGCCATCCCTGCAGTATACCCAGATCTCTGCTGCTTCAGTCATGTCCAGTTTCTCAGAATGTCACACAGCTCCTGCCTACACTCTCCTCCTCTCCATTCCTGTATCAGGAAAAATTATGAAAGACTTTGATGCGGGCAAAAAATTACTGGGTGTCCTGTTCATCTACCTTTCTAGTCTATCTTTGCCTTTTAATGTCTTTCAACTATTTTATGACTCTAAAAGTTGTAGAAAACTGATAATAATGCAAATGATTCTTGTCTGTAAAAATGCAAGTGAACTGGGCCTTGTGAAATAAAATTGATCATTGTGTTATTAACCAGATATGCCTCTATTTGTAAAACTATTTCAGCATTCTCAGTTGCGTGTGTGTGTGTGTGTGTGTGTGTGTGTGTGTGTGTGTCTTTTAGTTCTCTCTTGATTCTGTAACACCTTACTGGGTCCCACATTAAGTAATGAGTTAAGTAAAATCACTGGCATGTGCTCATTTCATATTTGTATGATTTGTGTATCACAATTTTACTTTTTTTTAAAAAAATCTTTTAACATCCTAAAAAGGGAGAGTCCTCTTGAATGACAGATTAAGGATCTTCAAAAATAAGGTACTTCATAGAAGCAATAAAAGCAGTGGCAAAAATTGTCCAAATCAACTTTTTCTGGAAGTCTGGAAATTAACTAAAGGATTGCAAAATTCTAAGGAGTGTTTATCAAGAAAAATCGTTGAATTTTGGTAAGAACAGCTAGCTGCTTTGTGGCATTTTAACTTGACCTAATCCCATCTTCCTCTCCCCATCTCCATGGTAGCCTTGAAAACAAAAGGCATCACAACTATGATAGTTGTGCAAACTAGCAGTCTAGCAGCCACTGGAGAGGGTAGAACGGATTTAGAACTTCCCAAAAGCCCTATAGTTGTTAAGATTTGACCAGTGCAGCAGCTCATTGAAAATCCCCATTCTCAGGGCTTATATTTATTTGACCTGACTCAGGACATGCTCTGGACCAACAGTCCCATCTCTAGGGAATTTGCTGGAAAAAAACAATCAGTGACAATTGTTTAATATTGCAGCTGCCTGGGATGATGTTACTGGGTAGAGTTAACCAAAACACTTAAAAAGAACAACTGGGGAATGAGAGGTCCATGCAGGACTTTTAAAAGCTCACGCATATTCTTAGGAATCTAGAAGACCATCATAGGGCTGTGTGTTTGCACAGGAAAGACCAAAGAAAGTTCTAAACTCTCACTGTTAGCTTGCCTTGAGGCTCTGCACAAGCAGAAAGTAAAGGCTAAGGTAGAGTTGTAAACTGCCTGCAGGATCATTGAAGACATTCCCCAACACACACATATAGCCAATCAACAAAAGCTGGGAGAGTTACTGGTTCAAAGCATTTATGAGAATCTCCTATAATCATTAGCTGAGATTTCAATGGCCACACATGACAAAGAATACAGACTTTATAGAATTAGTCCAGGAAAGTCACAAACAAATGAATAAACAAACAGCAACAATAATAGCAAAAACAAAACTAGCAACAACAACAAATCCTGGGGACAAGACAGTGTCTGATTGTCAGAGTCACAGCAATACATTATTTTAAATGTTCAGTTTTCAACAACAAAAAAAATGAGATACACAAAGAAATACAAATGCATAGCCCATCCAAAAAAAATAAATAAATAATCAGTCAATTCTCCCTGACAAAGTCCAGATTTGGACTTACTAAACCAAAGACTTTAAGATGATTTTTTTAGTCCATCTAGTGAACTAAAGGAAAGCATGTCTAAAGAATTAAATGAAAGTGTAATAATTCAAAAACACAATTAAGAAGACAATTCCATTTAAAAGAGTATAAAAAATAAAGTATTTAGGAATAAGTTTTTTTAAAGCATAAAACTTGTACTGAAAATCTGTAAAACATCATTGAAAGAAATTAATATCTAAATAAATGCAAAAATATCCCATATTCATGGATCAGAAGACTCTATCCTTAGGATGGCAATATTCCACTAATTGATCTATAAATTCAACTCAATCCCTATCAAAATCCCATCTTCTGTTTTTTGCAGAAATTGACAAGCTGATTCTAAAATTTACATGGAAATTCATGGAAACTGAACTACACAAAGCAATCTTGAAAAAGATGAAGAAAGTTGTAAGATTTAGACTTCCCAGTTTCAAAACTTACTACAACATTACAGTAATTTAGACAATGTGGTGCTGGTGTAAGGGTAGACATATAGATTAATGGAACAAAACTGAGTTCAGAAATAAACCCTTACATTGATGGTCAATTGGTTTTCAGCAAGACAATTCAATTGATAAACAATAATCCTTTCAACAAATGATGCTGAAACAAATGGATGCAAAAGAATAAAATTGAACCCCTACCTAAACACCATATATAAAAATTAACATAAATTTGACCATGACATTGGGTTAGGCAATGGTTTTTTAGATATGACACTAAAAGCACAAGCAACAAAAGAAAAAATAGATTAATTCAATTTCATAAAAAGTAAAACATTTTTGTGGTTTTATTTTACAGTAAAGAAAGTGAAAAGACAGCCCACAGAATTATAGAAAATATCTGTAAATCATATTATATATCTGATAAAGGGCTTATATCTGGAATAAAAACAAACCAAAATTCTTACAACTCAACAATAAAAAGAACGCAATGAAAAAAGGAGGAAGAATTTCCTCTTTGTAAATGATACTCATGAAAAGATACTCACTGTCATTAGGAAAATGCAAATCAAAATCACAATTTGATACCACTTCATACCCACTAGATGGCTGTAATCAAAAAGACCAGTAAGAACTATTGAGAAAGATGTGGAAAAGTTGAAACTGTCAGACATTGCTGGAGGGAATGTAAAATGATGCAGCCACATTGGAAAGCAGTTTGGTAGTTCCTCAAAAAGTTAAACATAAAGTTGACCCAGCAATTGCTAGGTATATACCAATTCCTACTCCTACCCAAGAGAACTGAAAACATAGGCTCCCCCCAAAATTTATAAATTAATATCCATAACAGCATTTTCATAATAGCTAAAAAGTAGAAACAACTCAAATGTCCATCAACTGTTGAATAGATAAAATGTGGTATATCCATATAATGGAATATTATTCAGCATGAAGTACTGATACATGCAACAACATGGATGAGACAATATTTTTCTAAGTGAAAAAAACAGATTCAAAAGGCTACATATTATATGATTCCTTTTATATGAAATGTCCAGAATGAGAAAATCCATGGAAACAGGAAGTAGATTAGTGGTTGCCAAGGGTTGAAAAAGGGGGAGTAACAGCTAATGAGTACCAGGTTTCTTCTGGGGGTAGTAAAAACATTTTGAAATTGAGTAGTGGTGATAGCTGCACGACTCTGTGAATATACTGAAAATCACTGAATTGTACACCTTATTTTTTCCAGGTTTATTGAGATATAATTAACATATAGGATTGTTTAAATTCAGGGTGTACAGTGTCATGATTTGATACAACTATGTACTGTGAAATGATCACCACAGTAGGCTTAGTTAACACCTCCATCACCTCATATAATTATCATTTCTTTATGGTGATGAGAACACTTAGATATACTCTCTTAGCAACTTACAAGCATATAATATGATACTGTTAACTATAATCACCGTTAGATTCCTCAAAACTTATTCATTTTATAACTGAAAGTTTGTGCCCTTTGACCAAACTCTCCCCATTCCCCCGCCCCCTGCCCCTGACAATCATTCTACTCTCTGTTTCTATGAGTTTGATTTTCTTTTTAGATTCCACATATAACTGAGATCACACATATTTCAAGGTCCATCCATGTGGTCGCAAATGGCAAGATTTCCTCCCTTCTCTGGATAAATAATACTATATATTACAGCTTCTTTATTCATTTATCTGTAGACAAACACTTGTTTCCATATCTTGGCTATTATGAATAACGCTGCAATGAACGTGGAAGTGCATATATCTCTTCAAGATCCTGATTTCATTTCCCTTGGCTATATTCCCAGAAGTGGGATAGATGGATCATATGATAGTTCTATTTTTAATTTTTTGAGGAACTTCCATACTATTTCCCATAGTAACTGCACCAATTTACATTCCCCCTAACAGTGCAGGGGGATTCCCTTTTCTCTACATCCTTGCTAATATCTTATGTCTTTTGATAATAGCCACTCTAACTTGTGTGAAGTGATACCTCATCGTGGTTTTGAGTTGTATTTCCCTGATGATTAGTGACGTTGAGCGTCTTTTCATGACACTTTTTGGAAAAATGTCTATTCTGTTTCTCTGCCCTTTTTTTTTTTGCTATTGAGTTGTATGAATTCCTTATATATTTTTATATGAACCCCTTATCAGATATATGGTTTGCAAATATTTTCTCCTACTCTATATGTTGCCTTTTTATTTTGCTGAACATGTCCCTGTTAACCAAACTGGAACACTGAATGTATCTTCCCCACAGAAATAATACTACACGTACTTCAGCCACTTGGCAGTAGGATACGCTTGGTGGGCTAACCCAGGGGGTCCTCCTAACAATCTTAGAGGATATGTAAGAAACAGAAACTGCATTCCCACTTCCAAACAACCAGTTTATAAATAAACGTTTAGATCAAACTCATTCTTCTGTTCTTCAGCCAAAGATTTTTCATGTCTGACCTTCTTTCTGTTTGTAAGCAAACTGATGCTGCAGTTCTACAGGAAACTCCTGAATATATGTTCTGAAAACTTGGCCAGAGAGAGCACAAGAGGAAGATGGAGCAGGGGTTTTCCTGAGGGTGTGGCAATAGTAATGACTCATGCTACTTCCTTATTCTAACATTTTCCATCAGTGGGGTGGAGAAAGCCCAGTCAGGCCTGGGGGAAGCCATCTTTATTTAGAGGGTGCCCTTTGTATCATGACTGCTTTTTGTTTTCCTTTTGCCACAATGCAAAGCAGGGAAATTAAAATGCAGAACAAGATAGAGTTTAAGATGACAAGAAGAGTCATTTGTTAAATAAATGCAACATACACTAAAATTAATTCCCTAGTGTATGCAAAAAAGAAAGGTAAACTCAGCATATTTTTGTGTGTGTGTGTAGTCAGGTACTAAATGACTCTTGAATCATACAAAGCCAATAAAGAGAAAAGAGACCAAGAGGAAAAAAGAAGAGAGAGGAGTACAAAGAAGAGGATAAGTGTGAACATAAATTAGCTTTCCAATGTGGGTAGTCTAGATAGTATCTCAGTTCCCCAAACGATGTTTGTTTTGTAATTTCACTGCATTAGTCTTTCAGATGTTTTCTCTCTGGATGGCTAGAGGTCCACAGTTCCAGACTCTAAATCTGTCTGTTAAGGTAAAGCACTTGTGTCCTTTCTAGGTCACTCCACTCATAAAAAGAGGGATAATTGAGGTTTTTATACCTTGAGAGATTTCTCAAAGTATTGCACAGAGATTAAACATCAGCAATTATATAATGCTATCCATAGCTTAAAACTGAGGGGAAAGAAGCCAAGCTATGGAAGAAACCAGAGCCAAAAAAGGATTGCTCTTTGGTTCATTGAACCATACTGGTTTTGAAATACTATAACTCAGATCATTCAGTGCAAGAAATGTTTGCTTAAAATTTTTTCTTCTTTATTAAAAAGAGAGACAGAGTAAGGAAGGCATGAATTGCTGTTCCATAAAACAGGTATAATTATACCCACTGTATGTGATGTTATAAAAATTAAATTTTAAAAATTATAGGTAAAAAACTACAGATAAAACAGTGTCTGACACATGTATCGGTAAGACTTGTCTGTCATAGTTTTTACTTTTATTGTTCTTACTCATTATTATTATAGAGGTGGATCTGAGAGTGACAGAGTGCCTGCAGTAAATGGATGACTGATCCAAATCATTCAGAATGCTTGTGTTGTATCTCATGGACCATGTACAGAAAAGAAAATGATATTTCAGTTTGTATTTGAAAGTATAATTAGTTGATACCAGACCCTCAAAAGAATACTTAATCTTCATGTTATTATCCAAAATGAGTTTCAGTGCCAAATTCCTGTATGTGAATCTTTGACCGCCCCCAATAATGAATTGTATTCACTAGCTAATTTCTGAATCTTGAATTATTTATAAATACAAATATGTAAGACGCACCAAAAGCACCTTTTAAAGAAAAAATATGAGAAAAAAATTGTGAAAGATTTTGAACTTTACTAAGTGTCCTGTCCAACTCATA
Organism: Monodon monoceros; assembly: GCF_005190385.1. Classification (NCBI taxonomy): domain Eukaryota; kingdom Metazoa; phylum Chordata; class Mammalia; order Artiodactyla; family Monodontidae; genus Monodon; species Monodon monoceros. The sequence goes on from NW_021703767.1 coordinate 15,596,412, forward strand.
CATCTGGGTTATTTAAGCCTTTGTTTGCCTCTAACTAGGCTATTTCACAACCTTTTAGATACAGAAATTAACTTAGAGAAAATTAATTGTAGTGCAAGTAATGCCTGTCCATAGAAATGCAAATTGTGTTCCTGTGGATATTGACCAGTTTTACCAATTTTGCATCTATTTATAAATTCACATTCTTTATCTGACTATAAATGGGTGTTTCTCTTTTGCACTGCTTGTAGAAGCTATTGGTCTCTCATTAATTCCTGAATTAATATTTGATACATGTGCATTTTATATTGTATGAAAGTCATGATTTTATCCTCATTGAAAATTTATCCTTTAATAAGTATAAGCTTCAAATTTATATGACTCTCTGAGGAACACATCTGAAATTTAATCAAGTTACCTCCCTTGCAAACTGTCTAGCCAAGGTCAGAATTATCTTCTTGTGGTTCCTGAACAGTCATTGTTAGAAAATCAGTAAGTCAAACATGGTTGTCTGAGCTTACTAAGTAAAGAGCAGTGCTCTGGGCATTTTGGGATAGCTTCTTCTACACACAGAAACACACACACACACACACACACACACACACACACACACACCTGCAAAGTTTCTAAGGCAACATACAAATAGTTTAACCAAAATGACTTAAGATCTGTCTAAAGGACTTCCTGGGGAGAAGATGTGGAAGCTACATGTAAGTTAAAAGAGGACAGCAATATTTGCCCATCTCAGAAGACTTTATTCAAGGCTACTACTCTTTGATGTTTTAAATTAAAATTTAATTAGTGTCTTTTGAGATAGAAAAGCATTGAAAACATTTTGTTCTCGTATTTTATTATTATAGTTGTATTTTTTTTAATATAAGAATAGAACTCTTCAGCCTTTCTCTAGGAAATAGTTTGCTAAAACTTCAGACCTTTCTTTTTACTTATTTTAATCTTACCTAATTACAGAATTGAATATTTTACAACTATAATACAATTCCAGTTAAGTAACATTTTATATAATTGAAATAATTATATGGGAGGAAGTTGGTCAACCCAACTATATAACTATTCCTGTAGGTTAAAGAATTGTAAAGACATTTAAAACATATTTCTATGGGAAGGTGTAGTGTTTCTAACAAAAGTGGTATCAAACTATAATCATATGAGTAGCTGAAGATTATAAATAATGACCTTTTAATGATTATGACTAATGATATTAGTGGGTGTTTAATAGAAAAAGGGAGAAAGTATGAGAATTTAATTGTGTGTCATCGATGTGGAGCACTTAATAAAAGATTACAGAAACCTAGAGAGAGTTTTTTAGAATGAGCTGCAATATCTGTTTCTAAAATTATTAATACTTCTTTTACTTGTGAGTATTCTTCATGCATTGCCTGTTATTAAACTTATTAGAAGGTGGAATAATTTTGTCAGTCACTACTCAGGCATCACTTCCCCTGCAAAATAATCCTTGATGTCTACAAGACAGAAATGTTCTTTCCTTTCTGCTCACACAGTGTATATGCCACAAGTGCTCAGTAATTGCTATTTATACATGGGTCTATATCTATAAGCGTGGTATAATGGAAACAACATAGAAGTTGGAGTCAAGTCAGAATGAATTCCAAAATAATTGCTAGTTGAGTGATCATAGATGAGCAAATAAACATTATGAACCTCAGCAAGATGTGCATAACAATTGTTATAGTATTATTGTGTATACTTATATATATATATATATATATATACATATATACAATAGTATTATAGTATTATCGTCAAGATTAAGGGAAATTACATATGTTGTTACCTGGAGCATAGTGAGTGCTCAATAAGATTATACAAGTATTTCCACCATACTTATTTACATCATAAATAAGCTATTTTTGTCTGTTTCATTATATATTTTCCATAGAGCGTATTACCATATTTACTATAAAATGCTAAATAGATATTATAATAAAAAATTGGAAAAACCTAACATTACAAGTTCCTTTAACGTTGTTAGTATTGTTAGTATTTCTCACACCATCCCTCTTGTTTTGATAAGTCATCATTAGTATTCATTTTTTTCCTCGCCTTCACTAGAAATGGTGTTTTGACACCAGTGTTTGAAACAAATGAAAATGGTTGAGAAATTCATGATCCTTGCAAAATGCTCCTGGTGTGTCTTCTTCATTATTTACAGAGAGAGACTAATGCCCAAACTTGCTGAGCTGGGTAAGGATGAAACTTTCACCCAGGCTCCATCCTGCCTGTTCACAAACTTTGGCCTAGGTGAAGTGGGCAGGGGTGGTCAGAGGAGTGAGACTCTGACATGTGAGGAGTCACCCAGCCTGACTCAGCCATCTAGCTGGGTGGTGTCTCACCACCCAGCTCATGCATTCTCATAATGGCCAAACCAGATTCCAGCCAGTCCTGAACCTGCCACTGTCTTTTCCCCTGAGATGTCATCTACCTGAACTCCATTTCCTCACATTTCGGCCTGCGTTCTTTGCAGCTCAACTTACTTTCCATCTTTTCTAGAAAATCTTTCCTGAATTATCTCCCTTTCTCTAATAACCCCCTTGCACTCCCCACCCCACCACAAGAAACAAAAATAATCTCTTGTAGGCCATATTCCTTTCTCGTAGGGTTGACAGAATACAGGAAGTCCAGTCAAATCTTAATTTTAATAAACAATTTAAAACTTTTAGTATTAGTATGTCCCAAATATTCCATGAGATGTATATATACTATTTGTTGTTTATCTTGAATTCAATTTTAATCGGGCACCCTGTATATTTGTTTAGTAAATTGTGCGCCCCTACTCTCCTGTCTTGCACTAGAGTATGGTACTATATCACTTGTCTTGTATCACACCATGAGTCATAAGTGTTATCCAGGCTGCAGGCTCTTGAAGGCCAGGAATCGTGTCCAATTCCTTTGTGTCACCACCACTTCTACCTCACCCTTCCTGATGCTCCACACCAGTGTCTTAAATGCCACTGAGAGAGCAGGACTAGGGTTCTCATTCATTCTTTCATTCCTTCCTTCAGTTAACAAATATCCATTAAATACCTACCAGCTGCCAAGCACTGAAGTATATTCTGCAGATACAACTTTAAACAAGATACAACTACTGTCCTCAAGGAGCTCCCAGCTCATTCAGGCAGACAGGCATGTCAGGAAGCCATTTCAATCAGTACGATAAATTCTAAAATAGGGTAAGACGTGAACACGGGAGAAAGGCACCAAACCCAGTCTTCAGGGGTCCAAGGAGACGTCTGAGAGGAAACAGCAGGGAGGCGGAGACCTAATCATTAATAAGAATTAACCAGGGGATGGCAAAGAAGGCTTTCCAGACAGAGAGAGTGGCATGAACAAAAGCTGAAAGTAAGAAAGAACATGGCATCAATGTTTAATCACTTAATTAAATCTTCCTTTTAGTTCAAGTTTTTTCTGACCCATGGATGCCACTGTCTTTTGAGGACTCAAGCCTCTTAACAGGTTTTCTCAAGGAATTCAATGATGACAGCTCTTCTTTCTCTCTTACCTCATCACCTCTAGGCTGGTTTCTTTTCTCCTTGTAATCCAAGCATTTTGTTCAGTAACGTAGAGCTAAAAGTGACCAACTGTCTTGGCTTCCTCACCTTACTTTCATCAATCTCACTCTGCCTGCTCCATCCAAGGTTCTTTCTTATTTTTCCCTCTGTTTACTCCTTCCAGCTCTTGTTCTCCCATGGAGACTGACGCCTCTAACCATAGCTACTTTCTAATCCTCTTTAGGTGATTCCACTCACCCCTCATTCTCTCCTTCCTACATAACCCGACCGTACTCCATATAGTAGTGGTGAGACATTTGTAGGGTTCCAACACTAAAAGTGCAATCACAAGAGAAAAGAAAATCACATCCCAGGTGAGAGGGATAAAAAAAAAAATGAAGAAAGGAAGTTTGCAGGTGAAACCCATTGAAGTAAAGCTGCTTCTTGACAATGCCTTTTGGATTAATCAGCTGTCCTTAGGCATTTCCACAACCCTAGCTTGTAGCACAAAGTAAGCACTCAGTAAACTGTTGATGTAAGAATTTACCTTTTTCTAAATCTCTAATTTACCTTGTTCTAATTAAATCTTCACTTATGGCAAGTGGTAGAATTGAACAAATATAATGAACAGTAGCTAGCTGTCTGTATAAGTGTGAAGCTAGGAATTTGAATATAGAATTTGTGATGACACGGTATTTGTGATGGTTAATTTTATGTGTCCAGTTGACTGGGTCGCAGGATGCCCTGATATTTGGTGAAACTTTATTGTGGGTGTTTCTATGGGGGTGTTTGGGGATGAGAGTAACACTTAAATTGGTAGACTGAGTAAAGGAGATTGCCCTCCCTAATTGGGTTGGCCTCGCTCAATCAGTTGAAGGCCCGAATAGAGCAAAAAGGCTGACCCTCCCCCAAGTAAGAGATTCTTCCTGCCTGAAAGTTATAAAATTGGGACATCAGCCCCTTCTAGGTCTCAAATGTGCTGGCCTTGGACAAGAACTACACCACTGGCTCTCCTGGTTCTCAGGCCTTCAGACTCAGACTGGGATGTATACTACCAACTCTCCTGAGTCTCCAGCTTACAGACTCACCCTGAAGATCTTGGAACTTACCTGTCTTCATAATTGCATGAGTATATATATATATATATATATATATATATATACACACACACACACACATATATATACACATATATATGTATATATATATGTATATACATATATATGTATATATATATATGCTATTGGCCCTGTTTCTCTGGAGGGCCCTAATACAGTATCACAGGAAACAAGGTAATCAGAAGCTACTTTGATTATAATACCTGCCTCTAATTTGCCTTATAAATTTTTCATGATCCAGGTACATCCCTTCTCCCTGGGTAATTAGATCACTCTTTACTACATGTGGGTGATTTGATTCTTATAGGCCATTTTTCCATACTAAATGTCAAGGTCCTTCGAAGAATATTCCTAATTTATTTGGTAGGAATCGATCCCTTACAAACAGCTTCACAATGTTTGCCACTTGTGTATCCACAAGTGGTTATAAGTTCAAAGTAAATGTTTATTCAACTTTCCACCTACTGATTATTCTAATGGTCTTATGTTAGGATTCAAGAATAATAGCAAACCAAACTGAAATCCCATCATCCCATGCTCTTCCCACAGATGGAAAGAACAGCAGGCAAGAAAAGGCCTTGAGCAACAGCCATGAGGAACTACATAACAACTAGTCCTCGTGCAGAGCTTGAGAAGAGATGCAAGTTAATTAGCAGTATTTACAAGAGCTTGGATAACTGCTTCTAAAATCAAGGACTGAACCTCTAATAATGGGATGATATTGGCCCCCCTGCCAGTGAAATAGCTTCAAAATGCCCAGTCGAGGAACTGAGTAAAATAATTTGGCACCATTGTCAAAACCTTCTTTTGCCATCCTTCACTCTTGACAAACTTCCCTTGGTGTAAGAAAAAAGAACTGCCTACAATCTGCAAGTGTATTACTTGCTATACAAAAATAATCACCCTGACTTCCATTTCAGGCATTAAAAGAGACCAAATATCGTATTTCCAGGTTTTAGACAACACATTCATATAAACACAAATGTGCATCAGAGCTTTCCATTTGTCGAAGCATTTGTATTTAACATACTCTGCATAGGCATTAAAAGTGAAGGAATTTGTATATGATTAATATCTTCCAAGAACTCTCATCTGGTGGGACAGAGGAAGGCACTGCCACCCAATTTGATAAATGGAGAACTTGGCCTGCTGATTTGGCAATACTTCTGACCAGCTACCAAAATAAAAGACTGCACCAACATCACTGCTGACTCACAACTGTCCTGAAGGTTTGAGTTTCCCTCCTTTGGCAGAATATCTTACTTGTACCCTACATGTTTCACCCCCTATACTTCTCTCCTTCTTCAATGCTAAGTTCCAGGGAATAAGATTGTATTAGTCAGAGTTTGCAGAGAAACAAAACTAATAAACATACATATATAGAGAGATTTATTAAAAGAAAATGATTCAAATGATTATGAAGACTGATAAATCACAAATCTGCCATCTGCAAGCTGAAGACCTAGGAAAGCCAAAGGTGTAGCTCCCATCTGAAGACCAGCAGGCTTGAGACTCAGAAGGAGCCAATGTTTCTGTTCTACTCTAAAGGCAAGAAAGAACCGATGTCCCAGCTCTTTGTCTCTTCCTCCTCCAGCTGCCACCATCTTGGACCATGACAACAAGGGACATACCTAAATAATGGCAGAAAAATTGGGGGCTCTGAAGATTTTATGGAGCAGAAACACCATGTCAGCCCAGGACTCTATATCCCCAGTCTTCTACATCAGAGAAGAAAGAAACTTGCACCTCGTTTAATCTGCTGTTATTTGGTGATGATGGTTTGTGGAGAAGGAGGGGATCTGTGAAAGCTGATGCTAATCCTAACTGATATATCTCCCTTTTTCTCCCATTTCACACTACAGGAGAGAATGATGGATTGGGCAACAAATTAGCTAAAATACCTACGACTAGAAAGAGAGAAAACCCTAAGACCTGTGTAGCCCTCAACTCTACAGTGAAGGTAACAATCAAACTTTATACAGCACAGTAAAGCTTTTGTGCAGCCTTTCATGACATTATATCTTTCCAAAAATAACCTTGTGAGGCAGAGAAGCCTTATGTTTTAATCCTCATTTTCCTCTCTGAAAAACCTAGGATTGTCCTTGCTTAGATGATAATTTGGTTTTGAATTCTTCATATTAAGCTAAGCAAAACCATGCAGTATCAAGTGGGCAACAATATCTTATTCAATAGAATTCTATCCCTTTACAAACATTTATGGGGAGCTTTAAAACTTCTTTATAAATGCAAATTAAGTCTTAAAGCAAGATTACAACAGTGAAATTCTGTTTTAACCTGATGGACACCAAAATGACTTTGCTAAATTTAAACTGCATTTTGATGGAAACCCATGGTCACTGTGGAACCAAAGGGTATTGAGCCTGTTGTTTGTTTGCTGTGATCGTTTGCAGATAAAGCAAGGGAACACTATTATTTGTGTCAGAGTGCATGTTAGCCTTAAATGCTAGGAGAAATCCTAAAGATGCAAGAACTCTTTAATTTAGCCCAGAGTTTCTCAAATTTGTGTGACCATGAATCAGTTTTTTGTTTTTTTCTTTTCTGGTTTTGTTTTTTATAAATACTTTACACTTCAAACACTGGTGTTGCAAGAGCGTGTTTTCGGAAGCACTATACCACTTTCTACTTTGAGGACACTTTCTTCTCACTAAACATACTGCAGGGTAGGACAGGGCTGGAGGGGGCAGGGGACGGAGGATTACGTGGCTGCACTTGCGGAGTTTTCTCCATACCACCCTCCTTAATTAGGATTACCAGTATTAGCCAATAAGAATACAGGATTCTCAGTTAAAACTGAACTTCAGATGAACAGCAAAAACGAATTTTTTTTTGTATAAGTATGTCCCATGTGATGTTTGGGGCCTACATATACCAAAAATCTATTCATTGTTTACCTGATTTCTGAAATTCAGTTTAAGTGGGCACCTTGAACCTTGTCTGGCAACCCTACCCCTAATCCATCGCCAGGGAGGAGGAGCTTCTGGTCATCCTGGTTCATATTTCGAGGCATTTAATGGGGCTTTATGACTAGGAAGGAGTGCTGGAGTCAAATCACAAGCCTCTGCCCCCAAGTTTGTAAACAGTCTCTCCATGAAGTTCTCTTATTTCGGCCTCTTTTTGTGCTACGCTTCCTTACAAGGACCCTGAGTAATATCCTGTAAGACTAAGATTTAGGGCAAATGGAGCTGCCTTGCCTGAGCCTTAATCCTAAATCTCAAACTCAAACCTAGGTTTGCAGAAAGTCTTGCTTCGGGGGTTTTCGCACCAACAATAAAGAGGTTCCCTTTTTCGTATTTCTGGACCAGCTAGCTATAGGTCAATGCATACCGCTCAGTAGGCTTAATATAAGCTACTGCAATCCCTACAACTATTATTCTTATTAGCACCTTAAATATCTGCATTGACAATATTGCAATGGTTGTGTAACGGTTTGGGGGTGGGGGTCAGTGTACTCAAAAGCCATCAACACTCATCTCCCTCTACTTTAGAGAAAAGGAGAACAGACCACCAAATAGAGATTTGCACACAGACCACAATGACCCCATGGTAAGTCTTGGGTCTTCTTTCTTGCCTGGGATCTGGGAATTGACCACTGTGTTCACTGTGTTAATTTCTAGAAATCATAAAACCCCAAAACTTGATTGACTGACCAGATGTTCTAAGAATACTTAGGGCTGGACACAGTAACAAGTTAAATTTTTTTTAATCTTAAAAAAAGAAAGCACCCCAACTTACCCATAATCAATTTCTTACTTTTTTTCCCAGCTATTTTTAAATAATCAAATCACCATAGTCTCTATAACATTCTGGAGATTACAGGGCTTGTGAGTCATATCCTTATTTACAGGAATGATGGGGGAAAGTCAGCACTTCAGCATTTACTCCATTTTTGAGAAGTGAACAGGCAATTAAAAAGCTCAGGGTGGCGGGAGGAAAGCTGTTTAATACATAATTTTACCTTGTCCTACTATTTCTTTATCTTTCCCTTTTCAAGACTCAGACCTGAGAGAACTGCCACTGCCCAGACACGTCCAGTGACAGATACAATATGTTAGTGTAGCAGATGGCAGACACATATTCTTCCTTGTTTGGCTGTTAAAAAACTTGATTCCTCCTTTTTTTCACACTAGCTCAGTCCTTCTGCTCAGAATTTCTTGTCTTAAACTTAGTCCAAAAGAACGAAAAGTTTTTAAAAGAGAAACTCCTTGGGGAAAACTTTGTTTTCCAGCTTGTGTGACTCAGACCATCACCTCATGGCCGTTACTGTAGCCTCGATAATCTACTCTCATAAAAGCCTCTTCTTTTATCTCCCTTCCCCAGAGCTGTCTGAGAAATGTGCAAATAGGAGGACTGATTAGGAACATTTCCAAACTTTCAGGGAGCAAATTGAAATCGATATGATTTTAACACTAGAACTTAAAACCCCCCTGAGTATATAAGACACTTTTCTTTTGGGGAGCATTTGTTTCTAACCATGGGAAATAATATATTCCCCGTTAATTAAAACATAGAAGGTTAGAACTGGAAGGGTGTTCAAAGAAGCTAAAGGTTAAGGCTATCAGCTTTGTGGGTGATTTCATCTCTGCCTTGTGAACATTTCACATGTGTGACGTGGTCTGCACGTCCATCTTTGATTATTACCATTCTTTAAAAATAACATGGACAGGTGGAAAATATAGTCTCAAAAGTTCTAACTGCTTAAGAATATTCTCTTACTAGCTGTGAGTTTGGCAACTTTGAAACATGAAATAAACATTAAAAAACAGATCATAGAAATCTTCATTAAAAGGCAGGATTATTAGTGTCACTCAATTAAATATGTTAATGATGACAGCAGAGGTAAATTCTGTCTTCTATTCTAAGCCAGGCCACATGATACGATTAAGGGTTTACCTTCTCTCTAAGGAGAAAAATAGTCACTAAAATGACTTCTCAAGTAAAATGTATATAATAACCCTATACAAATAACCCTATCAACTGTACAGCTAGCTAAATGTGTATAGTATAAATAACGCCATACAGTATAGCACTCTAAGCAACTTAAAATGAAGTAACTTAACAAAGAAAACCCTTGAAACATGTTACCCTAGAAGATAATGTGTTAACATGTTGTCCCTGTACTTGAAAGTCTTCAGTGGCTTCCTATTGTTTTTAGGATTAAGGCCAAAATTCTTAATGTGATATTCAAGGTCCTGCCTTATCCTGCAACCTCATCTTGTACCACACACTCCATACCTCTTCATGCTCAGCCACATGGGTCTCCCTCCAAGTCTTTGAACATGCCCCAGGGCCTTTGCACATGTTTCACTCTGTCTAGGCACCTTCCTCCTCCTGCCTTCTTTGCCTCTTTAGCTCTTACTCATCCATCAGATCTCAGCTCAGTAGTCACCACCTTGAGGAAGTCATCCCAGACTCTAGATCTCAGTTAGATTCTCTTTTGTATATGAACTCATAGACTATATTTCTTTTCTGTTTGGCACTTACCTCATTTATTTGTTGTATTTTTTTATCTATTGCCGCATAACAAATCACCCCAAAATTTAGTGGCTTAAAACAGCATTTATTATCTCAAAGTTCCTGAGACTCAGAAACAGGAGCAGCTTAATGGGTGGCTTTGGTTCAGAGCCTCTCACGAGGCTGCAGCCATTTGCAGCCTCACCTGGGATTGGAGGACTTGCTTCACAGTTCACTCATGTGGCCTCAGGTCCTTACCACATGGGCCTCTCCGTAGGCCTGCTGGAGCCTCTTCAGAACACGGCAGCCAGCTGATCCAGAGCAAGTGATCCAAGAGAGAATGGAGGAGAAGGAAGCTCTGTGTCTTTGTGACCTGGGCGTAGAAGCCACATACTGCCACTTCTGCTTTATCCTGTTTGTCACAAACAAGTTAAGTCCACCCCACACTAAAGGGGAGGAGAAATAAGCTCTACCTTTTGAGGGGATTTTTGGATATATTTAAAACTACCCCAGGTAGGTTGTTAAGTAAATGTTTACCTTCCCTACTAGACTAAGGATTCCTTGACTACTAGACCCACATTCCTGTTGTGCACTGTTGTGTCCCTGACACCTTCCAGAATGCCTGGCAAAGTACAAGCATTCAGAGAAAGAAAGAAAGAAGGAAAGAAAGAAAGAAAGAAAGAAAGAAAGAAAGAAAGAAAGAAAGAAGGAAGGAAGGAAGGAAAGAAAAAAAAAGAAAGAAAGAAGGAAGGAAGGAAAGAAAAAGAAAGAAAGAAAGAAAGAAAGAAGGAAGGAAGGAAGGAAGGAAGAAGGAAGGAAGGAAGGAAGAAAAGAAGGAAAGAAAGAAAGAAAGAGAGAAAGAAAGAAAGAAAGAAAAGAAAGAAAGAAAGAAAGAAAGAAAAGAAAAGAAAGAAGCAAGAAGGGAGGAAAGAAAGAAAAGAAAGAAAGAAAGAAAGAAAGAAAGAGAAGGGAGGGAGGGAGGAAGGAAGGAAAGAAGGAAGAAGGAAAGAAGGAAGGAAAGGCAGAGTGAGGGAAGGAAGGGAGGCAGGGAGGGAAGGTAAAAAGTCAATTTGCATTTGAATCCCAGCCCTGCGAAACACTGTACAAATTATGTAACCTTAATTTCTGGCTTTAGGGAATGGGGATAATTATAGCTACCTCTCAGGCTGTTCTGAGAGTTAAATAATACAGGCTATATGATGAACCTGGATTTTTCTGGTACAGAAAGGGCTCATTAAACATTACTTTTATTCATCTTTTTGCTTCAATGACACCTGCCATCCATCCCAAGGCACGTGGATTCTCCTTCTCATTTTGTCTCTCCCAACCCTACTAGTCTGTTCCTCCAATCCAGCTGCTGCCACTCTCCCTTGTTGCACAGTCCTTCCTATTAGCCTGACAATTTCTGGTATCCATCCATCCTGTACACCGCAACCCTATTCATTTTCTTCAAGACCAGCCCTGACCATTCACTCCTCTTTTCAAAATCTTTATTTTGTCCAAACTCTCCCACAACCAGGGCCCAGTGGAACTTCTCAACTTAATTTGTCACTATCCCCCTACATATACCCTCTGAGAAGACTATCTACTGCCTCCCAAAGTGTGGAACGCTGGGATTGTGTCATTCATTTTTGCTGTTATTCTGCTTTGCACTTGGTAAGTAAATAGTAAACTTCTGTTGAATTGAATTTGAATTCCAGATCCCTCTTAGTTCCTTGTTTGTACTGAGTTAATGATACATCCAAGCCCAGGTACCAGAATGACATCAAGATACCAACACCAATGAGAAGAGACTGGACTTTTAGTCACCTGTAACCACATTCTTTTATGTCTATATAAACTAAATGGCCCACAAATAGCAAATTCTTTAGCAGAGCAGTTACACAGTATAATGTGGGTTACATTTTTCTTAAATTCTAGCTCTAAAGCAAGCACTTCGTCTTAATACTAATAGAACCTCTGTACTCATTTTTAATGCTCTGTAAATTTTTCATTATTGCTAATAGCAAGAACATTGTAAGTATATTTGAAGATATAAAATTCTTAAATGATTCTGTGTTATACAGACAATAGGCAGCGGTAAATAAGATTGGAGGAAATTTGTCAAATGAATGAAAAGATGAAACTGACAATATAAGAAATTTTGCCTTTAGATTTCTCTGACAATGCTACAAATGTAGACGTTTTTATATTTTTAATGAATAAAAGTCTGCTTAAAACTCACACTCCTATGTTGAATCACTATGCTGTACACCTGAAACTAATATAATACTGTAAATCAGCTATACTTCAATTAAAAAATATTAAAACACATACACACCTATAGAAATCCTTACTTTTGAGTCATGAATAGATATCTTTTGGAAACAGTAAAATTCCAGGCTGAGACTAGAACAGATAGGAAAACTATTTACTCAGTGTCTCCTTAACATAATAACAGTGTGTTCAAATACTTTGACCTTGTAAAATTATTTTCATTCTAGTAGAGCAGAGAGATTTTGCAACTATATTTCCATGCCCTCCCCTCCTATTTTCTATAAGGTGCCATGACTGCTTGAATTCTGTAAATACGTGTAACCCTCTTCAGATGGGCAGTGATCAACAACTAATCGTTGTATTTAAAGCTAGGTAACTTACCCTTCATCCTTCCATTCCATTGACCTTAGATTTATATAAATTTAGTCAACAAGTCCTCCTTTATATTAGTATATATAAGCCTTGGGGTTCTTTTAAAAAGAAGGCTCTACCAGGATAATAGGGACTTTCACCTTTAGTTAAATGTTAAAGCAGCTGAAAGGTGAATAGGCTCACATAACATTCATAGGCTCTCATAACATTTCGATGAGAGCTATCAAAAAGCTTCATTTTACAAATGAGGAGACTGAGGTTAAGGATGCTAAGGACCTTATGGAAACACACCATATGACAAGAAACCCATGGCCCTGCATCATGTTTCCGCTTGGCATTTGCCCAGCTGCCCAGTGATTAGTCTAACCCAAGGTTCATCAACCTCTGTGCCATTGGCATATTGGGCCAAACAATTCTTCTTTGTTGTGATGCTGTCCTGTGTATTGCAGGATGTCTAGCAGTATCCCCAGCCTCTACTCTCCAGATGCCAGTAGCACCCACCCCCTCATCCTTGTCGTGACAACAAAAATATCTCTAGACTTTGCCAAATGTCCCTTGAGGGTAAAATTACCCCCAGTTGATAAAAACCAGTCTATCCCAGGCCATCTTATTGCTTTAATCAACTATTCTCTTTTATGTTTTCTGGGCAAATACTTTAAGACACTAATGATCATATTCAGTATAGAGCTCTGAGTTATTTATATGAGAAACCACAGTCTTACAAGAAAAGGGACTCCACCGCTTTTTTGGCACTTCCAAATACAACTAAGAGCAAATTCTGACTAGGGTTAACCCATCCCAACTTTTAGCATAAATTGAGGTTAAGAAAGAGACAAAATACAGACTGAGAGTTTTGATCTATGTTTAATGAAAAAGAAGTTACAGGAATAGAAATGGACATAGAACAAAGAGATCAATTTGGAAAACTATGGTGATAGATAGAACAAGGGAAAAATCATTTTAATCTTAAATTTACTCATATATTCTTATTAGTTATCATTGATCCAAAACATCTCCTTAAATCCAAAACAGAGTAATAGTTAGAATTTTACTGTTCAAATTACTGGGCTGTTTTCATGGGAACTCACCAAGGTAATGTCCAAACAATACTTTTCCATTTCTCCCAGAACACACACAAGCAAAGGCAGAGATGTTTACCACGAGGTAACGTGGCATGGAGAAAATGCAGCCTTATCAGCTTTTTATTACAACAGCAAGTTAGCACTGGCAAATGTGCTTCTGGCACAAACATGCTTTCCGCTAATATTTTCATGAGAAAGCTTTTATGATATGCAACCATTTATTCTTAGTACAATCAATCATTGAGGGATTAAACCTAACTCTGGTGAACATAAATATATTTGGAGAAGTTTCTGACAGTTCAGATTAGAGCACCGTAGAAATATTGAAGATGTGAAACTTTAAAATACACAGATAAGAAACTGCAGTGAGCATCTTACTAGTTTGTTTCATGGCTGAATTCTGTTCATGATTCTTAGTAGAATCAGTCAATGTTCTATTTCTATCATTTTCTACCCAGATCTACAGTATGATCGTATTTTGCTAAATAAGAAAAAAAAATATCTTTGGAAACGAATTATGATCTCTGAAAACATCTGGTAATAGGTTTGTTTTAATTACCTTATTTAAAATAAAATAACCCTTCTCTCAAACTATATCAGGCAAGCATTAAACTCGTTAGTATAGACGTCGGCCATGTGGGTAATAAGGAGAAGCAATAGATTTTACTCACTATCCCTTTAAAATAAAAATCTTTTGGCCAGTGCATAGCAGCCACCAACCTCTTATGCTCACATTGAATAATTTCAAGTTAGGACGAGCCCTGTCTCTTCTGATACTGAATTCTAAGTTTCTCCAGTTGTTCTATACATTGGGACTGGGCCAGCTTCAATGTCCGATTCTCCTCTGTCAGTGCCTCAAATTCCCGAGCCAGCTGAGCGGCATCCAGCTTCTCCTTTTCTGCCTGATCCAGCTTGGCAATGAGCTCCTTTCTGAAGATTCAGGGGGGCAGGTGAGGAAGAAGCATAAAACATAACGCAAACAAATTGAGTTATACAGCAACAGCATAATGGAAGTCGAATATGTCATTCTACTCTTCTAAATTTTACCCATCTCTGCTTGCCTCCAATGAATTACTTTTATTTTTCCAACTTCACAAATGTTAGATGCCTTTATTTTATTCCAGCACCTCGTCTAGATATATCCAAAATATTAAACATATACCAGCGCAGATACAGAGAACAAATGTATGGATACCAAGGGGGAAGGGGGGAATCGGATGAATAGGGAGATGGGGATTGACATATATCCAGTATTGATACTATGTAGAAAATAGATAACTAATGAGAACCTACTGTACAGCACAGGGAACTCTACTCAATGCTCTGTGGTGACCTAAATGGGGAGGAAATCTAAAAAAGAGGGGATATAAATACACATAAAGCTGATTCACTTTGCTGTACAGTGGAAATTAACAAAGCATTGTAAAGCAAATATACTCCAATTAAAAATAAATAAATAGAAATAAAATAAACATATACCAGAAAAAGCTCAACAAATCCTTTGACAGTCAAAGGGGGTGATCTTTTAAAGAGTACAACAACTTATAAAAATTATGACTATTTTGTAGGAAAAAAACAGAAAAATTTGTTTATAATTTAAAATGCTATTGTCTTACGGATAGGTGAATCATAGTTTGTCCCTTACCTAAGTTTTGTCCTTCAAATTCAGTTATTATCTTCTTTTGTTTTCTATTTCTGAGTTTAACAAATCTTTACTAGGCAAAGTAACAAATCTTTATGAAGAAATTCCAGTTGCCTCCTGCAGATATTATTTTCCATGTCTTTCCCTAGCCCTTATATATATCTTGTCACCCTAACTAACAAAGCAATATCTCTATGTTTGGTGCTGTCCTGACTCCTGAATTTAGGAAGCAAGCTAAGGTTATTGGAGGGAACTTGTAGTGATAACGCCTAAAACAATAAATATCTGTAAATAATTCATTGATGTAAATACACATAATAAGGAACTAAAGATTTGCAGTCTATATTTAGATTTAATAAACATGACAACCCAAAACAGGTCCATTCCCCTTATATGTGTCAGTTAATCTTAAACTAGACTTAACTGAATTTTCCTTTGCCTCAACATAAGGGTATGTCATATTTCTTTCTCCTCTGTATGCAAAAGTGCAGAGACCTGGAAGACCACTTGAACCAAGTGATTAAACTTGACATCATTAGTAATGAGACCAATAGATGCCCCATGCATCACAAAAGACACAACATCTTTTCTGTGGTATTCCTGCCAAAAAATGCACACATCAGACAACCTCAAATTGAGGGAAACGTTACAAAAGCATTTGAAGCCTGTATGCTTCAAAATATTAAAACTGCTTCATATTTAGAAAAACTAAAGAGAAATGGCAATGAAATGCAATGTGCAATTCTGGATTGGAAAAGAAAAAGCTGTGAAGGACATTATTGGGAAAGTGATGCAATTTAAATATGGCCTGTGAATTAGATATTACTACTGTATCAATGCTAAATTTCTTAATTTTAATTATTGTATTGATGTCAAGTGAGAGAATGTCCTTGTTCTTAGAAAATACTCCCTGAAGTATTTAGGGCAATGGAGCATGATATATATATATACACATATATATAATTGTATATGTGCATGTGATATAGATAGATGGATAGACACCCCATCTCTCTAAGAGAGAGAGAGAGAGAGAGAGCCCCAGTAGTATGTAGCTTTGGGAGAGGGAGAATAAATCACAACTGGGGAAATTCTTAATAATTAATGAATGCAGTAAAGGAAGTATGAGGGTTCTTTTTACCATTTTTGTAACTTTTCTGTAAATTTGAAACTATCACACAGTTGCCCCAGGAAAAGGATAAAAAACAAATCAGAATAGAAGTTCTAGTATTTTCTTCCTGCATTCAACAGACTGCTTTGTGTACCCAATTTGGTGACCACTGAGCAAAACCAGGCACCGGAAAGAAAGTGCCCAACAGGGACAAAGGGAAGATAATCTGGAACATTCATATGCATATACACAAGGTTCCTTTGGGCTCTTATTGATCTTTGACTCTTCCATAGTATTTGGAATATAAAGGCTCCCAGAGGTAAATTAGAAGTTTGGGATTAACATATACACACTACCATATATAAAATAGTTAAACAACAAGGACCTACTGTAGCACAGGGAACTATACTCAATATCTTGTAATAACCTATAATGGAAAAGAATCTGAAAAAGAATTTATATATATATATATATATTTGTATAAAACTGGATCACTTTGCCATACACCTGAAACTAACACAACCTTGTAAATTAACTATACTTCAATTTTTTAAAATGGTTTAAAGAAAGAATATAGGGAATTCCCTGGTGGTCCAGTGGTTAGGCCTCCGCTCTTCCACTGCAGGGGCCATGGGTTTGATCCCCGGTCAGGTTCAGTGCGGCCAAAGGGGAAAAAAAAAAAGAATATAAAGTCTCCCAATAAATAGTTATTGAATAAATATAATTGAAGAGTACCTCAGAGACAACGTATATTTTAAAGATGAGGAAACAGAAACTCAAAGTGCTTAATATAATTGGAAAAAGCCACATACCTAATAAGAAACAGCCATGAATCGAACCTATCCTTCTGATTAAATGCTTAAGGTTCTTTGCCTCTAAACATAGTTTAAGCAATAAATGTCAATAATTAAATATTAGTAAAGTTTCTTACGTAACTATATTAAAGAAATTGATTAGTAAAATTTATGTAAGTAAAAAGGGACATGCCTCTAAATCCCTCACCCATCAGATCATCTACTCCTGTTCTTTTCTTTTCAAATTAACTGTGTCACACAAAAAATGGCTACTGTCCAGGCTCCATATCTAACCTCATTTAAATTTCCTGAGGATATCTGTTATTAGTTTTGACTAGCAGGGAAAATAAATCACAGATTTTACAACTGAAAGGAATGGTCATGATTGTCTAATCCAATTTTCTTGCATTGGAGAAAGTCAACAATAATTTCTTCCTTACTGGAATCAAGAAGACTCAACTGATAGGTTTCTAAATTAATTTCATGTATTTGATAAGCAGTTACACATCTATTTAATGAATACTGTCAAAACGTCTGTTGCCTCCTGTCCAAGACCTATTTATATAGAAAAATTGATGCTCATTCATCAGCAATTCATATTTAAACCCCAGCACATCAACCTACAAAGATCTTATAAATAGATGATCTGGGGAGCAAGTCAATATGTACAATTGGCTAGAATGTGGTCCTGCCTTTGATTTCTTGTTTATCATTTCCCTTCAGCGTAATGTGATAAAGGTGTAGAAGACCATCATTACAGGAATCTTATTTATACCATAGTTTTCCAGATGATGTACCTCAACAGTGAAAAGGTCATAACCTTGGGTCCACCATAGATCACCTGCTGGCCCCACCCTAAGCCACATGCCTGGAAAAGTTTTTATTTGCTAAAACAAATGGGGGAAGGGGAAATCCAAGTGAGTCGGTAAAGAGAACTTTAAAACTTTCTGCAAACTAATTTCAAAATTAAGGAGATTCTTTATGTTGTAGGAGGTTGGGAAATGGATTCATCATTAGTACAAGTATTTCTCTGTTTCTGGAAAGACCAGAACTCTTGGAACTTTCTAAGTTAACTAAAGACTTTTATTTGGAAAAGACAAAATCCTAGGCAGTTTAGTCCCCAGGAGCTAAAGTTTTGAATAATAATGTAACAAAGGGTCTTCCCTGGTGGCACAGTGGTTAAAAATCCACCTGCCAATGCAGGGGACATGAGTTCGAGCCCTGGTCCAGGAAGATCCCACGTGCCGCAGAGCAACCAAGCCCATGTGCCCACAACTACTGAGCCCGTGCTCTAGAGCCGCGAGCCACTACTACTGAAGCCCACGCACCTACAGCCCGTGCTCCTCAACAAGAGAAGCCACCGCAATGAGAAGCCTGCACACCACAATGAAGAGTAGCCCCCGCTCGCCACAACTAGAGAGCACCTGCATGCAGCAATGAAGACCCAATGCAGCCAAAAATAAATTAAATTAAATTAATTAATTTAAAAAAATAATAGTGTAATAAAATACTATCTTCATCATAGGAGAATTTTAGCTTAAATCGTGATTTAGACTGTACTGTTAGTGGTTCTTGAAAGATGTGTGTTCTAGCACCAACATTTATACACAGGAGAGGAGTAGATGCTTCAAGATGACATAAAGGATGTGAAAGTTCACCTTCATCTTATGCAGGTGAAGGAACAATAAATGGTATTGAAATGGAATTTCCAAAACACAGTCTAGACTTTGGTATTTAAGCCCTACAAGTGAATGATGCAGGAAGAATAAATTTACCCTATCTTCTGGGAGCCAAAGGGCAACACCTTACCTTTGCAGGAAGAAGTAAGATTTGCTCTAGAGTTTCTCAGCCTTGACACAATTGATCTTTTGGGCCAACTCTTTATTGTTGGTGGCTGTCCCAGACATTGGCATTATAGAAGGTTTAGCAGTATCCTTGGCCTCTACTCCCTAGATGTCAGTAGCACCTCCCCTCACCCCACATCATCACAACCAAAAATGTCTCTAGACATCGCCAATGTCCTAGGGGTAGGAGGCTGAGGAATCAGCCTAGTTAAAAACCCCTACTCTATAGGAAATGGAGATTTCCACTATCAATCACCCGAAAAAGAGTTAAATTCTGGGTTAAGAATAAGGGGAAAGGCAAAATGTTTTCCTCTTCTGTTTTTTGTTTGTTTCCTTATTTTAATTAATTAAGTAATTTAATTAAAGTACAGCTGTACAATATTATATAAGTTACAGGTGTACAATAAAGTACAGTACAGGTGTACAAGTTACAGGTGAACAATAAAGTACAGTACAGGTGTACAATTAAAGTACAGCTGTACAATATTATATAAGTTACAGGTGTACAATACAGTGATTCACAAATTTTAAAGGTTATACTCCATTTATAGTTATTATAAAATATTGGCTATATTCCCTGTGTTGTACAATATATCTCTGTAGCTTATTTTATACCTAATAGTTTGTAGCTCTTATGTGCCTACCTCTATACTGGCCCTCCCCTTTCCCACTCCTCACTAGTAACCACTAGTTTATTCTCTATATCTGCTAGTCTGCTTCTTTTTTGTTATATTCTCTAGTTTGTTGTATTTTTTTAAATTTCACATACAAGTGATATCATCAGTATTCGTCTTTCTCTTAGACATAGACTTAAAATAACTATGATTAATATATTCAAGAAATAGAAGAACAGATGATATATTTCAATAGAAGACTGGAGTCTACCAAAAATATCAACAGAATACATTAATTGAAAAATTAGATGAATTCCAAGTAAAATCTAGAGTTTGTTAATAGTAATACATCAATGTCAGTTTCTTAGTTTCGACAAATGTACCATGGTAATGTAACATGCTAACGACTGGGGAAACTGGCTGAGGGAAAAATGTTTCCTCATTCTGCTCCCCTAAAGATTGGAGTTTCTTTCCTTAGCAAGGGAGACAAAATTAAAGGCACTCTTACTGAAGAGAGGTAAATATTCTGTCCCTTTTAATGTGGTTCCAGGCAGAGAGGATTAGGTGGAGAGATACCTGGGAATGAGATTCCAGTTAAAAGACTGGACTGCCTATAATTAGGTATAAAAGGCCCAAATCATTATGACTGGGGCATAAATGGAAAGTGTAATCTCACAGTCTAATGAAATCTGATATATTGGGATTTCACATAAAACTAAATCCTCAAACAAAAGAATCCCCTTGTCCACACGGGGAGGGGGAAGGGTAAGCTGGGATGAAGTGAGAGAGTGGCATGGACATATATACACTACAAAATAAAATAGATAGCTAGTGGGAAGCAGCCGCATAGCACAGGGAGATCAGCTCGGTGCTTTGTGACCACCTAGAGGGGTGGGATAGGAGGGTGGGAGGGAGATGCAAGAGGGAGGAGATATGGGGATATATGTATATGTATAGCTGATTCACTTTGTTATAAAGCAGAAACTAATACACCATTGTAAAGCAATTATACTCCAATAAAGATGTTGCAAAATAAAAAGAATCCCCTTGTCCACACCTCTGCCTCTGAGTGAAGAGCCAAGACAGTTCTTTGGTCCTTCTACTCATTCATTTGACAAGTATTTGTTGAAATCCTATTGCAAACCAAGCCCTGTCCTCAATTCTCGATAGACTGTTAGTCTCGGGGAGTGTATCTCCACTGTTGGAAAATGAACTCAAAACCTATAAATTATACAAAAGGCATCTTATCCATATTAGACATCTTAGGAATGAGGATAGAACTTTCCACACATTACTACATACCCTGCAAACACTTGTGGAGAAATACCTCAATTTATTGTTTCTTTATGACAGTGGAAACCTGCTTTCTGAGGGCTGTGTAAAGATTTAAGAAAAATGTGCCTGGAATGAAAAAGTGAGGTTTGGTTTTCAATGTTTTCTAACTGCGGTATCGTTTTGCAAAGAAAATTGTACCCTGAAGTGAAGCAAATAAAACACATAAAATTGAACTTCCCCTGTTTGGCCCTTGTACAGTGCCCCGCCCCCCCATCACCCTCACCATCCCCAATCTCTGAGAGGTTTCCTAGAAGCCAGTTTAAAAGCCTCTGCCTTCAGGAATGCCCATAAAGAAATAAATGTTTCTGATTAATAATAAAAACCTCTTGTTGGAAATTTCAGGATAAAGTAAATACCATGACTAAAAACAAATCAGAATAGGGCTATTTCTAGACTATGCCTTTACAAATTACTTATGCTCCCTTTTCCCCCATCCTGATATGTTCCCCTCAATGAGATGTTGCTCCCTCAATCATCATTTTGTGTATCTTAAAAAAGGCATGAAAATACAGGTCTTATACTGATTGTGGTACTCTCATATGAAAACACTTTTCTAATGTTTTGCAACTAAAATTATATACAACATTTTAAACTCAATAATAAAAAGACAAATAACTCAATTTAAAAATGGGCAAAGGACCTGAATGGACATTTCTCTAAGAAGTCATAGAAATGCCAAAAAGCACATGAAAAGGTGTTCAACATTTTTAGCTATCAGGGAAGTGTAAATGAAAACCACAAAGAAACATCATTTTACACCCACTAGCGTAGCTATAATCAAAAAGACATAATAGGTGTTGGCAAAATGTGGAGAAATTGGAAACTTCATACATTTCTGATGGGAATATAAAATGGTGTAGGAATATTCCACTTTAGGAATAGTCTGGCAGCTCCTCAGAAGGTTACACATTGGGTTATCATATGACTCAGTAATTCTACTCTTAGGTACACACCCAAGTGAATTGAAAAGATACATCCACACAAACACTTATACATAAATGTTTGTAGTAGCATTATTCATAATAGCCAAAAGTACAGACAACCCAAATGTCCATCAACTGACAAATGGCTAACTAAAATGTGATATAACCGTATAACGGAACATTATTTGACAATAAAAAGGAATGAAGCACAGTCATACCTCATTTTATTGCACTTTGCTTTATTGTGCTGCGCAGATACTGTGTTTTTGTACAAATTGAAGGTTTTTGGCAACCCTGCAATGATCAAGTCTATTGGCACCATTTTTCCAACAGCATTTGCTCATTTCATGTGTCTGTGTCATATTTTAGTAATTCTTGCAATATTTCAAACTTCTTCATTATTATTATATTTGTAATGGTGATCTGTGATCAGTGATCTTTGATTTTATTATTGGAAAAAGACCACGATTCGCTGAAGGCTCAAATGATGATTAGCAATTTTTAGCAATAAAGTGTTTTTTAATTAAAGTATGTATGGTTTTTTTTAGACATAATGTTCTTGCACACTTAATAGATTACAGTATAGTGTAAACATAACTTTTGTATTCACTGGGAAACCAAAAAATTTGTGTGACTCTCTGTTGTAATACTCGCTTTATTGTAGTGGTCTGGAACCGAACCTGCAGTACCTCTGAGGTCTGCCTGCACTGATGCATGCCACAGCAAAGATGAACCCGGAAAATATTATGCTAAGTGAAAGAAGCCAGTCACAAAAGACCACATACTGCATGATTCCATTTATCCCAAATATCCAGAATAGGCAAATACATAGAGATAGAAAGTAGACTAGTGGTTGCCAGTGGCCGGCGGGAGGGAATGGGGAGTGACCACTCAGGGGTACAAGGTTTGTTTCTGGGGCGATGAAAATGTTCTAAAATCGTGATGGTGGTTTCACAGCTCTGTGAGTCTACTGAAAACCACTGAATTATTTTTTAAGCCACTGATTTATTTCTTTTAAGCAATATAACATTTTTCAATCTGACTTTTCTAAGATTTTATCTTCTTCTGACAGTCTAAGTCAATCTTCTAAACACCGGAGCACCTCGCACAATTTTTCATATATAGAGCAGAAGAGTGGTCTCTCCTCTGAACAAGATAAAACATAAAGCAAGTTTTACTAATTGTAAATCTATTTGTAGAACTAATTATAGTTTAACCATATATTTTTTAAACTGCCAAACAATTCAGTGATAAATATCAAATGCCATAAAATATCTGTATCTCACTTCCATGAGTTTCCATTACATACACAAAACCTATATGTGTTCTATAAAAATGCTTATAATATTTATTGAAAAAAGTATGTATACATTTTATGTTACTATATAAGCAATTATATAGAAATGCCTATTCACATCCAAAAGACCTAGAAAAAATAGGCAAAAATGATAGTAGCAGTTCTGTAAAAATGTCAGAATTCTTGGTAAATTTTTAAAGCTTTCAATAAAATTGTCATTTTTTTCAGTTGAGAAGAGAAAAATTTCCAATGAAAGTAAGAACAAGCTTTTTGCATATCACTGGTCAATAAGCCAGAAGCTATTCTTTAAATTAAATTCATCCCATGCTGAATTTGTAATCCCAGAAAATGTTTGACTGTCTTTATCCACCCAACAGACATGATTTAAAACAATAGTTATAATCAACTCTTCTCCCCTCCCCTCTGTGAAGTCTCCCAAACTAGGTCCAGGGAGACCCCCTCTGGAGATGAGAGAGAAGTTCAGCTTAACCTGTGCCCACATGGCTCCAATATTCAAAAACTCTCTTTTAAAATACCTGATTTAGTGACTCTCTGTGTGTCCAGCGTATGCTAGCCAATCACTGGAAGCAACATAATCAGCCACACTTTATTAAATGATGGGGAAGAAATTCTCATCCAAATCATCAAAAAAATGGAGAGTGAATTTACTTGGGTCAAATCCATTTGGCCCAATTTATCTTGCTTGAACACAAAGACTGTTCAGGAAAATACCTGTTGTAAAATGAATTTCTGCTTCAGTAAAGTGTTAATGAAAACACGGATCACCCATAACCCTTGGAGGACCAAGTTCATTTATTTATAGATATAAAATATAAACCTACTTTGAATTTTAACAATTTATCTTAGCAATTCTTTACTGCTGATATTGACTCCATATTTTAAATACAGACAATACAAATTACAAATTTAAAAAATGCATACATGGAGGATATAACAGTTTCCTATCATCAGCTACTGTAAATCACCCCTATTCGTATTTTACCCTACGTGCAGCTCCCTATTCAGTGATTAGGATCCAAAGAGATGCTAAAGGTTATCCAGGTCTGCAGAGAACTATACATAGTCAGAAAGGACAGAAACTTCAGTGGATAGCTATTGATAACACTAGCCCACAAAAAGTGCCCAAAGAATCATTCCAGTGAATTTTCCTTCATCCAGGAAAAGCACTGATCACTGTGGGATGGTTGGGCTAGGGATACAGGCTAAGCTCTTTTCAAGGATAGCATTTGGACAGGTGAAGAGGAAGGAGGGAGACTCTATACTGAGAGCCTGGTGTGAGCAAGGGCACCGAGGTAGACAAAGTGAATAGGTCAACGTAGCTGAAGACGAAGGATGAGCTAGAACATTCTGCAGAGGTACTAAGGCCCAAGGTAGATCTTTCAATCCAGGCCAAGCACTGGGTGCCCTTCTCTAGCAATAGGAAACCATAGGTAGGGAAAGCAGTTATAATATTACATTGATCAAGATTTGAAGTAACAAGTCCTGATCCCAAATGGCAGAAGTGAGAATGAAGAAAAGGAACTTGAGAGACTTTATAAAAAAGAAAGGAAAAAAAAAATCAAAGAATTTGGTCTTTGTCTCTTATCTAGTCAATTATTAGGAAGAAAAGAAAAAAAAAAGACAACATCATGGTTTCAAGAAAACTCCAAAGTTCAAAGAGGTTTAAGGAGGAAGTAAGATTAGTTTTGCAGAAACAGCAGGAATATGTTTTAATAAAAGAGCAGATGAGTCACTCTCATATTGTTAACCTATTGTATTTTTTAATGCAATATACAAAAATATAAACTTACAAAATATATAATTTAGTGGACAAGTCTTGCATTGCCCCCACCCAAAAAAGCTACACATGGGGTTAATTTAAATAACACTGTACTTCCAGCCTAAAGTGTTTACAAATAAATACATAATTACCTGGGGCTTTTTTTCCTGTCACAACACCACAGTTCTCACACACACACACACACACACACACACACACACACACATACACACGTACACCCACTGGAAGATACCTTTATAGGCTACTGGTTATACAAGTCCTCCTTTAACTTAACCACTGGTCACATTATTAGTAAGCTTCCTCTGTTCCTTTATGAAACTGTTTTTAGGGCTCATATTGTGTGTAAATGGACAATCTAAGCATTCCGACCAATTTATGAAAACTCTTAGACCAAAAAGAAAGTCTCAGACATACAAAGGAAAAGTTGTATTTCTGATTTCCTCATAAGCATCCTTCAACGCCCTATAACCAAAAGTCCAGGTAAGACTTTATGTTTGAAGCAAGGAAGTGAGAAAATAACATGCTAACTGTGGTCTTACAGTGAATGTAGAAGTCTGACCCTAAAACCCATGCTGCTCCCTAGCATATTATACTGTGCAACCACTATTCTGGGGAGTCTCCAAAGAGTCCCACGAATTTCATAAATCTCTCAAAACAAAATATATTTCATTTATATTCATCTAAAAAATAAGTTTTATATAAATATAAATACAAAGTATAAATACTGATATAAATATGGAGTGATACCATGTATCACTCCAGTAAGAAGAAGGGAAGAAGCAGAAACTTACAGACTCACAGTATGTTTGGATTATGTGTTACTCATTCAACAAAAATTTATTCAGTATCTACATGCCATGCACTGTGCTAGGCTTCAGGAATATGATGGTGAGAGACACCTGACTATCCTCCCTTTTATGACACTTAACCACTTGGCAGGAGATGCAAATATTCATCAAAAGATCTCCCTAATAAATGTGTAAGTACAAACCGACCAGCGCTATGATGCTTTGAAAGTATGAAAGAATGGGGATCACTGGGTAGACATCAGCAGAATTTAGTGCAATCAAAAGGAGAATTCTGAAGCATAAAGTTATGAGTAAGTAAAGTGATAGTGCTTTAATTAATAGAACTGCCTAATTCCCTATAGCAGAACTGTAATGGTAATAGAAGCTATCAAGATAAAAACTTCCTGGACTATTGGGCTATAAAATGTAGTTAGGCAACTAATCCTTTTACATTATTCCAAAGAGCCATCACAGTGACTTCTTTACTTCATGTGGGTACTCCACCATTCAAGCATTAATTAAAATTCACCCCAAGACAAAGTGCTCTGGGGCCTTTGGGCACATTCACACGGAACATAATGTGGCTCTAGGTGGTATTTTGGCATCTTTAATTTCCTGAACTAAAGGATGCTTATTAAAAAATTAAATTTGAGTAGGAAGCACTCCTGTGGTTCCCCTCACTACTCTGTAAAGCATTTCATCTAGCGCCGTTCCATTTGGATCATTTCTAGAATCAAACATGACAGGCGTGTAACCTCTGAACTACAGAATGTCAGTTCTCCTCCCTGTACGTCTCCCTCCCTCTTGCTCCCATGCTCAGCCTTTTCCTCCCCTGCCACTCCCAATCCATGACCCCTGGTCCATGATCAGCAGTCAGGATTCAGGGCTGAGGGTGCTCAGGGGGACAGTACTTACTTTCTTTCCTCAAGCAGGGCGATTTCCTTTTTAACTTCACGGTATTCTTCTGCTATCTGGCAGTGCTGTT
Organism: Monodon monoceros; assembly: GCF_005190385.1. NCBI lineage: Eukaryota > Metazoa > Chordata > Mammalia > Artiodactyla > Monodontidae > Monodon > Monodon monoceros. The sequence goes on from NW_021703767.1 coordinate 15,623,349, forward strand.
TGAACACCTGCATGGATTCCATGGAGTCATGACAAGGCGGCAGAGGCTTCACAAACAACAAGAAGAAGAAATCAGTCCATTTCCTTGTAGCAGAATAAATTACCAACCATCGTGCTCTACTGATGTTCTTTAGAAGGAGAGTTTTTGCATGAGAATAGCACTGTCAACCCTCATTGGACAGAGTTCAGCTGATTCTACTTGACTACAAATAGAGAAGTGGTCTGATCGTCCCCACATGTATCTTTCTGTGTTATGCCAGGGCATTCTCAGGCCCAAGCCAGAGCCATGAGACCCATTACAGATCAGTTACCTGCCATGCGCTGGAGGAAAAATAAGTCCCCTAATAATTCTGTACTTTTCCCCAGAAATCTTAGACTCTGCTTTAGAGAATTAGTGATGGGGAAATAGTTCAGTTATCTGTTTCAATCCCCCCCTTATTTTCTGTTCCTGTAGTTCTATCAAATCTTGTAGAGTGGAGGAGCCCTACAAGAAAGGAATCCAATGAATTTATTCATAAAACAAAAATAGTCACAGATATAGAAAACAAACTTATAGTTACGAAGGGTGAATGGGGCGGTGGGTAAATTGGGAGATTGGGATTGAGATATACACACTACTATATATAAAATAGATAACTGGGCTTCCCTGGTGGCGCAGTGGTTGAGAGTCCACCTGTCGATGCAGGGGACACGGGTTCGTGCCCCGGTCCAGGAAGATCCCACATGGCGCAGAGCGGCTGGGCCTGTGAGCCATGGCCGCTGAGCCTGCACGTCCGGAGCCTGTGCTCCGCAACAGGAGAGGCCACAGCAGTGAGAGGCCCGCGTACCGCAAAAAAAAAAAAAAAAAATAGATAACTAATAAGGACCTACTGTATAGCACAGGGAGCTCTACTCAATACTCTGTAATGACCTATATGGGAAAAGAATCTAAAAAAGAGTGGATATATTTGTATATGTATAACTGATTCACTTTGCTGGACACCTGAAACTAACAAAACATTGTAAATCAACTATACTCCAATAAAAATTATTTTTAAAAAAAGAAAGGAATTCAAACTGAAAAAATGATGCTGGCCTGGAAATAATGCTTGCAAGAATTAACAAAGCATATGAAAGACCAAACCCCAAATAAAACGATGCTTATAAAGCGTGTGGCCAAAGAGAACAAGGCTTCCTGTCTTTGCTTCTCTCCCATCCATGAGGGAAACAGAGGCCAGCATTCAAGCCTTTCTAACCGAAACATGTTGAAAATCTTCTTTCCAGAAATTACTTTTAAAGAACTAGCTTTCCCTGAGTTTGTAATCCTTAGCTCTAATTAGTGGCACATTATTTCTTTTTTTAAAACATCTTTATTGGAGTATAATTGCTTTACAATGGTGTGTTAGTTTCTGCTCTATAGTGGCACATTATTAAAAGCATTACTTGGAGAAATACTAGCTAATAGTCTTTTAAAGAGTGTTTTAATCACCTTTTTCAATTATTTATAGAAAAATGTTATATAATATCTGAGAAATATGACTTAATTGTTAAATAGGCTCTTCTGTCTAATCCTCTCTTCACAATAGTCTTTATATGTAAACTATGTGTCTGACTAGGTCATAGTCTCACTAATTTTATATTAATTAATTTATACTAATGAATTTCTTACTACTTGCTCCTCTCACTATATATTCTTCCAGGACACAGATTTCTTTGGGTGTCATATTCAGTGACCTCACCCAGGATGCAAAAGAAATTCTGGAAAGTTCTACAAAATTCTATAAAATCTGATTGATAAGTAAGATGACCCTTCCTATTTATCATGAAGGCTCTGAGTAGAGATTTTCTAAAGGAAATAAAATTTGAAATAGACTTGGATGAAATTAACCTTTATGTGGAACATCTGTTGTGTTCTAATCCATGGAAATTCATCTAATAATTATATTATGTAGCATCTTTCCCTACTGCCCCATGAACATATTCACAGCATAAACTCAGCCTGTTGGAGCCATTACCTCTTTCTATAGTGAAATAAATTAAAAAGTAGTGCCCGGGAGTATTACAGTACAACTCACTGCAGGAGATAAAGGCATTGCCAAAGGCATTCAGAACTCCTGGGTCCTCCAATCCTAGAAATCACCACCCCCTCATCAATTTTCACCTGTTACACTGGCAAATGACCAGGTATAATAGTAAGGGGAATGAAAGCAATTTACTCTGGGCACCCTCACCAAGCTGCTATTAAACCATCTGTGCCCTGTTAAAGGACTTGCATACTGGTAAGCCCCAAGACTCAACGTATCCTATTTCCTGTCCTCATGAACACTCATAAACTACACCCAGTCCAGCCCATAACTTGCCACATGGAGGTACCTGAACCACGAATTCAGCAGAGTTACCTATGTGACAGCCGGAAGATTTTAGGAGTCTGTGTTTGCATGCCTAAGAGGATACAGATAAGAGCAGCCATGGAAAGGGAGAAATACCCTTTGCCGCTATAATTTAAAAGAAAAACTGAAAAATTACAGCTAATAATTTTCTTAAGAAGAGAGAGTCCTCTTTTCCCCCTTGGCTTGCCAACCTGCAATGCTTTTTACTAAGGGGGAAATGTTTTCATGACTTCTTTTTTCATTGGCACTATTTAATTGTGGGAAATTTGAAGATATTTTTATGTACAGGTAACATGATCATGCTAAGGGGACATTAGGATATAGAGTATTTCAGGATATATTCAGTATCCTCATATGTTCTCAGCAGGAAGATCATGCTATACGTCACAATATTTTCAAGATTGCCCACAATTAAGAAGTAGTGCCAATTTTTAAAAAAGCCAAAAATACTTAGTGTTCAGTGTTTCAGGGAGTAAAAGGATGCCAGGTGTCACTTCAGTTTCCGGCTCCTAAAAGCTCTGTCTATACCCAGCCTGACATGTAACTCAGCAGCAGTACATACATGTTCTTCCAATTTGTATGAAAGCATTAAAGAACAAAATTAATTATTTTTTAAGCAAGAAGGGAAGTTATATTGTACAACACACCACAACACTGTAAAATTATCTCATTAGTTGCCAGGGGCTGGGGGTGGAGGGGAGGTGAGTAAATGAGGAATTATTATTTAATGGGTATAGAGTTTCAGTTTTGCAAGATGAAAATGTTCTGGAGATTGGTTGCACAACAATACAAATAAGAAAAAAAACAATATGCATATACTTACCACTACTGAACTGCACACTTAAAATTAAGAAGAGAACATTTGTGTTATGTGTTCTTACCACAATAAAAAAAAAAAAGTTTAATGCAAAAAAAAGTATCATTAGATCCTTCTGCTGCCCCCAGCCCATCTTCTAAGCATTGCTACCAGGATTCCCTATCTGAGACTCACTTCATTCACACCCTACCTTTCTCTCCTTCCCAAATTTCTCCCCAGGAAACTTAAAATTTCTCACCCCTTTATAATTCGGAGCCATGTACCACTAAACCCAAACGTTGCTGGACAAATCAAAGTGCCCTCTGGTCAGCAGGACCCACTGTTCTTAGAAAGCCATTTGACATCATTGGATGTTTACTCCAGTTCAGGAAACTCATCAAAGAATTTTTTAAACACATATTGTTCTCATCCCAATAGGAATTTACCCGATATAAAAAGTAGAACTATAGAGTAATGAAATGTATTGTCCTGCATGACATAGCACACTCTCATTATTTCATGATATAATGTGGGTTTGTGTGTAGCATCACAAGGTCCTCACTGAGAGTGACTCTCTCTTACCTTCTTATAAGCCCTGAAAACAGGAGAAAATATATGACCAACAGGGTTCACTGAATAAAGTGTTTACCCGAGGAAACAGATTCCTAAAATTCAAGCACATGAATCAGGTTTCCAATTTAAAAATGGAACTACTAGTAGGCTTACATCATGGGACATTTAAAACACTGGCACCCATGAATTAATCAACTGTACATGGATTTAAGACACTATTTAACATGTGTTCACATTAAAAATAATAATAATAACGTAAAAGAATGCCTGTGATAACCCAGATGAAAACAGCTATTAACATCTTGGAATAAAAATTAACACAGTTTAAAAAAAAATTTTTTAAGTATAGTTGATTTACAATATTTTATTAGTTTCAGATATGTACAGCAAAGTGGTTTGGTTGGTTGTATATATATATATATATATATATATATATATATATATATATATATATATTCTTTTTTAGATTCTTTTCCATTATAGGTTATTAAAGATATTGAATATATTTCCCTGTGCTATACAGTAAATCCTTGTTTATCTATAAAACTTTTTATTTCAGTTCTTATTGCTTGATTTTGACTATTTCATCCAAGAGATCTTCATACTTATAATCCTGTGCTGGGAATGGGAAAGCAATAAATAAACTCCATGTTGATAGTGAATTTCTTTTCTCTTCAGGAAGAGAAAGTTTCCTTGTTATTTTCTCCACAATTACCCTACATCCTCCCATGGTTTGTATGCATTTATCACACGCTCTTGCTTAAAGAATGAAATATTGAATTTCAAAGAAAAGGAAGCCAAAGATATTTCATGTGAAAATGAAAAGGTAAAAGTATTCTTCAGGTACTAGGGGACAAACTCTGTAGGGTCACAGAAACAACTTTTCCGGTCCACTCGATGCCATGGTATCTGGTCTACTCACAACCCAGCCAGTTCTAAGAAGGTTAAATTAAGACCTTCTCTTAACAGTGTCTCAAGCCAACTTTGAAACACATTTTCCCAAGACACAGATTGGGGTTTGGATGAGGTCAGAGCCCAGGAGGAGGCACTTCCTCCACACCCCCTTTCCTCTATCCCCCCTTATCCTGCTACTGCCTGAGGATGGAGCTTGCAAGGGCTTTAAATTACATGGCAGTGTGAGAGAGCCGCTACTATCTCTGGTATCCACCCCAGTCATCTGGACCAATTTAACAAGATGAAGTAAGAGAGAAACCACAGGCTCCTGTTCCAAGAATGCAGGCTTGAGCCACACCATCCCATCCACCGGTTTATAGCAAGCTCCTCCCGAAATGGACTCTGTCCTCTGGAAGGAGCCCCGTGGGAAAAGATCCAGCCAAGCATCTCTCCGCAAGAGGCAAAGCCAGCTTAAGCGTTTCCGTTTTCTACTTGGCTTCTTCAAATACTACTGGCCCCATCCACTTCAAAAATGTAAGAATTTAATTTTCCTCTCCCAGCTTCCCACACAGAAGATATATTTAGGAAGCTAAATATTCTACAGTTGCTGAGCAGACTGTATTTGTATTTATTCCTTGATTCTCAGTGTTATCTTTATTTTGGGGGCAGAATGGGGGTGACTGGCTTAAATTCATGTTGCATTTTAATGTCCCCAAATTAACAAGCATAATTTGCTAAAACTAAATGGAAAAACACAGACAGGACTAATTGCAATATTTGAAAACTCTGTTATCAAGAACTGTAAATATTTTTAAAATATTTTAAGAATTGACATTTCTATACTATCTACATTATGGTCAAAGTCAGCACTAGTACTAATTATACTACACATCTTATACATTATATAATATTGGAATGAAGGATATTTAAGTCATTTCTATCAATGTAGGCAATATTAAAGGGAGCAAGAACTCGAGCGCCCCAAACGCTTCTAACAATGCATATCCTAATGAACTGGGCTTCTCAAAAAAAAAAAAATTAAAGGGATCAAATTAAGCTCCAAGATATCTATATATGTTTTCTGTGTGGTCCCAGCAGCCAGAAAAACGACTGTAAAATACTTTTCAACGTGTGCCTCAGAGAGAAAATGGCAGACATTTTTTCAGTGTTTTCTCTGGATGTTCAAGACTAGTGCAGTAGAATCTTAGAATGCTAAGACTCCTCCATTTTCTACCATTTTTGTTTCCCAGATAGCAAGTGATACACTGATGCAAGACCTAAAGGAAGTTTCTGGAGTGACTGCTCGGACAACAAGATACTATAGTACACAACCAAAGCTATGAAATTGTTTATTTGTGGAGGTGACATCAGTTTCTGGACTTACCAAACTCTGTCTGAGAAAAAAGCAAGTTCAATGTGTCCCACGGAGACACCTGTTACTGTCTTCTCAGATTAGATGGGAGTACTTTAGGAGGGATTGAAGCTATTGCTCAATTTGGTTTGAAAAAATAGTCGTATTGTTTTCCAAGTACCTTAGCTTAAAGAAGAGGGCATCAGCATCTCTGTTCCTAACCCAAGAATCGAAAGAGATGTTTCTCTCATTTCATTTTACACATATAAAGATACTAGTGCTTAAATATTTCATTCAATAAACAATTTCACTAGAGAAGGAAATTGACATTAATTGAGCAATTATTTTGCCAAGCACCATGCTCGATTTGCTCATTATCACATTTAATTCACACAACGATGTGAGATATTATGTCCACTCTGCAGGTCAGAAAAGTGAGGTTTATAGAAAGTAAATAACATGCCCAAATCACAAAACTAGTAGGTGTGGAGCTGAGGTCCAAATTCATGCCAGCCTAATGCCAGTGCCTATGCCCCAGTCACTGTCACTCCCATTAGATTTATTACAATCTAGTTATCAGCATGTCCTCCACCTGATTACAAATAAAACATATTCTTCTTTCCGAGGCAACAAAGACCACAAAGCTTAGCTTTGGATCATCTATAGGTCAAACCACAATCTCCAAAACATTACAATGTGGTTAAATTTTAAGACAAATTTGGTTCTGACCCAGACCTTGAGACTATTAAAGGATTGTGCCATCCTTCAGAAAAGGGAGGGAGGTCAATCATTACCTCTTCTTCAAATAGAAGGAAACTGAGGCCTAAAGAAAAGTAGTGATTTTTCATTCATTCTTACAAATGGACATAGAATTGAACCTCCTTTCTTTTGACTGTATGGTCTAAACTAGCTCTACCCAAACATTGCCCCTAATGGACATGAAGAATTTAGAAGCCGAATTCCAGGAAAGGAATCCGCACAAAATAGAACCAACCTACCACCTGCCCCTGGGCTGAGGCCTATAAAGAGATGTTCATTTTAACACCTACCTTAGCCCAAGGTCTCTTGCCCAACATTTTGCATTAATAGAGACATCGAGAAAAATGTTTGTCACTGCTATTCTTGCCCAAGGCTTTTTTTGGCTTCTGTGAAAATAGAAGCCCTACGAATTACATGCTTAAACATGTCCACATTCTTGGCAAAGCAACCGAAAAATCTTGGGGGGTCAAAGTGGTGATAGCGTATCTACCAAACAGATACTTTATAGCTGCATTTTATAAACTATGAAAGAACGTGTAACGGATATCAGGAAGCCAGAAGAGATTTTACTAGGTTGTTCTATAACCACATTATGGCAACTTCACAAGCCAGAAACCAAAAACCCTCCACCTATCAACATAATTTAAGCATGCCATAGGTTCCACCAAAGCTGTAAAGAAATGAAGGCTACCTAGATTCAGAATCAGAGATCTAGTCTGAATTAGCAAATTTATGTAGACCAAACTTTGACCTCATATTTCTCATCCCTAAAGTGGAGACATAGTAGTTAGCTTACACAGTTGTTGCGGGGATCAAATGAGGTCGTTTGTGGGGAAACCCCCCTTGCCTAGCGGTACTCAATATGCATGGGTAGGATTTAAATCTGAGGGTATTCAGAGAGGAAGGCCAGCAATAATCCGCTGGTATCAATTATTTTTCACTGGGCACATTTCTAAGGCTCTAGCAGAGATAAGTAAGGGTCAGTTCATCCTCAAGCAAATAGTAACAACCACAAGGCACTTCATATGCCTTTGTAACCTAACTTTTATTTTTCTGTAAAGGATTATGATGGTTGGTTAAATCCCAAGAGTCATTATTATGTGATAAAAGCACACTGGATTGACTGTAAAGACAGCCTGCTCCATGGAATGGATTGTTCCTTTCATACATAAAGCATCTTCATTGCTTTCAATAGAGACTTCCTGCTGCAGAATGTCTTAAATTTATATGCTTATGCTAAGCATGGAAACAACAGTCTGCTTTTAGATGTAGCTTTCTGTGTTATCTTTCCCCTCTCAATCCCCTCCATCTTATATTTTAGTTACTCACACCCTGGAGTGTAGAATAAAGGTAACTGTCTAAGTTGCCCTAGACAGAGGCAACCTTAACCAAATGGCTTGGCCACTGGTAAATGTTTATAACAAACTCAATCATATCGTTCAACCAAAAAAACAAGCCCTTACTGAAATGCTTTTAGTTATAGTGCTGGGAAGGTCCTCTCTGTTCATGAAGAGGCAAAGCAATACCATATTTTAGGGTGGGGAAGTTGGGGGTATCATAACCCCTGAGTCTGAAATCAGCTTCTCAACTGACTAATTCATTAAGGATCAATGAAGATGAAATAGTCTCATTAGATTAAAATAATTAAGTAGACTTAATTTCTAATATATGTCAAATGGAATTAAAGCTATAAAATTCAAAGGGATCTTGCAATGCTTTAACAGAAAAATTATCTGGATAATTGCCAGAGATGCCATGAATCCTGGGAAGAATGATCCATGAGCCAGGGAAGACCATTAATGTTCCCAAAGGAAAAAAACTGTCAGCACAAGAAAGTAGAATTAATGATCCATAATAGTGGTGGGGGAATATGAATCTAAACATGCTTTCCCTCTTTTATTTGCAAAACGCATTAACTCCTTATTTTCAGCTGACTCCTAAGATAATAAAATAGCTTTGTGGTGACAGTAAAATAAAGGGGGAAAACTGTGACTGGGAAAAAAATATAGTTATTATTTTGCAACCCCAACTACACCATGAGCAGCACACATACAGCCCATCAGTCAGGACAGAACCCAAGCAAGGAAGGTTGTACGTCATGTAAGCACACCAGACGGAAAAGCAGAGGAACAGCTGAGTTGTCCTCCATGGTGAGAAGAAGAGAGGTTGGGGGATATGGTTAGACAGCAGGAAGCAGAGAGCTGGGCTGAAGACCCTGCATGGGGGACGGGAGAGGAAGGAGATACGATGGCTGATAGCTGCAGAGGAAATTTTAGAGGAGAACAGAGCTGTCTTTTGACAGCTGCAAGGTCATTAGTATAACCTCCTGAACAGTCTTCAGAAATCTCTACATTACTGATATTGCTCTGTTGGCAGGCTTTCTGTCGGAGGGCTGTGACGATGCCCAGGCCTGCGCAGAGATGAGACAAGAGCTCCTCCAAGAGGTCTGGTCACACCTGAGTTGTGTTGGATAGATCTTCAGAGGACCACCCCAGCAGTGAAACACCAGCTCTTCAGACCCAACCTAGTTGCTTCCAGGTTTTAATTCAGTGCACTGGGCACAGAGACAAGAACTGGAGCCAAAAAAAAGGATTCTATCTTGGGTTGCATAAGGGCTCATTCTTGGTTCTTCCCACCTCTGTCAAGGGCTGTTCTGGTCCAGGGGCCCCAAACTCAAATGACTTCAGGACGCCAAGCACACCCACACATGGGAAATGCTACCAAGTGTAAGACAAGAAGAAACATCAGTTGGGAACTGGAGGTGGCAGACCCCTCCTAAAGGCTTTCAGAATCAGTATTTAGAGAAAAAAGTGGTGGCTAAGCAAACATCTGTGCACAGGATTCAAAACCCCTATTAGACTGGTCTAAATGTGACAGCAAAGTGAAGTACTCAGGTGAACATTTGACCCAAGGCCAGTATCCAGGTATTTTAAGCAGAGCCTCTTCCTAAAGCCATCTTTCTGGAATCACCATATATCACCTAAAGAAAATTAAAGGGTCATAAATTATCTTCTTTCAAATAATTCTGGTGTATTAAAATTAGATATCTTTGATAGGTCATCCATAGACTACACATACAAAATATTTTTCTCATAGGTCAAGCCAGACAGTATTCAGAAAAGCTTAACTTAAAATAATTACATTCTACTACAAATTGTCAGAGAACTGGGGAGAGGGTGAGCGTGGAGTAGAGAAAGGAAGATTATTCTGAAGTCTCGCCACACATGACAAGTGTCCCTTGTAGTTTATCACTAAATCGCTAATCCAAAATGGGCCAAAACTACAATAGCCCAGAAACATCCATAGCCAAGGAGAGCAGGGACCAGCCCTGTCCCCAGGCTCCAAAACTCCTTAAAAGTAGGAGCTTACACCCTAAGTTCTTTTTTTAAAAATTAATTAATTAAATATTGGCTGCATTGGGTCTTCGTTGCTGCATGAGGGCTTTTCTCTCTAGTTGTGGTGAGCGGGGGCTACTCTTCGTTGCAGTGTGCAGGCTTCTCATTGCGGTGGCTTCTCTTGTTGCGGAGCATGGGCTCTAGGTGTGCAGGCTTCAGTAGTTGTGGCACATGGGCTCAGTAGTTGTGGCTCGTGGGCTCTAGAGTGCAGGCTCAGTAGTTGTGACACACAGGCTTGGCTGCTCCGCAGCATGTGGGATCTTCCTAGACCAGGGCTTGAACCCGTGTCCCCTGCATTGGCAGGCGGATTCTTAACCACTGTGCCACCAGGGAAGTCCCCTAAGTTCTTGCTATTCTCATGCTATAGCCACATAAACAGACAGGGGCATTACCTGAGGGCTTCATGACCTTGAAACCCTAGAAATGCAAACCTTGATGACGTGAAATGTCCCCCACTCTGTCTCCAGGTCAATCTTTCTCAATTAGGCCACTTTTCCACTCACTGTATTTTGTGAAACTAAGGAGGAAAGAGTAAAGACTGTAGAAAAATCCTTACCTGTAGCTGCTGGTCTAATTCTGGAAAGACCAGAGGAATGGCGTCTTCAGGAGGTGTATCATCTAAAACATGAAAATAAAGTGATTCTTCACTATTAGAGCCCTTTCTCTCAGGAGAGTTTTCTTGCTGTTACCATCTTTGGACTTGCACCGTCAGTATACATCAGTTAGGGACAGAAAGAATGCAGAGGCAATTTGGCTCATTTTTTGGTACAAACAGAAGCACAGAAGGCATAGTTGGTTTGACCAAAATTTTGCAAACAAGTATCAGAATCTTCAAATGTTCAGTCTAGTAGTTCTCCAATTAAGAAGTACTGCTTATCTTTCAATACTCCTACGTTAGCCAAAACCAAAAAATATGATATTCAGGAAAGTGCTTTATTTAACCAGGTAATAATGAGGTGACCAGAACAACCTCACTGGGACAGAAGAACGTGTTAGTGAAAAAAAGTGTTAGTTCTGCTCTGAAAGACTCCAAGGGTGGCAAGCTTTGATGGGTTTGCCCTCTGCTCTTACCACAAACCACCACTGACAGGCAGTTGACCAGAGCTTCCTCTGGGTTACAGTGGGTGACAGGCAGTAACCTGATCAGGGCGTTTCTTCCCAACGCACCAGGAAGCAATCCCAACCCGAGGCCCATACACTGTCCTGATGCGGGAGAGCACGCAATTCTGTCCTCAGCTGCCTTCATCTGGCTGACTGGCAACAGGCAGGTGTTGCTGGATCAAAAGAGGTGGTTCACAGAAGCATCAGAGGAAACCTGAGAGAAGTTTATCCGAATCTCTTCAAGAACATACTTCTGCTATCCTTGCCATAGCCATAAGGCTGACCTCCTTAGACTAAAAAGATGATGAGAATTGTACCATTCAATTCTTTGGCAAGGAGGAGAGTTTTTCTACTGCAGAATTTCTAATGGAATTCATGCCAATTGAATTCATATGGTAAGAAAAGGTAAGAACCTAGCTTAAGAAATAAGGTGAGTGGAGACAACTCTATTCCCCTTCTACCTCTTCATATTCAGAAGTAACCACTATCCTGATTTTAGAGGTTATCATGTATATGTATGTATTTATATTTTTATTATGTATGTATACACCCACAAACTATATAGGTAATATAGTATTACTATGCATGGATGATTTTAAACTATAAATTGAATCACATTGTAGATATTCTTCTAAAATTTGTTCTTTTTTTCGATTAACATTATGTGTTTGAGATTGAACTAAATAAACTTAGTTTTAGTTTGTTCATTTAACTGATATACGGTATTCACTCATTCATTTATTATTTGGATGTATTTGTCCATTTTCCTATTGGTGAATATTGAGTTCCAATTTTTTGTAATAATAAATAATGCTGCAATGAAAAAAAAAGAAAAGGAAGAAAAGCTGTGCATACAGTCAGAATAAAGTGCTTCTCAAGAATAATATGATCTTGAAGTAGAGCATTTTGACCCTCACTAGGAAGTTTAAAGAGTTATGGGATCTAGAGCAGTGAGTAGCTATTGGTGTTTATTCCATTATTTTCTACAGATAAAGATAAAAGTGTAGCAGTTCAGGTTGGAGTTTAACTAAGTAATTTTAGCACTAATAAAGACTGTCCTTGGAAGTTTAAAAAAAAAAAAGAACATACTGCTGACCTAGCTCTGGTACTAGAGGACAGCCCTCTTGTCAGCAGAACCTCTGTATCTGGCTCTGTGGGTCCACTGGCCATAGATTTCCAATCCTCTCCTTGTTGACAACCACAGGTACCACAGGTATGACTATGAGACTATGATGAAATACAGACTACATGAATAATTTCAATACCAAATCTATTTTAAATTATAAGAAAGAAAGATCATGCTTTTTATGTTCTCACTACCATAAACAAATTTATTTATGAAAACTGTTGAAGTTCTCTTTGAACGAGAAGAAGTAATACGGGCCATACACAACGCAGAAGCAAGCATCCTCTCCCTACTCACTGACAGTACTATCCATAATAAAACACAGCACACGAGGAGCTCCTGGCTTCTAAGAGACTACGTTTCTTCGAAGGCAGCAAAGATAATCACCAGAAATATCATTCAAACAAGGACAGTATTCACCTCTTCCAAACACCTTAAGGGCCTCTGCTATAATTTAGTCAAGAGTAGTGTAATAATATTGCCACTTGAGTGGCTTCAGACAATGGCAATGGGGCACCAACTGTGAATCCATTTGTTCCTGTACCTGCCAGACAATGGATACCCCCAGGTTCACCGACGCTATGTAGCTGCAGAGAGCAAGTAGAAACAGGGAAATCTTCCCAAGACTCTCGCTGCAGGTTGGAGTGCCATCTCACAAGGAAACAAGGAGAGTCAATCCCTTGGCCCTTGGAATGCTTTCTTCTACTCGGAGGTGACAACTTCTGCCAAATACTGTGGCTTTTTCAATCCACCCCATCATTTGCAAAGAATTGCACCAAAAAAACAGAAAAATTTTTTTAAAAAGACAGAAATAATCATTTGTTTCTACTGACCCTTTGGAGATAGCCTTTATTATAAAACCTATAGTTTGTATATAAAATGGACTTTGGTCTAAGGTGCATTTCAATTTACTTCAATAAAATATCAATAACCCAAACATCATGATTATTTCCACTCATTGAGTTCAAGGCTGGAACAACTTGGTACGGGTAAATGGGAACATATTATACTTTGGCACCCCAACCTTAATAGTCACAGATGAGCAGCCACTTTTTAGAAGGAGAAACCACTTCTACAAAGTACAGAGCAGATAGTACATTCTAGAATTCTAAAAGACAGCCAGGAATGGAACTCAAGTCTTCCTGGGATTTAATCCACCTTGTTCCCCATGAAGTCACGCTCCTTCCTGCTTAATTATAAAAAATTTAAAATAAAAAGGAAAAGAGTTATTCATTTGCATTACTATAGTAAATAGCAAATATCTGGTATGACCCAGAATTAATAAAGCCCATTATAAAAATCTGTCATTATTGATAGTCACACCATGTAAAGGCATATATATGGGACCAAGCCGATAATTTTGCAGATAAGTAAAGGCTTAAGATTAGATTCCTCGAGTTGGAAAAAATAAAATTCTAATTGATTGACATAGAAATAAACATATAATAAATATTTTAGAAAGGCAAAATAAAAGCAAGAGTTTTGTTAAAGTTGATTTAATCCAAGCAGGAAATGGCATTGAAAACAAGAAAACCAAAGACAGATGTAAGGAGATGACTGAGTTTGAAAGCCAGTCTGGTATTTCACTGCTTGATGCCATCTGGTTTAGCTGGCATCCCTGCCAGCCAGAAATTTCAGGGCTTGCAAAGCTGCTTACAAAGCTGCTCCAAGTTGATGTGTGGTGTGTTTACTTTTAAACAGTGGCTGCCTTCTTTGACTGGTTTTAAAAATAGGCAAATATTCTAAAAGCAGAATGATGAATCACAGGATTGGGCCAAAAAGAAAGAAGGAAAATGACTTAGGCAGACTAGTAGCACAGCTGTTCCACAAACATTTGGCCAAATCGTTGTAAAACATTTTGACAGTGATATCAGATCGGAGTTCCTAAGAGCAGTTAAGTTTGTTTTGACAATTCCAGAAGCACAAAGTAAATTGTACAGTAGCTATGCAAGACACCCCCTTGGAAAATTTGGCTTTTTTTAAAAAAGGAGAATAGTTGCTAGATATGTTTATAATGTGATAAAAAATCAGAATGCAAGTACTTTTTTGTTAAAATTTATTTATCAATCAAATATTTATTAAATGCCTATTATATTCAAGGCAGGGACTGAGGTTCTATGCCAAACTGGCAAATCACTTTACCACATTTTTTAATGCATTAAGAAAATAATTCATAGGCTTCCTTTCCAAAATGACACTGTGGGCTTGATGGACCAAGAAAAATGTATCTTCAGGAATTTGTTAAAGGACGAAAGATAAAGGAAAGAATGAAGGAGGAATTTTTTTTTTTAATAAGCAGATGTTCACTGCTTGTTTTGCAAACACAATGTGACTAAGTCAATGGTACTTAATATAGAACTTTCTGATTGGTATCCCAACCATTATGACATACCATAGTACATTTTATGATGGGCTTGTCTCAGTGTCTATTTAGCAGCTGTTGGGTTGCTTTGGTGGTTATTCTGCTTCAGGTTTCCTTAAATTGTCTGCTTTGTGCTTCTCCATGAATCAGATAAGGGAGGCCCATTGGGTCTGTAATCCAAATCCTCACTGTTATTTAGTAATTATGCAGCCAGAGCTCTCAGATAATGCTACAGCTGGAAGGAACTGCTGGTCATCTGGTCCCAGTCTCTCAGAGCAGAGCTGAGGACAAGGGCCCCACGAAAGGAAGAGTCTCGTAAGACTAAGGGGTGTCTCCCCGCCCAGGGCTCTTCTCATGCTGCCCTGTGCTTCTTCACCTTCTGCTTCATGGGTTCCCATGCACTTGTATTGCATGA
Organism: Monodon monoceros; assembly: GCF_005190385.1. NCBI lineage: Eukaryota > Metazoa > Chordata > Mammalia > Artiodactyla > Monodontidae > Monodon > Monodon monoceros. The sequence continues at coordinate 15,638,489 of NW_021703767.1, forward strand.
GCCAGTAAAATTTTCCCCAAAACATTGGGAATCATGCCCTTAGACTGTCCAAATTTTTATTCAGCTAGTGAAGATTCCAAAACAACGACCACATATCTTTAACATCTCTTTATGACAGAGAACATTTTAACACCAAAATTATAAGACAAATATAATCTGAGAATGCAAGTGTATCCATCATAATGGATAAATTTAGCTTTATAGACAAACACACACACACAACCTCACTGTGCTGTCCTTATTTCTTTTGTTTTACATCAGAGAGGAAAACTTCATCAGAACCAGACCAGGTCTGTGAACCAGTATTTGAGAACAACTGCTCTAGACAACATCTTGACTGGACTTTGGAGTCAACTCTCTCCCCATCCCACTGTGCCCTCCATCCTAAATATTGTACAACTGGGTCTATGCTGGGAAACACTAAATCCTTGGTAGAATGAATGTCGGCTTCCACACAGAGAAGAAGACCTCGGGAGAGGGAGAAGTCACGCTCAGAGAACATCCCCAAACCTCACTCCACTCCCCAGCCAGGAACTTTGAGAGGCAGCTGGCCCAGAATCCATTCAACCCGTCTACGCTTCCGACAGTCGAAGCCCGCTTCGTGGGAATGCACCTGCGCAGTCGCAGGAGCTCTTTGCTGAGGCGGGCCCGCGTTTGGTTTAATGATCCGGGTACACTGTCTTGAAATTCTTAATAATTTTTGAAGAGCCCCAGAATGTTTGCACTGTGCCTCTACACATTATGGTCCTGCCTCCAGGACAACCCCTGAGTGCTGGTCTCCTGGAGACTGTCCTTCAGGGCACCAGGGGCAAACTGACACTTAAGAGGCAAGTGAGTTGGGCAGTGGCTGCACTGCAGAGGCTCATGAAAAACCTTTCCTGGTAACTGTTTGCCTGTGAAGGCTCCTAACCACTAAGGACACAGCAGGTTGGTGCCATTTGGTAGGATGGATAAACCTGCCTTTGAATCTCTGGGTTGACCACTATTTTTTTTTTTTTTCTTTTTGCGGTACGCGGGCCTCTCACTATTGTGGCCTCTCCCGTTGTGGAGCACAGGCTCCGGACGTGCAGGCTCAGCGGCCATGGCTCACGGGCCCAGCCGCTCTGCGGCATGTGGGATCTTCCCGGACTGGGGCACGAACCCGTGTCCCCTGCATCGGCAGGCGGACTCTCAACCACTGCGCCACCACGGAAGCCCTGGGTTGACCACTTTTTAATTGGTGAATGTGGACAATCAACATAATCTCTTTGAGACTCAGTTTTCTCCTCTGCAAAATGGACGTCACATTCTCTGTCTCAGAAACTTATTAGTAAAGGAATGCATATGTCAACCATTTCACCTGAAGCCTGGCACCTAGGAAATAATCAGTAGTAATAATGAATGCTTAATATAATCGAGTTTAAATTCCTTTTCACCATAAACTCAATCAAGTGGTAATGGGGAGGTAAGGCACGTGTGTGTGTGTGTGTGTGTGTGTGTGTCCGCATGCACATATGTATGTGTTTAATGATGGGGGTTAAGGGTATCTTCATCAATCGAATAATCCAAAGAGAACAGGTAGGGTCAAGATCACTGACTCTAATTACTGAGTTCTCCTCAGGCCAAGTTAAGGGAGATTTCCCTGGTGTGGCCATAACCTCAGCTCTCTTCATTTAAGTCTGAATTTTAAAAGTGTTTCTCTTTTACTTCCTTATCAAAGCACTTTCTATATAAGATATTGTAAAAAAAAAATTTTTTTTACTTACACATGAAAGGTCTTTGAGTACTTTCCCTTTAAATCTAAATCAAGATTCACATTTTATTTTTAGAAATAAAATAAGTGACATAAGTTTGCAAATCACATTACCAATACATCAAAAAAAACTATTTTAAACTTTCTGGGTACCTTGGTTCTTGTTAGAGCATCATATCATTTTGAAACACATCAAAAGCTTTTTTAACCTTTGCTTTCTGCTTGTTAAACATTAGAGATGCGAATCTAATACACATTGAATTTTCAGGGCCCATAAACTTAAAACTATAGATATGGATATGGATAAAGGTAGAGCTTTCGTATGATACCTAGCAGATTGTCAATTGTTTATAATTAATAAAAATCACCATGTTACCTTAACCAGTACCTAAAACGATCAGGCAAACAAGATCATACATCAAATAGACTGAATGATATTTCTTTCTCTGCATGGAGAGACCTAATTCAGTTTAAAGACAGATTTTTTGTTTCTTTGAAACACTCATCTAGTCACTATTACTGTAGCTATAATTTTGTGAATCTTATTGATTTATCCTTTTGTAAGAATATTTTGACTTATTCAGCTTAAAAACATACTCCCTCACCCAGAAACATCTGCTTCAAGATGAACTCGTTGGAAGTATATTTATTTGTCAGACACCACTAAATAAAATTTACCTCTCCCTTTCTTCTTTCCTACTCTATGAAAACATATCAGAACTAACTTTCCTCCATCATTTCCCAGGATCATTGGGGAAGCCATTTGCTGAAAGGAACAATCATTCTTTTCTCTTATTACTTGGATCCTGCCTCCAAATGGGCAATAAAGTAAAAACAGCCCCAAGAGCCTGGCTTTGAATCTCGTCCCATTATTTATTAACTGCTTGATTAGAGGCAAGTTATTTAACCTCCCTTAGCCAATGTTTCCACATCTGTAAAATGGGTATAATAACATCTTCCTGCAGAGTTATCACCTATACTAAATTGATGAGATAGTACAAGTAAAAGCACCTAGGGACTCCATAAGCATTCATTTCCTTTTTGACCTTTCTTTACAGCCTTAAGCAACAGATTCCAACCAATAAATCCAGTTGTATCTCAAAGAATCTTCACCCGATATCAGAATAACAAACTCAAAGGGGTTATAGATACTGTATTATTGATTTTATAGTATTTGATAATTAAGTTCTACTGTGGTTCTCAACTCTGTAAAGGATGTAAATATAGAAGACCCCCCCCACTCCCACCCCACTCTTGAGTGGTTTTCAACTTATTGTTATCAGTACATGCTGAGGCAGCCCTAAAGGTAAGGTCAGAGTTGGGACAGAATGCCACCTGGAAGAGTTCAAAGAGGCTCACCCAGCCCATGTTCCCAAATGCCATCCTTACCAAGTTGGCTGGTAGAATTCCAGTGGGAACTTTATCCCTAGACCTCCTACTGATACACAAAAATACACCCTGAGAGAGATAAAAAGGTAAACCTCGACACTTATTGCTTAGCGTGAATGAGGTTTCCCAGAGTCTTTCCCAAAAGCAAGGATTGAGACTGTGAAGAGAAGAGAGTACAGAAACTTCTGGGCCCTGAAGAGGGAGAGAGAAATAACACCAAAAGGTACCAGAGGGAGGAAAGAGTTGAAGGAAGGGGACAATGACAAGAGACATTTCACCTGCATCACAATTTTGCTGAGAGCCAGTTTTGCACATGTATGCAAAAAGACATTCACACGATACCCAGTTAAACTAGATTCAAGGCTAGCTATTTCAGCTACTCCACATAGTTCCCACTGCCACACAAAACACCAGATGTGTGAGGACAAAATAGTATTACTTAAGCATAGTGGGTCTTTAGTTTTTTTAAACTAAAGGTCTTATGATTAATTCATGCCCAGATATGAAAAATTCTAATAGCTTGAAAAAAATTTGTTAAACAAATTGTTGAAAGCTACCAGCTAAGGCTGATACCACTATCCTTGATTCTAAATAACAGCCAAAAATTTTTTTTAAAAAATCCAAGGTCTAGATTTACACAAGAATGTGCCAGATTTTGGCTCTGCTGAAGATAAAGAAAATTCTCAAGTAATTAACATCAAATCCTCATGTCTGTCTAACTCTAAATTCTCTCTAATTGGAGAAGGACCAGTGAGTCTCTAATAACCCAAGAAGTGGGATTCCTATTTCTCTTCTGCACGTTTTCTATTGAGAAAAGTAACTTCATGAAGGTCCCAATTTAGAAAGTCAACTCTTTGGAATTCCCAGTTTGGAGGTAATACCAGTCATATCATAGTTTATTAAAGACAAGCATTGCTGGGAATTTCCTGGCGGTCCAGTGGTTAGGGACTCCATGCTTTCACTGCCGAGAACCCGGGTTTGATCCCTCGTTGGGAAACTAAGATCCCAAGATATCGCAAGCCTCTCGGTGCAGCCAAAAAAGTAAATTAATTAAATAAAATATATTCTTAAAAAAAAAAAAGACAGGCGTTGCTGCCTCTGGGAGTTATGGCTAGCTAAGTGTTACTTAAGGACGGGTTCTAATGGTAGGCTAGAAATGGTGATTGTATTTTAGAAGGCTTTTTTTCCCTAACAACTTGCTTCCTTTATTTAAGCCCCTAGAGGTCCCTAGTCTTTTTGAAAACTTGTGGCTCATTCTGCTATCAATGATCAATGATCAATTCCCCATCTCCCAGGCCAGTCTATCACCAAGTCCTTTCAACCCTTCCTTCCAAATGTACTCTGAATTCAATCACCCCATTCCATTCTCTAATCCAGGCTTTCATCACTTTGTCTGTGTACCATGATAAAAAGCCCCTTGCATTCTCTCATCTCCCCACATTCTAGACTATCTCAATTGAACACTCATCATTTTCATCATATTACTCCCTTGCTCAAGGACTCTTGAAACTCTATTGCTTCTGATCAAATCCAAACTCTTTCACTAAACTTTTAAGATTGACTTGGTAACTCTAGTCTACTGCTATCTAAAATAGACATTCTACCTAAGACTCCAGCACAATGCCCAGCTCAGAGAGGGGCCCAGTAAATGGCAGGAACTCTTCCACAGTTCAGACCTCTGTTCCAGCTGAAGAGAGTTTTAGTATTTCCTGAACAAATTGTGCTCTTCCTGACTTAGGTTTTGCTCACGCTTTCTGTTTGAAGGGAAAAGGAAGAAGAATTGTTAGAAGATGTGTAGCTTCCTTTTCTTATACGTGGTATCCAGAAATGGCACCTTTCCTACACTACCCGCCTTCAAGCCCAGGATGACTATTACATCTTCCAAGAAGCTGTTCCCATCTGCTCTGGGGGACAGATTTTTCCCCACAGGAGAGATCATATTGTACTTCTCTTTGCACATATCACCAGCCTTTGGCAGAATGCTAGAAATATAGAAACTAAGTAAAGCTCAGCTAACTGCTAAGAGCAGAAGCAGAGGTACCCACAATCCAGCAACTGGATAATTACTCCCTAAATAATTACAGCTCAGTTATACTATAAACTCTACATTGACAAGAAGTAGAAGTGTGAGATGTAGGTGAAACACAAAGCTGCTTCATGCTTTATACTTTCCTTTATTTTCCAGAATCAATCATCATAAACACAGGGCCTAACTGAGTCCTTAATTTATGTCAAGTGCTATGCTACATGTTTTATCTATCACAAGAACTCTGTGAGTTATTACTATACACATCTTATGAGAAACTGAAGTTCAGCAAAGTTGAGTGACTTACCCAAGATCATACAGTGATGGAAATGGATCTAGAAACCACAGCTCACTGATTTCAAAGCCGTATTCCCTTAACCTCTACACTAAATTGTCTCAGATAAATATGCAAAAAAATTTAAAAAAAAGAAAAGAAATGGTCCTAACATGACCAGAGGAATAAGCACTGTATTAGGCTCGTAAGAAATGAACAAGTCAACGTTCACAGGCAAAGACATCTCCTTTTATCATGGACTCAATAATAAGGAATTACTCCCTAAAAGTTTACCTTAGTTTTCCCATTTATTGTAAAAGTCTAGGATTTTTCCTTTGTTTTCCCCCAAGTGTGTGGTCTATGGACCACATGCACTGGAATTCAAAAGGCATGCATAGTGTGTATGATGGCAAGTGTTGCTTGGTGTGACACTCCACACACTCCTCATTCGAGAATTCAGAGGGAGTGTCCCCAGATATCTGCAAGGCATCTTTCTGTGCACTTGTAAGCTCAGGTGCATGGGAAAATACAGATTGCTGGGCTTCAGTCCGAGCCTACTGCAGGAGGAGTGGGGCCATGGAACATATGTTTTTGTTGAGTGCTCTTGGGTGATTATTTTAAGAAAGATGGAGAAACACAGAACCCCAGCTCCTGTCTTGGATTCTCTTGTTAGATGCCCTTTCGAGAGATATGGGGACACATTGATCATTTTACAAAATTTAATTTTAGGACGTTCTTCATAAGGCTTCGTGAGCATCTTTCTGTAGAACTGGAAGTCAGAAATTAACTTGAAATAAATGACAGCCCTTATTTGAAGCTACTGTATCAAAAACTGTGAATTTCAGAAGTGGGCATTCTTGGGACATTTGAAAGAGACTGGAACAAACCAATCGAAAATGACTGATGAAAAACATGCAGGAATTCCCAGTCAGGGGCCAAGAGGGTTCAAAGGATGGTGGCAAATTAATTACAAGTTGTACATCTTGTACTTCAAGGAAGAGTCTTTCATGTAGCCCAAAGAGAAGATCCACCTCTCCATGGTTCTTTTCTGTACATAAATTAAATTTTGTTAAAATGAATATGAGGGACCAATATGTTTATTTGTGTTGCCCAAAATTATGATATAATAATATTGTTTGAAATAAACAAGCTTTATATACTAGATTTTTTCTGTAACACTGTTGATTGCGACAGGACTTGTCCTGCTCAGGTGGGATACGAGCACAGGGAAGAAAATTGTACATCTTCTTTCTCCCTTGGGATTTTGGGTTTACATGTGTCTGTCTTGAGAGCTAGCCACTCAAGCACTGATTATTCCTCAAAATCTTGCATTTATGAAATGCGTAAAAACAGAAGGAGCGGGCTTCCCTGGTGGTTCAGTGGTTGAGAGTCCGCCTGCCGATGCAGGGAGCACAGGTTCGTGCCCCGGTTCAGGAAGATCCCACATGCCGTGGAGCGGCTGGGCCCGTGAGCCATGGCTGCTGAGCCTGCACATCTGGAGCCTGTGCTCCTCAACGGGAGAGTCCACAGCAGTGAGAGGACCGCGTACCGCAAAAAAAAAAAAAAAAAAAAAGAAGGAGCTTTTCTTTTTTGTTTTGTTTTTAATTATTGACTTTATTTTTTAGTGCAGTTTTAGGTTTACAGATAAATTGAGCAGAAAGTACAGAGAGTTCTTACATACTCTCTTTCCCTACAAACATAGCTTCCTTTTTCTTCCTAGAGATGCATGATGGGATAATGAAGAGTTCAGACAGTCCAGTCTAGGGACCTGAGTTTAAATCATAACTCTGTTACTCACTAACAGTGGGGCCTCTGGACCTTGATCTCTGTCTCTGCAAATTGGAAATAGTAATGCCTACACTGCATGGTTATTTTAAAGATCAGAAATAATATAAGTGAAGATCTAATGCAAAGACAAATGCAATTAGTGGTAGTTGTCATTTCTTAGTTGAGACGGATTGGTTTGCCTTTTGGGAGGTTTCCCCTTCATCATTGTCTTGCAAGGCAACCTTGATTGGGAATATAATATAACAGCGGCCATGGGAAGAGTGTTGGAAGAACAGATGATGAAGAGTCAAGGCTTCACCTCTTCCTTCTCTAGAACGAATTCTCCACTGGGGGCTGCATAGTCCAGGAACCCCAGGGCAGAGGTGTCACCACCATAATCACTTGGTATAGTAAAGTCTAAATGGGTTGTGTAGTGTCAGACTTCACAGAGCCCAGATCCTTACTTTGCATTATTTTGGGGAGGAACCTGTCCCTTTTCAATCATTACTTTTTAAAGCATTCCTTCCTACAGGAGCATTGTAGGAGGGAAGGAAGGAAGGAAGGAAGGAAGAAAGGAAGGAAGCAAGGGAGGGAGGGAGGGAGGGAAGGAGAAAAAGAAGGAAGGAGGGAATCAATGCTCAGAAGATGCAAGGTTTAAATGATAATGTTGTTTAAGCGTATGACTATGTGATTTTAACAGATGACATTAGACTGAAAGCAAAAGATGACACCAGTGGAAGAGATCCAAGTCTTCCCTTCCTCACTGCTGTGACCTCACACCACCTGAGGTCCCCTGTCAAAGACGGTGGAACTGAGTATGTGTGTTAAGAGGTCATTGAAGGAAGCCATGACAAAGGGCTCTAAGTACGGCAGCCTCACCTCAGACCATACTATTTCAAGAAGGTCCGCCTCACCTGTCCCATTCATCACTCCCGCTGAAGTCTGTTTACTAGCCGGAAGTGTGGGAGCACCAGTGAGAAACCAGCATTTGGAACTTAGGCTTCAGGAAATGCTGCTGGAACAGGGACAGTGATATTTTTATATTACCTAGCCAACTGCCAGCTCTTAATAAACGTTTCCTCATGCAGTTTTAACAATGACATAATTTGTTCTCATTAGAAATTGTTATAGCTCCATGAATTTTATAATAAAAGAAAACTAAAATGGAAAAAGTAAAAAAATAAGAAGAGGGACTTCCCTGGTGGTCCAGTGGGTAAGACTCCGTGCTCCCAATGCAGGGGCCCCGGGTTTGATCTGTGGTGGGGGACCTAGATCCCGCATGCATGCTGCAACTAAGAAGTCCACATGCTGCAACTAAAAATCCTCATGCCACAAGGAAGGTCCCGAGTGCTGCAACTAAGACCCGGCACAGCCTAAAGAAATATAAATAAATACTTTTTTAAAAAAGAAGAAGAAGAAATGTGCTCAAACGACCAAAGGTTTGGAGATGGAAGCGTCACCAGAGGCATTCCTGGAAGCCACTCTCCAACGATGCATGATGAAGAATCACTCTCCCCAACATTGGCTCATGCCAGGCATGCATTTTTTTTTTTTTTTTTTTGGCCACACAGCCTGCAGGATCTTAGTTCCCTGACCAGGGATCGAACTCGTGCCCCCTGCAGTGGAAGCTCGGACTCCTAACCACTGGACTGCCAGGGAAGTCCCCAGGCGTGCATTTTTAAATGCCCTTTGTGGAACTAGAAAAAATGATGGCAAGAAGGCAGCAGGCTGGGGAGGCAACACTTTGCCTCAAAGCAGAGCATACCTGAGGCATTATCGAGGCTGAAGGCAATGCGTACTGGCTTATCTGCAGGTACCCTGGCTGTGCTGATCATGTGGGCACCTGAGCCTTGGCCTTCCTCCTGGTCTTCCAGCTGTAATGACAAGAGAGAGCCATTGTCACTTTACCCAACATTACCCCTCGAATACTCAGAGGCCTTTGGAACTTAGAGGGGAAAGTTAGTAAGCACTGCTTTCTTATTTTAAAGATATTCCTAGCTCCTAGCTTGCTTTCCCTACACCTGTCCCATTTATAATTCTTTTTCTGGCTTATAAAAACATTTGCTTTGGAAATACATCTAGAACAAAATATAAAAGATGGGGCAAAATCTCCACCCACCTCACTTTTTTAGTATCCCTTACACTGACCAGTCCAACCCTGGCCCTTTGAGGTCTTATATAGTATTTTATTTTTAATTGAGGGGGATAAAGAAGTCTTAATAAGGCAACAGACATCTTTTCACACTCAAAAGCCTAAATTGGATCTGAATTATTGATCTGGGAGTGGTAACAAATACCTATCATGGAATTATTTCAAGAATACCAAAGACTATTTTAAAATATCCCCTGGTTATATTCTGAATAGTATGTGCTTTAAATATCTGATTAACTACCTATTAATCTACCAAACATTTCTAAGGTTGTGTGATATGAGCAAAAGACACATCCTAAAAACATCCTATTGATGATCTACATCACCTACTAATTTATCATTTAATAAACTAAGATAGAATGAATGGAAAAGCATGCTACAGATAATATGGGTTGGGGTGGGTGAAAATACATGAAAATTTCTTTGTATAATAATTTAACCAAGATATTTGATAATTTTTGTTCAATGGGTCTACGAAAAGATATTATTATAAACACAAGTTATCTTTGTCATTTAAATCCATATATTTAACTTTTCTATTTTTAGTCATGCTTTCCCCTAAGCCCTCTACTTTCCTTCTCATGGAGACAGTAAACCAAAAACTCTGAATGATATTTTAAAGAAAATGTCTCTAAAAATGGCAAAATATAAATCATCTCTTTAACCATCCTTAGCGAGATTCTGGGAACTGCTTTAGAAGGACATTTTCTCACAGCAAGGTTTCTGATTCTTTCCCATAACTTTTCTCTATCTAAAAATAGTGTCTAGAACACTGAATTTTGTTTTTACAATTATTTATAGAGCCAAAGCGAATGCATATATACATATAATATATATATTTAGACATACATACATATGGAATCATCTTATCACCAGTATATGAAAAAAGAACATGCTTATATTAAACACCTAGTATAGCTTTGGAGAAAAACCAGCAACTGTTCATCACCCAGTTAGAATCATATTTGGCCCATTCATTGAACACTACAAGTAGCAATGAACCATAAAGCACTCCAAGTCATGTCATTCTAAGTTAGAAAAGAAGTATTAATGTGAAACATTCGACTCAAGAAAATGGTAATATAAAATCACTGTTACTTGACTCAAAATTTGTTTTATCTTAGCTCTGACATACATTTCTGTGTAGTCTCGTCTGCTTAGAATCAACCATCTTGTTAGCCACCTGTTCCTAGGGAATAGAACAGACTGTCTCAAATTTAACAAAACAGACAATAAAAAACCCCTTAAAGTTGTAGCCAAAAGAAAAAAATCTTATTGTTACGCCCTGTACCATCACCAAACCATTTTATCGTAACATCTGAGGATGAAAAGCTTCACTCCTCTTTTGGCTAAATCTCCCAATGCTCTCCTGCACCAAGAAATAAACCAGAAGAGGTGGAAGTTTGCCTCCTGGGATTTTGTAAATAGATCTCTGGCAGGGTTTTCAGCCACGGGAAATGGAATTGATCAACACAGCTAATTAGAGTCCCTCCCCTCCACACAACAGAGAACATCTGTCCGCCTCCCAAAGGATGGCGGCGGCAAAGTTGGGTGGATTTTGAGTTCCACACGGTGTCAGCCACAAGAGCCCCTGAACCAACTTGCCTTTTCATCACACCGCCTGGGAAAATGGGCCACTGATTCCTCCTCTCGGTGGTAGCAGAGCTTTGGTTAAGTTGCTGGTGCTCTGAGCGTTTAGTTGGGTTTTCACACCTGTCGCCTTACCTCACTTAGTTGAGTGTCTGCACTTGTGTAATCCAGGGCCAGCCACTGCCTTGGCCGGTCGTTGCCTTTGTGGAGTACAGACCTAGTGGCAGAGCAGGCTGCACCTGCCGCATAGCAGCCGCTGACAATCTGAGGAGCAGTGACAGCTGGGAGGGCGGCTCGCTGCTACCTGCTGTCCCACAGACTCCGGCGTCCCACGGGGCCTCCCTGTTGTACTTCCCTCCACGACCCCTCTCTCCTTTCCTTGTCTCTCCAACAGCCAGGATGTTGTCATGCTTCTAGAAAAAGCAAGAGCAAAAGAAATCCCTCCTCCTGTCAGAGGCATTGATAAACAGCAAGTCGTGGAGAGTCCAAATGTTTTAATTCATTAGTCCTGGCAAACCTAAAATACAAACAGACTTGCTTCACAAGACAGGAATGTCTTCAGCGTGACCCAATCGGTGTCTGTGTCTATTCCAGCAAACTGGCAAAGATAGCATGACTCCAGTCAGCAAAAATGTCGGCCGCTCCAGTCAGCTCCCCGGGACCCAGCCAACTTGGACAGGCCACAAGCCGACTCTCAGATGATGGCAGCGATGATTCGACTTAAGAACGTGAGGTCTGAGGTCGAGCTGCTGTTGGGCTTGATGACTTGATCCCATCTACGATGCAACCGACCGCAAACTGAGTCAATGGTAAACAGGAAGGGAAAGTTCAAACTGTTCAAACTTTTTAATAGCTATCAACCTGAAGATGGGTAGAACTTTAAAAGAGTTGGATGTTGATGTTGAGGTTAAATAATTAAAGATAAACAAGTATCCAGAGAATGCACAGACTGGGAGAAAATCTTTGCAAAATACATACCAGGTAAAGGATGGGTATCCAAGATATAAACAGAACTCTTAAAACTCAACAGTAGGAAAACAACCCAATTTAAAAATGGGCAGGGCTCCCCTGGTGGCGCAGTGGTTGGGAGTCCGCCTGCCGATGCAGGGGACACAGGTTCGTGCCCCAGTCCGGGAGGATCCCGTGTGCCGCGGAGCGCCTGGGCCCGTGGGCCATGGCTGCTGAGCCTGCGCGTCCGGAGCCTGTGCTCCGCAATGGGAGAGGCCGCAGCGGTGAGAGGCCTGCGTACCGCAAAAAAAAAAAAAAAAAAAAAAAATGGACAAAAGATATGAACAGACACCTCACAAAAGAAGATACAGAGATGGCAAATAATCATATGAAAAAATGCTGAACACCATAGGTCGTTAGGAAATTGCAAATTAAAATAACATTGATATTCCACTACATCCCTCTTAGAATGGCCAAAATCCAAAACACTAACAACACCAAATACTGGTGAGGGTGAAAAATGGTGTGGCCACTTTGGAAGACACTTTGGCAGCTTCCTACAAAACTAAACATGTACTTACCATTATGATCCAGCCATCACACTCCTTGGTATTTACCCAAAGGAACTAAAACTTATGCCCACACAAAGACTTACACACAGATGTTTATAGCAGCTTTATTCATGATTGCCAAAACTTGGAGGCAAACAAGAGGTCCTTTCATAGGTGAATGGATAAACAAACTGTGGTACATCCAGACAATGAAATATTATTCAATAATAAAAAGAAATGAGCTATCAAGCCACAAAACACATGGAGGAAACTTACATGTATATTACTAAGTGAAAGAAGCCAATTTGAAAAGGCTACATATTGCATGATTCCAACTATACAACATTCTGGAAAAGGCACCATTATGGAGACAGGAAAAAGATCAGTAGTTGCCAGGGGTTTAAAGAGAGGGAGAGAGAGATGAATAGGGAGCATAGGATTTTTAGGGCAGTGAAACTATTCTGTGTGACACTATAATGGTGAATATATGTCATATGTTTGTCAAACCCATAAAATGTACAACACCAAGAGTTATAAACTACAGACTTCAGTTAATAAGACTGTGTCTGTATTGACTCATCAATTGTAACAAATGTACCACGCTAATGCAAGATGTTAATAATTGGGGAAATAGGGGAGGAGAAGTGGGGGGGGAGGGAATAGAAGGGAACTCTGTGCTTTTCACTCATTTTTTTTTTCTGTAAACCTTAAACTGCTCAAAAAATGTTAAATAGGTAAAACGATTTAGCAGGTTTCCTTGGTCTAATGAATAAAAGGTTAATTTGTCATGCTATCCACAGTAATAAGGGGCATAGATTCAGATGATTAAAAACATTCACATATAAACCTATTTGCATTTCTAACTGCAAATCTTTCCAGGAATTATTATTACTGTTTGATGTTATTTTATGGATAATAATATCGTCTTACATATTGCATTAAAACTGATTAAAAAGACTCTTGTTTTAATAAATTTATTTATTTGTATTTATTTATTTTTGGCTGTGTTGGGTCGTCATTGCTGAGCACAGGCTTTCTGTAGTTGCGGCGAGCGGGAGCTACTCTTCGTTGGGGTGCACGGGCTTCTCATTGTGGTGGCTTCTCTTGTTGTGGAGCACGGGCTCTAGGTGCACGGGCTTCAGTAGTTGTGGCTTGTGGACTCAGTTGCTCCGTGGCCTGTGGAATCTTCCTGGACCAGGGCTCAAACCTGTGTCTGCTGCATTGGCAGGAGGATTCTTAACCACTGCACCACCAGGGAAGCCCCAGAAAGAGTCTTATTCAAAAGAGTTTATCTTCATCTTCCCAATAATCCTATGAAATAAACATGGCCAATACTGTCAGCCCTATTTAACAGATGAGGAAACTGAGACTCAAACAATTTAAGTAAAAGGTTCAAGGATAAATGATCATTATGGAATAATGACCCAGATAAGATCCAGGTTTTCCAATTTTTAGTTCATGCTATTTCCACTATACCAGGATGCACTGTATATGAAATATCAAATTGAGTTGTTTCATTACCGATGTCTGACACTCAACTTTTGGAGTGAAGGAGACAAAGTTATAACTTTCTTCATGATCTGTTAGCATCCAGGTTCATCCGACACCAGCCATCTTTACCGTGACACCTAAATTCAACCTCAAGGAAACCGAAGTTGTGGATCTTGTGTGTGCTGGTGGGGAAGTGGATACCAATTCTGCACTGGCTCCCAAATCAGCCCATGGGAGTGACTTCAGAAAAGCTGGTGGTGACAAGGACATTGCCTAGGAAATCCATAACTGGAAGCATCTGGATTCCAGTGAAACTGACCCTTCAGAATGGAAAGGCCCAGAATGAGGTAGCACCTTCCTCCTCTGCCCTGATCATAAAAGCCCTTGGCGAACCAACCAGAGCTAGAACACGGCAGTTATACATTAAATACAATGGAAATATCACCTCTTATGATATTGTCAAAAGCACCTGACAGATGCAGCATAGATCTTTATCCAGAGAATTCTCCAGCACCTTTACAGCAATCCTGGGGACCACCCATTGTGTGGGCTGCAATGTCAGTGGCTGCATCCTCATGACATCAACAGTGGTATGGTGATGCCAGTTGGTAAAGAGAGACAAAGGAAAAGATGTCATTAAAGGATAATATGACAACAACAACAAGAAAGAAACAAAAAGAATACATCTAAATAGTCTAAATGTGCTCTGTCCAAGCCTGATCACATAAATTCAAGGCTTTAATAATAATATTCACCAGTTCTTCTGTTCCCATGGGAGCAGTGATGTATTTCTTGGCTCTTTATCTAAACACTTCCAAGAGGATAACAAATCTGAAACTCAAGTGAAATCCCTTCCCACAAATGTAACCCAAAATAACTACATGGTATTTTAAGAATTCAATAGAATTATACTAATTCAATCCAGAAGGGACAGTGTGTGTACATCAAAATATTAACAGATTAACAGCATGTCTCTGGATAGAAGCAATATGTAAACTTTTTATTTTCTCCTTTTCAACAGTAAATGGATTTTTACTGTTACATGGAAAGTTATTTTTAATGGAATTCAAGGAGCTTTTCAAATGATGAACCCTTGACTTGCTTCTGAATTATGGTCAGCAGCTCATGGTACAGACTGTTATCACAATTAATGTGATCTCAATTTCTTGGTACAATTCAATAAGCATCTTGGGAAGACTTGGTGTGTGCCAGTCTAGCATTTCCCAAATTTGCCTCATTGTGGGTTCATGCCTTTTAAAAATACCTATTCCCAGACTCTGCCATGGGGGTGACTCAGTAGGGCTGGGGTATGTCCAGGGTTTTATAAATTTAAACAAGAAGTGCTAATATTTGTGTACAGCATTTAGAGAATGGTTTAAAAGACATTTTCATCAATACTTTAAAGTTAGCTCTCCACTGCTGTGTGATGTAGGTAGCCTATAATCTCCAAAAGAAATGTTTCACCATGGTGAAGTAATGAGTTTTCCCTTATAACCGTCAGTTTTTATTAAAAAAAAAAACAGTTTTTATAAAAAAAAAGCAGTTTTTTTTCTGTAAAGGATCAGATACTAAATGTTTTACACTGAATGAGCTCTTACAATCTCTCTCAGATTTACTCATCTCTGCCATTGTAGCACAAAAGCAGCCACAGACAAGATGTATTTGAATGGAGGTGCTCCAACTTTATTTACAAAAATGGGAAACAAATGGACATGTCTGTGTTCCAATAAAACTTTATTTACAGAAACAGACAGCAGCCTGTATTTGGCCCACAGCCATAGTTTACCAGCTCCTATCTCACCTCACCACAGTCTGAAGCTCCAGTGGACATACCTCTCCCAGAGGGGCAGGGCAGAGTCTCCTTGGAGAAAATTAACTTTTCATTTTGTGCCGCTCTCAGTTGCCTCTCTTCTATTCATCCCTCCCAACTCCATCCCCACAGAAAAACTCTTACATGTCAGACTTTCCTTCACAACAGCCCCAAAGTTCTTCCTTTCTTTCTTTTAACATCTTTATTGGAGTATAATTGCTTTACAATGGTGTGTTAGTTTCCTCTGTATAACAAAGTGAATCAGCCGTATGTATACATAGATCCCCATATCTCCTCCCTCTTGCATCTTCCTCCCTCCCACCCTCCCTATCCCACCTCTCTAGGTGGTCACAAAGCACCGAGCTGATCTTCCTGTGCTTTGCAGCTGCTTCCCACTAGCTATCTATTTTACATTTGGTAGTGTATATATGCCCATGCCTCTCTCTCACTTCGTCCCAGCTTACCCTTCCCCCACTGTGTCCTCAAGTCCATTCTCTACATCTGTGTCTTTATTCCTGTCCTGCCCCTAGATTCATGAGAACCATTTTTTTAGATTCCATATATGTGCCTTGGCATCTGGTACTTGTTTTTCTCTTTCTGACTTACCTCACTCTGTATGACAGACTCTAGGTCCACCCACCTCATTAGAAATAACTCAATTTCATTGATTTTATGGCTGGGTAATATTCCATTGTATATATGTGCCACATCTTCTTTATCCATTCATCTGTCGATGGACACTTAGGCTGCTTCCAGGTCCTGGCTATTGTAAATAGAGCTGCAATGAACATTGTGGTACATGTCTCTTTTTGAATTGTGGTTTTCCCAAAGTTCTTTCTTAACCCTGCTGTTCTATAAAGCACAGATACATCTGTTTGAAACAAACACAGGGGAATAAATACTTAAATAAGCAAATAAGTACAAGGATTTAGCATGTTTCCTTGGTCTAATGAGGGGAAGGCAAATTTTTATGAGATGCACCACAGTAAAGCTGTAGAGATTCAGTCGATGAGATTCTTCCCTTTGTTCACGGGACTGCAAGTGAAGGGCGGGAAAGCATTGTGAGGACCTGTTGTGTGCTGTGAGATGGTCTCATGCCACTGTTCTTTTGAGTGGTCTCTTCCTCTCCTCCTGACCCCAGTCAGGCCTCAGCTAAGATTTCCCACGGTCCCAAAGAAGTCTCTTTGCAATTCTTACTTCCAGTGGTGTTGCCATTCCTTCCCAAACCTCCTTGTCAGGGTAATACAGTGAAAGATCACAAAGCGAGGACTGAAGCTCCAAAGCAAAAACAAGGTAGCCCTCCTCCAAGAACTTCTGATCATACACTACCACAGCCTTTCATTTTAAAGGTGACTGGGAGCCACTTTCATAGTCCAAGCTCACTTCAGCCTTAAGATAGCAGAGTGACAAACTTTCTATCATTTTTACCCTAAAGCTCAAGAGAGGTGTGAGTAGGATTAGAACCTTTAAACCATTCGAAGAGTTCTATTTCTAAGTAAAGTATTTACAACAATGCCAGAAAGACAATAAGCACTATGTAAGTAGAAATTATGAATTCATGGGGGCAAAAAATATAGGGAAAACCACACCCAACAGTATTAGAAGAGTTAGAAGGTCTAGGTTTGAATTATGATTCTGCCTTCAAAAGCTGTGTGAGTTTAGAACAGACACTTTACATCTCTGGGACCTGTTTTTTCATCTATACCAGTGGTCTGCAAACTTTTGCTGTAAAGGGCCAGAGGGTACATATTTTAGACTTAGGAAGCTGTACAATCTCTGTGGCATTTCCAGTGGACCCTCCATATCTCCGGGTTCCACATACGTGGATTCAGATGCAGAACAAGGAGATACAGAACCCGTGGATACAGATGCTGTACCACACTATTTTATATAAGGGACTAAAGCATCCATGGATTTGAGTATGGGGGGGTGGTCCTAGAACCAATCCACTGCTGAGGGATAAGACTATACTCATCTCTGCCATTTCTATTGTGGAAAGCAGCAATAGACAATATATAAATGGATGGATGGATGCCAATAAAACTTCATTTACAAAAATAGTAAATAAATGGGCACATCTGTATTCCAGTAAAATTGTATTTATAGACACTGAAACTAGAATTTCACACAATTCCCAAATGTCACCAAATATTATTCTCTTATTAATATTTGTCAATGGTTTAAAAATTTAAAAAGCATTCTTAGCTCATGGACCACACCAAAACAGATAGTGGGCCAGATCTGAGCCAAGGTCCATAGTTTTCAGACCCTTAACCTATAGAATTAGCCAACAAGCAAGCAAAGGAAAAGTTAAGGTTTCCCAAATTGGAATAATATAGTGTGTGTGTGTGTGTGTGTGTTTGTGTGTGTGTGTGTGTGTAGCCATTGTTTTGCCTTTTAACCTTATGTAGAATTTGAATGGTTTTATATTATAAGCATATCATATATAGTTGATTAGATTTGACTTACATGTTCCTATTTCTAAAATAACTTAGACATCAGGCTCTTGGAGAGAGAATGAAATTTCCTTTAATATTGTTGACTATGAGAAATCATATTTATCTTATATATCAACATTTGCATCTTTCCCAAGAATACAACCTGGAAGGATTACTAAAACCAAGTTTTATAACTTGTCACTATAGTACAGATAGATTTAGCTTATTGTTTTCATGTTATCCTAAGGAAAACATAAACTTATTATTTGTAAAATTCCCATCGTGCACCCCAACAGGTGAGACCACTCCCGTCTTTAACACAACCAAAAACACTGTCATACCAAACAACAACCACCACAGTCATAACTCTCCCCAACATCATCGAACATCCAAACAACATTCAAACCTCCAGTTTTCTCACAAATGTCTTAAATTATTTTTTTGGGTTACCATTTTTGTTTTTAGTATTTTTTTTGCTTTTAATTAATTTTTATTGGAGTATAGTTGCTTTACAATGTTGTCTTAGTTTCTACTGTACAGCAAAATGAATCAGCTATATGTATACATGTATCCCCTGTTTTTAGGATTTCCTTACCATTTAGGTCAATCAAGGCCCAAACAAGTTTCAAATATATAATTGATTCCTACTATTCTTACATTTTTAAAAATCTATAGGCACCACCTCCAACTAAGTTTTTGGAAATTTATTTGTTTTAAAAACCATAGAGTTTCCCACAATTGCACCCCCATAATGTCATTTAACATGCCTCTCTGTCCTCTAGATTACCTGTAAATTGACAATGAGATCCAGAAACTTGATCAGGTTCAAGCCTGATTTTTTTTTTTTTTTTTGCAGGACAACTTCATAGGCAGTGAATAATATTCTTAAAAGAAAACAGGGGACTTCTCTGGTGGCACAGTTGTTGAGAATCCCCTTGCCAATGCAGGGGACACGGGTTCGAGCCCTGGTCCGGAAAGATCCCACAGGCTGCGGAGCAACAAAGCCCGTGCGCCACAACTACTGAGCCTGCGCTCTAGAACCAGTGAGCCACAATTACTGAAGCCCTCACACCTAGAGCCCGTGCTCCGCAATAAGAGAAGCCACCACAATGAGAAAACCGTGCACCACAACAAAGAGTAGCCCCCACTTGCTGCAGCTAGAGAAAGCCCGCGCACAGCGATGAAGACCTTAGATGATTTTGATAATAATGTTATTTAAGTAAGAACAGCATAAAACTATGTGTAAGCTTCTTACAAAACTTTTATAAAACCAAATTTTTAAGGCTCTTATAAAACCAAGTTTACAAATTGAATACAAATAAAGCACCAAAGCTAAAATAGAATTTGACCACATTAATGTAACATGACAGAATGCTTTCCTGAAAATAAGCAAGTACACACAGCTTGAACATAGGACTCCTCGAGTGCTGATACATTAGGACTCCTCCTCTCCACAGTGACATGGGCATGATGACTGGTTCCTTGTGGCACTTTTCTTCTGTGACCTGCTTTGAAACCCATGTTTGAGTGGTACCCATGACACTCTTGGCCTTCATACAACAAGCACACATTTAAGGAAATTGCTGAACACCTGGGGTCTGTAAACTTTGGCCTCCTTTATCGTACCACATGTATTTATTGTACCTTTATTGTACCACATGTACCACAACTGCTTCATTTGTACTATATTAACACATGAACACAAGCCTGTTAAAAATCAAAAGGCCTAAAGCGATGTATCCCAAATGCCTTTCGGACATTTCTCAAATGAGCTTCAATTTTAAGGTCACATTTTTACTAAAATTATTAAGGAAACTCATTGAACTATTTCTAAAAATCCCAAATACTGAGCTGCATGATCCATTAAATATGGTGGCTTTCTGCCCTTTTAGTGTATGTCTTTACTTCAAAAGCCTTCTGTGCAAGAGAGGACCAAATGCCAGGCAAACCTCCCGTGTGAATGAGAGGAAAGAAAAAAGTTTTAGATCTGATTTAGGATTCTTTTAGTTGCAAGAGTCAAAAGCCAATTCAACACTGGCTTGAATAACAAAGAGTATTTACAGGCTCCCATCACTAGGAAATCCGGAAGGCTTCTTGTTTCAGAAATGGATTTATTCAAAGGCACAAAGACATCAGGAATCGGTCTTTCTCCACCTCCTGGGTCAGCTTTCTCCTATGTTAACTTCGTTCTCAGATGGAGTGTCCCCATGAGGTAGCTACAAGCTGCCTAAACATACATCCTCCCAGCTCAAAAGCCCAACAGAAGGATAATATCCTGTTCCTCAGAACACTTGGTTAGAATAGTCACTGGTCAAGCTTGAGCGCCATGTCCATTGCTGTGGAAAAGGAGTAGAGCACTTGGACAGTGTCATGAGTAGAGAGAGAATAATTCTCCAAATTGATAAACTAATGTTGGGCATATGAAAAAAAGAGAGAGAGAGAGAGAGAGGGAGGGAGGGAGGGAGGGAGGGAGGGAGGAGGGAAGAAAAGAGGGAAAGAAGGAGGGAGGGAAGAAAGGAAAAGGCCACTTAAAAATCCTATGCCCCAGGACATGGAACCAACCTAAATGTCCATCGACAGATGAATGGATAAACAAGATGTGGCACATATATACAATGGAATATTACTCAGCCATAAAAAGAAATGAAATTGAGTTATTTGTAGTGAGGTGAACGGACCTAGAGTCTGTCATACAGAGTGAAGTAAGTCAAAAAGAGAAAAACAAATACCGTATGTTAACGCATATATATGGAATCTAAAAAAAAAAAAAAATGGTACTGATGAATCTAGTTTCAGGGCAGGAATAAAGAGGTAGACATAGAAAATGGACTTGAGGACATGGGCTGGGAGGGTGAAGCTGGGGCAAAGTGAGAGTAGCATCAACATATATACACTACCAAATGTAAACTAGTTGGCTTGTGGGAAGAAGCAGCATAGCACAGGGAGATGGGCTCGGTGCTTTGCGATGACCTAGAGGGGTGGGATAGGGAGGGTGGGAGGGAGGCTCAAGAGGGAGGGGATATGGGGACATGTGTATGCATATGGCTGATTTGCCTTGTTGTGCAATAGAAACTAACACAATATTGTGAAGCAATTATACTCCAATAAAGATCTATTTAAAAAATCCTAGGGCTTCTCTGGTGGCACAGTGGTTGAGAGTCCACCTGCTGATGCAGGGGACGCGGGTTCGTGCCCCGGTCCGGGAGGATCCCACATGCCGCGGAGCGGCTGGGCCCGTGAACCATGGCCGCTGAGCCTGCGCGTCCGGAGCCTGTGCTCCGCAACGGGAGAGGCCACAACAGTGAGAGGCCCGCGTACCGCAAGAAAAAAAAAAAAAAATCCTATGCTAATATCCTCATAAGTAGGATGTGTCTGTGTCCCATGAAAATATTCTAGCTCCAAGATGATGATTAAAAATGACCTTGATGGGGCCAGACACTCAGCTAAGCTCTTTTCATACATATGATACCATTTAATTCTGAAAACATCCCTTTAAAATAGCTACTGTCATTCCTGTTTTATAGAAGAACAAACTGAGATACAGAAAGTTTTAGTAATCTCTCCAGAGTTCCAGAGCTAATAAAGCATCGGAGCCAATTTGTTTGCCAAAATAAATCTCTTCATCTACAAACCAAAATCTGTTTAAAGCATATGGCTAAAATTGCTTTTGTAAGAGATACCTTTTCCTATTGCCAGACTGGGAGTCTCAAAAAGCAATGAGCTGCAAAGTCTCAGGAAATACAAAGAGATTTGTTTATTTTAGTTAATTTAATACCGGTAGGTACAAATCTGATCACCTCATCCAATGAATAAGACCATGAGTTATTCCTTGTGCAAGGAATTAATATGAAGTCCATATAATTAGCAATCAGAAAAACACAGAATATTAGAATAGAATAGGATCTTAATCCAACTCCTTCTTGAGGAAACAGGCCCAGCAAAACTGTTATGCCTTTGAGCTGGAGAACAAAAAGGAAAGAGATTAGTGCTAAAAGTTTATGCCTGTTGCAGCAGCATCATTCTCCGTTTTTTAGCTTAATCTATACAGAAGTACAGTAATACTATCCAAATAATACCTTTGAAAGCAGAATGAGACTCTGAGAAGGCAGGGATTTATAACATTTAGATTTTGAAAGAAAGGTAGAAGTGAGGTAGGAAAATTTCCTAATCTCACCAATCCTTCTCAAACAGGACTTCCTCTCCATCATCTCTGCATGCAGAATTGGCAACCAAATGGGGTGAATTCTTCCTCAAAGATCTTCACAACATCCATGTGATGACTTCATCACTAAACTCCTACATTGACTCTCTTCTAGATCATTCTCCCCACAGCCACCATTGTTTACCTTTCTTTAAAAAGAGAGGACTGGGTCAATATCATTCTCTGTGGAAAGCATCTCTTGAGCAGAGGCAGCTTTCAGGGACCCTCACTCACACAGACCCCTTCCAAAGCCCTGGGTGGGACCCTTACAATGGGTTCATATGGTCATATGTCTTTGTAAACTTTGCAAAAGTAAGATATTTTCATTGCATGGGTTAAGACTCTTGTCTCTTACCATTCCAACTTCCCCTCTGTCACACTTCCACACCTGCACTGGGTGAAAATGGAGAAGGTGTGAGAATTTGGCTAAATGGAAGCTGAGTTGGGGATACATTTACTGTCCATATATTTATGTGGTTCTCTATCTCATTATAGAGTGTGTTGCTGGCCAAGCCAGTGTAGAAATCCCTACCAAAATTACCCCACTGCCCACTGTGCCAACTCACACCGCATGACAGCACAAAGGTTCAGGGCCATCAGTCAGCTCATCAGTATTAATGTGTCCTAGAGGGCATTGGTGATTTCGTTATAGTTTGAACCCTTTCTCCCCTTTGAGTAACCTCTGTTGTCTCCCCACACCTCCCTTTAGGTTGGTTGTGGGGAGACAACAGAGGTTACCCAAAGGGCACAGTCACTTTTAGGTATGACACGATTCCTGAATAGTGTCACAAAGACCAATAGCGTGGTGAGTTGCAACAATCACCTAAATGAGAAGCTGCTGGTAGGGAAACATTTTATCGTTGAGGCAGTGGTATTTAATTCATCAAATCACTAACTCAAACTTTTCCATTTGATTATCAGTTTAGATATACTCCATGTTTTCAGAGGTAGGGTCAAAAGCAAAACAACACAGAAGTGCAGTGGGTGGAGAGTGGGATGTGGTTTAGCAATTCATCTATTTGTGGGAAAAGTCACAAAACACAAAGATAGAAGAAAGAGGAGTCTAGATCCATAAATGGCATCAAACTGGTTTAGTAATCTTTTCATCTTGGTTCTGTCTCTAACTCATTTAGCCCCATCGAGATTGTCACTTCATGTCTCTGGACGACAGTTTCTCATCTGGAAGCGAAAGATTTAAAACTGATGCTCTGAAATTCTTTACAGTTCGAAACTCTTTCATTTTAGGAGGTGGAACAGCCCCTAATTGAAAAAGGAATTATCCTCAGAATCCTTTCCCTAGTTTTGATTTAGTAAAGAGTCAAATGGTTTGTAATAAACCAAAAATACATTTACAGCAATCGTCCAGAAAAGAACAGAATGAAGATAATCCTTCTTCCTTTTCCTGTTGAAGCCGGTTACCAACACCACCCCCAATTTTACTGCTAAACTCCCTTAGTCATCAGATATTTCATACCCGAGCAAAATCCATTTAGTCCCTGATTATACTGTGAACCCCGAGGTCTTCCAGAAGAGTGACACGGAAGAGATCATGTTTTGTTCATCAAAACATTTTTCAAATTAAACCATCACATCCTAAAATAGTGGATTAGAATCACCCAGCAGGACTTCTTCCTGAAAGCATGCAAATGCACACTCCTAGTTTAGAAGTGGAGTGTCAATTACTTGTGCAGATACAAAAATGACTAATAGCTAAGGCCTAATAAGACACCTGTCAATTTCCCTTTTTTTAGCTTAGCTACTTTCAATTCATAGGAGTTGCTCAACACAAACATTTTGCTGACAGTTCTGTATGTGCTTGAGCAGTGATAGCATTCAAATTAAAATGGAGTTTCAGTTATTTCCATCCCCTTCTTAAAAATACATTTTAAGAATTACAGTATTAACCACAAATGAATGGCTGGCCAGCCTCTCAAATGAGTTGCAGAAATAGCATTGTTAAGTCCATCAGAGAAGGGGCAGTTTCCCATCATTGCTCCAGCTAAAGGAGAATGAAGATTTCCTATAAGAGTCTACAAATAGAAACTGACATTTTCTTGGAACAGAAAAATCCCAGTGAACCACAGGAGATCACCTCCTTATGAGATTTAAGAATACATTAAATATAGGAAATCTATCAATAGTTAGGACAGAGTTCACAAATGCTTTTGCGATAAAATGAGAGCTTGCATTATTAACCAACAAAATGCCTTCCTTAAGGTGAGCATGACCAAGATAAGAATCACAGTGGTACTTCACAGACTGCCAAATTAATCCAAACCATTCACATTAGACAAGTCTGTACTACAGGGCTCTGTATGGTCTGAGTTCCACAAAAATGGCAGAAAAACACTCCTGAACATGAAAAAAGTGTATTACTTTAAAAAGCCCACTGGACTAACTACAGCTAATTCACACTTTGAATGGTAAAATTATTTATATATTCAAAACCTTAAAGAACTCTCTTCAGAGTCTAATTATCATGCCTTTAGAATTCTATTTCCAAATTTAGATTCTGAAATTCACAATGAAGAAGAACGACATTCCCTTTTTACCAAGAAAAAGTAAATGAAGATTAATAAGAATATCAACAGAATAGTATTTTTTACTCCGTTTAAGTTTTATTTTTTTCCTTTCTTTTTTTTTTTTTTTTTTTTTTTTTGCAGTACGCGGGCCTCTTACTGTTGTGGCCTCTCCCGTTGCGGAGCACAGGCTCCGGACGCGCAGGCTCAGCGGCCATGGTTCACGGGCCCAGCCACTCCGCGGCATGTGGGATCTTCCCGGACCGGGGCACGAACCCGTGTCCCCTGCATCGGCAGGCGGACTCTCAACCACTGCGCCACCAGGGAAGCCCTCCGTTTAAGTTTTTAGACTAAGATTTTAAGAAAATTTTATCTGCCATTCATCTGTTTATAATAATTTTCTTGAAGGGCACATTAAGAACAAAAAGTAGAGTAATTTTAACTAGGCCTTTCCACTGTGTCTACATGGGCAGTAAGAAAGAAGAATTAGGGCACATGTAAGTATATTACTAATGTTAGAACTAGAAGATTTCTTTTATTTTTAAAAAAAATTTTTAACATCTTTATTGGAGTATAATTGCTTTACAATGGTGTGTTAGTTTCTGCTGTATAACAAAGTGATTCAGAGAAACATAAACATATATCCCCATATCTCCTCCCACTTGCAACTCCCTCCCACCCTTCCTATCCCACCCCTCTAGATGGTCACAAAGCGCTGAGCTGATCTCCCTGTGCTATGCGGCTGCTTCCCACAAGCTATCCGTTATACATTTGGTAGTGTATATTTGTCCATGCCACTCTCTCACTTCGTCCCAGCTTACCCTTCCCCCTCCCCGTGTCCTCAAGTCCATTTTCTACATCTGCATCTTTATTCCTGTCTTACCTCTAGGATCTTCAGAACCATTTGTTTTTTTTTTAGATCCCATATATATTTGTTAGCGTACAGTATTAGTTTTTCTCTTTCGGACTTACTTCACTCTGTATGACAGACTCTAGGTCCATCCACCTCACTACAAATAACTCTATTTCATTTCTTTTTATGGCTAAGTAATATTCCATTGTATATATGTGCCACATCTTCTTTATCCATTCATCTCTCAGTGGACACTTAAGTTGCTTCTATGCCCTGGCTATTATAAATAGAGCTGCAGTGAACATTGCAGTACATAATTTTATGGTTTTCTCAGGATATATGCCCAGTAGTGGGATTGCTGGGTCATATGGTAGTTCTATTTTTAGTTTTCTAAGGAATTTCCATACTCTTCTCCATAGTGGCTGTATCAATTTACATTCCCACCAACAGTGCAAGAAGGTTCCCTTTTCTCCACATCCTCTCCAGCATTTATTGTTTGTAGATTTTTTGGTGATGGCCATTCTGACTGGTGTGAGGTGATACCTCATTGAAGATTTGATTTGCATTTCTCTAATGATTAGTGATGTTGAGCATTCTTTCATGCGTTTGTGGGAATCTGTATATCTTCTTTGGAGAAATGTCTGTTTAGATCTTCTGCCCATTTTTGGATTCGGTTGTTTGCTTTTTTAATATTGAGCTGCTTGAGCTGCCTGTATATTTTGGAGATTAATCCTTTCTCCATTGCTTCATTTGCAAATATTTTCTCCTGTTCTGAGGGTTGTCTTTTCGTCTTGTTTATGGTTTCCTTTACTGTGCAAAAGGTTTTAAGTTTCATTAGGTCATATTTGTTTACTTTTGTGTTTATTTCCATTTCTCTAGGACGTGGGTCAAAAAGGATCTTGCTGTGATTTATGTCATAGAGTGTTCTGCCTGTGTTTTCCTCTAAGAGTTTTATAGTGTCTGGCCTTACATTTAGGTCTTTAATCCATTTTGAGTTTATTTCTGTGCATGGTGTTAAGGAGTGTTCTAATTTTGTTCTTTAACATGTAGCTGTCCAGTTTTCTCAGCATCAATTATAGAAGAGGCTGTCCTTTCTCCATTGTATATTCTTACTTCCTTTATCAAAGATAAGGTGACCATGTGTGCATGGGTTTATTTCTGGGCTTTCTATCCTGCTCCATTGATCTATATTTCTTTTTTTGTCCAAGTACCATACTGTCTTGATTACTGTATCTTTGTAGTATAGTCTGAAGTCCGGGACCCTGATTCCTCCAGCTCCATTTATCTTTCTCAAGATTACTTTGGCTATTTGGGGTCTTTTGCGTTTCCATACAAATTGCAAAATTTTTTGTTCTAGTTCTGTGAAAAGTTCCATTGGTAGTTTGACAGGGATTGTATTGAATCTGTAGATTGCTTTGGGTAGTATAGTCATTTTCACAATGTTGATTCTTCCAATCCAAGACCATGGTATATATCTCCATCTGTTTGTATCACCTTTAATTTCTTTCATCAGTGTCTTATAGTTTTCTGCATACAGGTCTTTTGACTCCTTAGGTAGGTTTATTCCTAGGAATTTTATTCTTTGTGTTGCAATGGTAAATGGGAGTGTTTCCTGAATTTCTCTTTCAGATTTTTTGTTGTTAATGCATAGGAATGCAAGAGATTTCTGTGCATTAATTTTATATCCTGCTATTTACCAAATTCATTGATTAGCTCTAGTAGTTTTCTGGTAGCATCTTTGGGATTCTCTATGTAGATATCATGTCATCTGCAAACAGTGACAATTTTACTTCTTCTTTTCCGATTTGGATTCCTTTTATTTCTTTTTCTTTTCTGATTGCTGTGGCTAAAACTTCCAAAACTATGCTGAATAATAGTGGTGAGAGTGGGCAACCTTGTCTCGTTCCTGATCTTAGTGGAAATGGTTTCAGTGTTTCACCATTGAGAACGATGTTGGCTGTGGGTTTGTCAAATATGGCCTTTATTATGTTGAGGTTAGTTCCCTCTATGCATACTTTCTGAAGGGTTTTTATCATAAATGGGTGTTGAATTTTGTCAAAAGCTTTTTCTGCATCGATTGAGATGATCATATGGTTTTTCTCCTTCAATTTGTTAATATGGTGTATCACATTGACTGATTTGCATATATTGAAGAATGCTTGCATCCCTAGGATAAACCCCACTTGATCGTGGTGTATGATCCTTTTAATGTGCTGTTGGATTCTGTTTGCTAATATTTTGTTGAGGATTTTTGCATCTATGTTCATCAGTGATATTGGTTTGTAGTTTTCTTTTTTTGTGACATCTTTGTCTGGTTTTTGTATCAGGGTGATGGTGGTCTCCTAGAATGCATTGGGGAGTGTTCCTCCCTCTGCTATATTTTGGAAGAGTTTGAGAAGGATTGGTGTTAGCTGTTGTCTAAATGTTTGATAGAATTCACCTGTGAAGCCATCTGGTCCTGGGCTTTTGTTTGTTGGAAGATTTTTAATCACAGTATCAAAATTTCAGTGCTGGTGATTGGTCTGTTTATATTTTCTATTTCTTCCTGGTTCAGTCTCAGAAGGTTGTGCTTTTCTAAGAATTTGTCCATTTCTTCCAGGTTGTCCATTTGATTGGCATATAGTTGCTTGTAGTGATCTCTCATGATCCTTTTTTTCCTGCAGTGTCAGTTGTTACTTCTCCTTTTTCATTTCTAATTCTATTGATTTGAGTCTTCTCCTTTCTTTTCTTGATGAGTCTGGCTACTGGTTTGTCAATTTTTAACTTCTCAAAGAACCAGCTTTTAGTTTTATTGATCTTTGGTAACGTTTCCTTCATTTCTTTTTCATTTATTTCTAATCTGATCTTTATGATTTCTTTCCTTCTACTAACTTTGGGGGCTTTTTTTGTTCTTCTTTCTCTAATTGCTTTAGGTGTAAGGTTAGGTTGCTTTTTTGAGATGTTTCTTGTTTCTTGAGGTAGGATTGTATTGCTCTAAACTTCCCTCTAGAACTGCTTTTGCTGCATCCCATAGGTTTTGGGTCGTTGTGTTTACATTGTCATTTGTTTCCAGGTATTTTTTGATATCCTCTTTGATTTCTCCAGTGATCTCTTGGTTATTTAGTAGTGTACTGTTTGGCCTCTGTGTGTTTGCATTTTTAAAAGATTTTTTTCCTGTAATTGATATCTAGTCTTATAGCATTGTGGCTGGAAAAGATACTTGATACAATTTCAACTTTCTTAAATTTACCGAGGCTTGATTTGTGATTCAAGATATGATCTATCCTGGAGAATGTTCCATGAGCACTTGAGAAGAATGTGTATTCTGTTGTTTTTGGATAGACTGTCCTATAAATATCAATTAAGTCCATCTTGTTTAATGTATCATTTAAAGCTTGTGTTTCCTTATTTATTTTCATTTTGGTCCATTGGTGAAAGTGGGGTGTTAAAGTCCCCTCTTATGACTGTGTTACTGTCGATTTCCCCTTTTATGGCTGTTAGCCTTTACCTTAAGTATTGAGGTGCCCCTATGTTGGGTGCATAAATATTTACAATGTTTATATCTTCTTCTTGGATTGATCCCTTGATCATTATGTAGTGTCCTTTTTTGCCTCTTGTAATAGTCTTTATTTTAAAGTCTATTTTGTCTGATGTGAGAATTGCTACTCCAGCTTTTTTTGAGTTCCATTTGCATGGAATATCTTTTTCCATCTCTTCACTTTCAGTCTGTATGTGTCCCTAGGTCTGAAGTGGGTCTCTTGTAGACAGCATATATATGGGTCTTGATTTTGTATCCATTCAGCCAGTCTATGTCTTTTGGTTGGAGCATTTAATCCATTTACATTTAAGGTAATTATCAATATATGTTTTCCTATCACCATTATCTAAATTGTTTTGGGTTTGTTATTGTAGGTCTTTTCCTTCTCTTGTGTTTCCTGCCTAGAGAAGTTCCTTTAGGATTTGCTGTAAGGCTTCTTTGGTGGTGCTGAATTCTCTTAACTTCTGCTTGTCTGTAAAGGTTTTAATTTCTCCATCATATCTGAATGAGATCCTCGCTGGGTAGACTAATCTTTGTTGCAGGGTTTTTCTCTTTCATCACTTTAAATATGTCCTGCCTCTCTTTTCTGGCTTGCAGAGTTTCTGCTGAAAGATAAGCTGTTAACCGTATGGGGATTCCTTTGTATGTTATTTGTTGCTTTTCCCTTGATGCCTTTAATTGTTTTTCTTTGTATTTAATTTTTGATAGTTTGATTAATATGTGCCTTGGCATGTTTCTCCTTGAATTTTCTCTCTGTGCTTCCTGGACTTAATTGACTATTTCCTTTCCCATATTAGGGAAGTTTTCAACTATAATCTCTTCAAATATTTTCTCAGTCCCTTTCTGTTTCTCTTCTCCTCCTGGGACCCCTATAATTCTAATGTTGGTGCGTTTAATGTTGTCCCAGAGGTCTCTGAGACTGTCCTCAATTCTTTTCATTCTTTTTTCATTATTCTGCTCTGTGGTAATTAGTTCCACTATTTTATCTTCCAGATCACTTATCTGTTATTCTGCCTCAGTTATTCTGCTATTGATCCCTTCTAGAGAATTTTTAATTTCATTTATTGTCTTGTATCATCTTTACTATCATTCCTCTGAATTTTTTTCAGGTAGACCACCTATTTCCTCTTCATTTTTTTGGTCTGGTGGGTTTTTACCTTGCTCCTTCATCTGCTGCATATTTCTCTGTCTTCTCATTTTGCTTATCTTACTGTGGTTGGGGTCTCCTTTTTGCAGGCTGCAGGTTCATAGTTCCCATTGTTTTTGGTGTCTTCCCCCAGTGGGTAAAGTTGGTTCAGTGGGTTGTGTAGGCTTCCTGGTGGAGGGGACTAGTGCCTGTGTTCTGGAGGATGAGGCTGGATCTTGTCCCTCTGTTGAGCAGATCTGCATTTCGTGGTGTGTTTCAGGTATCTGTGAACTTATTATGAATTTTTAGGCATCCTCTCTGCTAATGGGTGGGGTTGTGTTCCTGTCTTGCTAGTTGTTTGGCATAGGGTGTCTAGCACTGTAGCTTGCTGGTCATTGATTGGAGCTGTGTCTTAGCCTTGAGATGGAGATCTCTGAGACAGCTTTTGTCGTTTGATATTACATGGGGCTGAGAGGTCTCTGGTGGACCAATGTTCTAAACTTGGCTCTCCCACCTCAGAGGCTCAGGCCTGACACCCAGCTGGAGCACCAAGACTCTGTCAGCCACCCAGCTAGTCTTCTAAAGCCAGGCCACCAGCAGCAGCCTGACCAATGGAATATTCAAATTGAAAATGTTGCCTTAGCACTAGGTGCTAGAGGAGATCTCCATCGTTCCATACCAGAAATAAAAAAGGAAGGACAGCTCCCTTATATGTTCTAAAGATTTCTGACAAAGGCAAAAATCAATTCAATGGGAGGAAGGAAAGCCTTTTCAACAAATAGTGGAGAAATAATTGGCTATTCACATGGAGAATCTTGATCTTTACCTCCAAGCTTGGGTTTTTATGAATCTGAAGTGGCTCCTCCACTGTCTCTTTCCCTTTCTGCCAACTGAAGAAGAAAACTCTGAGGCTTTAGAACAGAGCAGTACTCCTCAACATTGTCGAGGTCATCAAAAATGAGGAAAGTATCAGAAATTGTCACAGCCAAGAGGAACCTATTGAGACATGAAGACTAAATGTAATGCTGTATCCTTGGCTTCCCATGGCCTCCCAGGCCCATGTCCCCGGCAAGAATTGGCTCCCCAGCCCAAGGTTTCCAGGTACCTGGAAGGGGGAGGGGGCGAGGCGGCAATAACTGTGTGGGTAAGGGCAAAACGTGCGCCCAGGAGCGCCAAGACTCTGAGAGGCGGCGAGCCCGGGCCAGGCCGCCATGCAATTGGAAGATTTCTTTTAGATCGCCTAAATTACCCCCTGGTTTAATCCATGAGAAAACTCATCCATAATTTATATTTTTAAAATAATTTATACTCACAACTTTTGTTCGTATTTTAATGACAAGATCCCAATGTCATTTCCTTGACTCTTCTAAATTCTTATGGCATAATGAGGTAAGAATCTCATGGCTTGTTCAATGACAGAGTTAGAATAGCTTGAGGTCTATTCTAGAGTTCTGCAGCACTGTCAATAAAGAACAAATACCAAACAAATTTAAAAAACTCATGAGCTACTTATTGTCACTTTCTACCACTGTGCATGGAACATTAAAAGCATTCAAAAATACTGATTGAAGGACTGAACTTCACTGAAGAAAGCATGGAGTATATGTAAATAAACTAGGCAGGGAGCCATAGCACAGACCCTGCTAAGCCTCACTTTACCACCAACTCACTGTTTCCCTGAGCTGGTAACAAGCTCTTCACTTCCCAGATCAACCCACTGCCATTATTTAGATTTAACTAATATTTACATATATTGCATATGTGCCAGACACTACTTTAAGGACTTTAAATACAATAATTCATTTAATCCTCAGAACAGTCCTAAGAGCAGGGCCAGTTCCCTGGGAAGCAACACCAGGCCTCATGCTCCAAAGGACCCCACACTTGGTTTAATGCTTTGTTCCTGCCATCTTGAAATTGGATCAATGGGCACAGCATTTTCATAACACTGGAATTTGAACAAGGGGCTCTGCAAGTTATGTAACCAGTCCTGTCTAGAGGATTAGCACTATTATCACTCCCATTTTATAGATCCGGAAACTGAGACAAAGAGAGGTTAAGTAGCTTGCCCGAGGTCAAAAAGCTAGTCATTACTGGAGCCAGGATTCACACCCTACATGCCTCTGAACTCACGGGGGAGACATTGGAAGCCATTCAGCTCAGTTCCCTGCTAGTTCTACAATTCCAACTAAAGTGATTTACTAAAAGGAATGTTGATTTCACTCTCTCCTCCTTCAATCAATGCTTTTTATAGATGCAGAATTGCAGTGGATAAAGAAAAAGAGATGCTGCATTCACAAAAAAGCCTAATTTGAAAAAAGAACTGCTTAGCTAAATGAAAGGTGAGAGGGTTTTAAATGGCCATGGCAGGGACTTAGCTATTTAAATGACCAGCTAAACAGGATACCTTTTGGCTATTTCAAGCTCTGATCCCTAAATTAGAGCTTTTAGGAGTGGGATCCAGAGCCCTACATGGGGAAGACCAAGTTAGCTGAGAATGGCGATGCCACAGCAGGGGTGGGTCAGATCAAAGGAAACACTCTGCGCTTCCTTTTATAGAGGTGAAAACAGCCTAACTGCCCTGTGGTCCAATGGACAAACATAAATAAAAGGCTTGCGACAGCTAAGGATCAAATACTAAAGAAAAGAGTCAAGACTGCCTGAGGGCTCCGAGTCAAATGTCAAGTAACCCGCTGAGAGAAGCATCTGCATCCTCCGGCTTTCAGGGTTTCCTGCCTGACCCTTTTCCATCTTCATCTTCTATCTAAGGGAACTGTGGGTGTTTTGCTTTGACTAAAATCTATGAGCTCAAGGGAATGGACTGCAGACGTCCCTCATGAGTCCAGGGCCTGATCCATATCACGTAAGCTCTGAAAGTTATCAACATCATCATCATCATTTGCTAATGTTTAGCCTTCTATCTGCTTCTGGTTTTTTTAAATCAAAATAAAAATCTTTTGTTTCATTAATTGTAAAACTAACTTCCAAATATAGTCCACTAAAAAAAAGCCACCCAAGTTTTTAAGTAAAAAATAATTAATTTAGTGTAAAAAAAAAAAAAAAAAAAAAGCCCCCCAGACTTGGGCAAGAATGATATCTCCAAGGAGAACCACGGAAGCTGCTATCCTATGTTCTCTCTCAGGGCTTTTTTTTTTTTTTTTTTTGCGGTACGTGGGCCTCTCACTGTTGTGGCCTCTCTTGTTGCGGAGCACAGACTCTGGACGTGCAGGTTCAGTGGCCATGGCTCATGGGGCCCAGCCACTGCTCAGCATGTGTGATTTTCCGAACCGGAGCATGAACCCATGTCCCCAACGTCGGCAAGCGGACTCGCAACCACTACGCCACAAGGGAAGCCCGGAAGCTGCTATCCTAAACCGAGTATACTTCTCATTGCCAAATGCCCTTGCCCAGTGTGGACTAGAACTGTGTGAGCAACACTGAACAGACCCAGAAATTGATGGTGTAGTCTTATACGAAACGAATGGTTTTGAAGAACCTTAGTGTTCTCTGATAAACCATATTAAATAAATAAATCCAATCATGTTATTTTCTGATTGGATTCGGTAAAGGCAATGGAATCCCATAGTTCTTAGACTACTTTATGATTTTCTGCTTAGTTGATATGAGCCTCTATGACTTTTTTTTTTTAATAAATTTATTTATTTATTTTTGGCTGTGTTGGATCTTCGTTGCTGTGCACGGGCTTTTTCTAGTTGCGGAGAGTGGGAGCTACTCTTCGTTGCTGTGTGTGGGCTTCTCACTGCGGCAGCTTCTGTTGTTGCAGACCATGGGCTCTAGGCACACGAGCTTCAGTAGTTGTGGCACACAGGCTCAGTGGTTGTGGCTCGTGGCTCTAGGGCACAGAGCCTCTATGACTTTTAATATTTAGTCAATCAACCAACAGCAGTGTCCTTTAGGAGGTCTCCCAGCCTGTCTCCCTGCTTAGAGCTACCAGGGACTAGGTAAGGATTCCAGAAGTGTCTTCCCCATCCTCAAATCCATTCTGCATTTGTCTTCTGTGAGACAACCTGTCCCTCCAATCTGGCCTAGAATTCCTTTTAGTGGCATCATTGCTCTGTGTGCAACCAAAAGTCAGAAACACTGACCCTCAAAGAGCAGAGCTGAAGACACACCTGTGAAGGCTGTGGCTGGTGGCAGACAAGCATGGGTGAATGGTTGGTTGTCTGATCTTGACCCCTGAACCCAGGAACCATCTGCAACCACACATCTTACTATCTACATTAACATCACTCTACTATTCCAGGAAACTTGGAAGATGAAGTTGCAAATAACTTGAGCATTTCCGGAACCTCCTCAAAAAATTCATTTATCCAAGCACTAGACCTTTCACTGGTCCTCTTCAGAGCAAATATCCCCTTCTCAGAGCAACAGTTCCCTTAACCAGGTTTATCAGATGAATGTTTATGCTTGCTTCCTGACTGGTTTCACAACTCTCTTTATGTCTCCCAAGTCTCAGTTACTATATTACAAACTTTGCCCAAGCCCAGTCAACCCCTGCCACGTGGAAAGACCCACTTTACCCCAGACCCCCTAAATATCCCACCTTTACCATCTTACCCCCAGGAAGCTTCTTAGACTCTGCTTTGCTTTATCCACATTTTTGGAGGCTCCTTTCAGGGAGTCAGTAATCAATATTCCCTTCCCTTCCACTACCAACTCCAACCCGTTTTTCTCCCCTGCTCACAGGATGCCAAGTAATAAGCAACCCAAGGAAAGCCTTGGGCTCTGTGGGGGGTTGCAGAGGAGAGAAGTGGTGCAGGGCTTTCTTCCTGTGGGTTAGAAGAGGACTTGGCAATCAGAGCTGGAGAACCCAGCTTGGCCTGCAGGGATCTATGGACTCCAGGGAGACAGTCTTCCTGGCCCTCGAGAGATGAGCTAAGCACTCACAGATCACAAAGCTGGGAAAGCATGAGACAGAAGGAAAAGAGACTGTCCCACGTGTCTCAGCAATGGGCCAGTGGTCTGCCTGCATTTATTCTGCTTTCCTAGGAGGCTTGGCTGCTGCCATTTGGAGGCCTCCACAAGCAGAACTACGCCACAGCGGGTAATGAAGAAAAACTGACACACGTAAGAGGCTTAGTGGTCAGAGAGAGAGACAGCAATCAATTGGATTGTTCCGATTTAGCACAGGCCAGGAGAAATAGAGGTGGAGGAGAATGCCTAGGGGAAGGAAATGAAAAAAGTCCCAAATCAGGTTCAAAAACAATCTGAAGCTAAAAATGATCATTTCCAGCTGATTTCATGAGATGAGTTGGAGGAAAAGAAAGCCATGTTGAGATTCAAAATAGTGGTGTAAAATATCTAATGGAATAAAAATCTTAAAGTACAAAGCAAAAACATAAATAGATGGAAATCATGAAAGAAAAATAAAGAATTTGGAGAGAAAATGGCTACAATCCAAGAATTCTATAACCAAATATCCTGCCAGTAAAAACAATAACAGAGGTTCCAAGACACAGAGGGAGATAAAAAGAGGAAAAACAAATGAGTAATAAACTATGAATATATACATACATACATACATAATATAGATAGGTCAATATAAGCACTAAAACATTATATATATGTATATATATGTATGTGTATATATATATATATATATATATATATATATATATACACACACGTAGTTACATACATATATATCTTGACAATATATGTAAATGAACAATGATTTAATACCTAAGAATGAGTTAAAAGTATTAATAAGTTAACATTGGGCACAGTGGTTAAGAATCCACCTGCCAATGCAGGGGTCATGGGTTCGAGTCCAGGTCTGGGAAGATCCCATCATGCCACAGAGCAACTAAGCCCACGTGCTGCAACTACTGAAGCCTGTGCGCCTAGAGCCCGTGCTCCGCAACAAGAGAAGCCACCGCAATGAGAAGCCCGTGCACCTCAACAAAGAGTAGCCCCCGCTTGCTGAAACCAGAGAAGAGCCCGCGCGTAGCAACAAAGACCCAGCACAGCCAAAAATAAATAAATTAAAAAAATTAATTTATTAAAAAAAATAAGTTAACATTTACTTAACTATGAAAGAGGTGCTGTTTTAAGTTCTTGTCACGCAGTAACTAAACATTTGCAAAGTCCCTTATGAGGACAGCACTAGTGTTACCCCCACTTCACCAAGGAAGAAACTGAGGTACAGAGTGATTAAGTTTACTTAACTTGTGACTTTTACCACAGTCACAAAACAAGGAAGGAGCAGAACCAGGATTCAAACCCAGGCTCCGGATCCCAATGTTTTTAAACACAACAACCCTGCATCATTCTCAGAAAGGGACACTTGAAGAAGAAATATATGGCAAGGAGAAATTCTAACAGGAGTGTAAAATCAAAAGTTCTCAACTATTTTACCCCAAAGTAGTGGAGTTGAGAATTAAAGCTGGGAGGTAGGGAGCATTTAGAGTAAAACTTCCAAAGGTCTCATTTGCTGGGAGGGAAGGTGGAAGGAAGAGTAGAATATTCTGGAGGAGTCGGCTAATCAAGATGGGAGGGATGTATGGTAAAGTATAAAGAACATCTTGATAAGAGAAATAAGTGATATCTTGTTTCCAACAATGGTAAAGAAGTACATATATAATTATGAGGACCACATAGAGAAGATACAATGGAAAAGTATAGTCATTATCAAAGAAAAAGGAATGAATTGCAATATGATCAGATCTAACAAAGAAACAAAAAAGAAAAAATTAGAAATCTAAAATAAATAAAAAATATAAAATTAGGCGTGGAATAAATAGAATGCCTCGATCATTAAACTACAAAGCAGAGATTGTCAGATTGGGTTAAAAAAGAAATCCTAGCTGTATACTAATTATAAGAAAGACACACAAAGCAAAGTGATTAAGAAAGGTTTGCCTCTATAAGGTTAGAAGATTGCATCTAATTTCAATTCTTCCAAAACTACAGCAAAAGGTCTTGTAATGAATGAGCACAGAACCTTAAGGAGAAGGAGAATTGGAGAGGCAGCAACACAAAGTTTGGGTTTGGAAGTATCCAGATGTGAGAAAAACAGATGGCTTGGCTCACCGGAAGTGGTAAGCCATCAGCAGAGAAGGTCAGGAACCAACTTGAGGACTTTCCTGTTGGCACAGTGGTTAAGAATCCAGTCGCTGGGCCTTCCCTGGTGGCGCAGTGGTTGAGTCTGCCTGCTAATGCAGGGGACA
Organism: Monodon monoceros; assembly: GCF_005190385.1. Classification (NCBI taxonomy): domain Eukaryota; kingdom Metazoa; phylum Chordata; class Mammalia; order Artiodactyla; family Monodontidae; genus Monodon; species Monodon monoceros. The sequence goes on from NW_021703767.1 coordinate 15,676,063, forward strand.
CAGGTTCGAGCCCTGGTCTGGGAGGATCCCACATGCCTCGGAGCGGCTGGGCCCGTGAGCCACAACTACTGAGCCTGCGCGTCTGGAGACTGTGCTCTGCAACGAGAGAGGCCACGATAGTGAGAGGCCTGCGTACCGCGATGAAGAGTGGCCCCCACTTGCCACAACTAGAGAAAGCCCTCGCACAGAAATGAAGACCCAGCACAGCCAAAATAAATAAATAAATTTTAAAAAAAAGAAAAGAAAAAGAAACAAACTCAACACCCATTAATGATTAAAAAAAAAAAAAAAAGAATCCAGTTGCCAATGGACAGAATATGGGTTCGAGCCCTGGTCCAGGAAGATCCCACATGCCACGGAGCAACTAAGCCCCTGCACCACAACTACTGAAGCCCGCGTGCCTAGAGCCGGTGCTCTGCAACAAGCACAATAAGAGAAGCCACCACAGTGAGAAGTCCGTGCACCACAACAAAGAGTAGCCCCCGCTCGCCGCAACAAGAGAAAGCCCGCGCGCAGCAACGAAGACCCAACGCAGCCAAAAATAAATTTATTTTTAAAAAAAGAACCAACTTGATACAATGCAGAATCCTCCAAAGGCTCAGGAATTGGTGGCAGCAGGTACCTCTGGAAGTGGGGACAAAGCAAGAAACTAAAGTAAGAGGATGTGTTGAAATCTGCTTGAGACACAGGCAGGCCCTGAAGTCCCTTTTCTACTCCACACTCCTGTCCCCCCTCCCTAGTGGAAGAGTGGGGCTTTGTTCTCTGGAGAAGGGGGAAGAGAGGCTGTGTGGGTGCACGAACTGGAAACGGAGGGATTAAGTCAAAGTACACAGTGTTCCTGCCCTTCTCAACTTCCACAATGCTGATGAGCCCTTGCTCTCCAGACAGGCAGGAGACTGGAAGAGTCTTCTCAGGGGAACCTGACGGGCCCAAAAAGACAGATCTAAAGATACTGATATCAGGATGAGGGCGAGTTCCCAACAAATTCCACAGCCCGATCACCTCCAGCCTGCCAGCTTGAGACTACACTCAGAGCTGCCCTCCAGGATTTCAGCCCCCCACTTTTAAACAGGGGCAGACCACGGAGGATTACCAGATACCTGAGGAACATCTCTAATGTGGAAGACAAAGACCAAATATGGATATATATAACTGATACACTTTGCTGTACAGCAGAAACTAGTGCGACACTGTAAATCAACTATACTCTAAAAAAAAAAAAAAAACCCACAAAGAAGGCATCTTGGAAGAAACAGAGACTGATGAGTGATGAGAGAGGAAAAAACACTTTAAAATATACATATATATATATATATATATATATACACACACATTCAGGTTATATTTATAGAGAGAGAATATTCTCTCTCTATATATATATATTCAGATTTAAAGAAGATAATCCATCCATGAAACAAAATGGATAGCATAAAAAAGAAACATTCAGAGAAGGAAAAGAAGTTCTTTGAAATTAAGAACATGAAAGTAGAAATGAAAAAACTACGTAGAAAGGGTGGAATAGAAAGTTTAAGGCCTACCAGCAAATAGAGCAAAAAGACACAGAGATGAAAAATGAAAAGCAGAGGTGGGGGACATAAGAAAATCTGAGAACTAGTGCCGCCAACTTTGAATAAAGGAGTTTCAGAAGGTGAAAAAGTAGAAAATGTACCTCAAAATTAATGACTTTAGTTAAAATTTGTAATTAATGTGGGTGATTGAAGTATATAATTGCAGAGAAATATGAATATATGTTCATATAATGAATGTGGTTTTTATGAAGGAAAAACTAGATTAATTTTGTATTTAAAGTAAAATGTCTCGTCCCATAATTTAATGGAAGGTAGCAAAAGAAAAACAAAAATCTTGAATGGATACAAGTTGTAGAAGGTTTGAAGTAAAGTAAAAATATGCTCAAATTTACTGAGTCAAGGAAATGCAAATTAAATGCACAATACAATATCACTCTATACATCACTGGACTGATAACCTCTGAAAACAGATAACATCTCTTGTTAGCAGGGTTACAAGGAAAACACACAGTTATGCATTGATAGATTAATGTCTTCTTGGAGAGCAGTCTGACAACATCAATTAAAATTTAATTCTCCATACCCTTTGGCCCAGAAACCTCACTCCTGGGAGCCTGAATTAATAAAATCGGAAAGCTGCAGTACAGAGGATTTATGTGAAAGATAGCTTGTTGGAGCACAGTACATGATGGCAAAAATAGAAACAAAGTGAATGCCCATCAGTAATGGAACGGTAGATTCATTCATATTATTTTTATATGAGGGAATGGTCTATAGCCATTTGAAAGAATGGATCCAAGCCATGGAAACTGGCTTGGAGGGACAAGTACCTGGAGCTGTTGAGTGAAAAGCATGTATTGTATGATTTCTTTGTATAAAATACATGCATAGAGATATGTGGGCTTCTGCATGTATATATTTGAGTAGGACCGTGTGAGGTTGGAGGAAAATGTGAAAGGACACTTTTGTTAACATGGATTGGGAGAAGTGGGTAATGTGGGGATACTAGTGAGGGGGAGAGGGGAAACCAAGCAAAAAAGAAAAGAAATTCACTTAAAAACAGAAGCAACCTTTGATCACCTTTATACATTTATGCACAGGTGTATACATTTTTTTAATTTATAGGAAAAAAAACTGCTTTATTTTCAAGAAAGGGAGAGACTGATTCGATAAGATGAATTCATTGTCATTTTGTGAAGCACAGAGAATCTCATGATTTGACATCCTGACTTGGTAAGTTTCGATTGTGAGGGCAAAGGTTGAGGATTTGGTTTAAGGGTCATGTCTCAGATGACATTTTAATATTGGGATCTAGAGGATTCCCTGGGCATTGTGCAGAAGAGGAATTATGAATAACAGAAGAGGTGTAGAAAAGACAAGGAGAAAACTAAAGCTGAAGGAGTTTACCATTTTGCATAGGGCCAGCTAGAGGCACAACTGTTTATAAAGTTGGCTCTTCAACAACAGGAGCTGTTGAGGGTTCACTGTGCAGGTCCACTTATACGCAGGTTTTTCTCAATAGTAAATACTACATTAGTATACATGATCCGTGGTTTGTTGAATTTGCAGATGCAGGACCTCAAATACAGAGGGCCAACAGCGAACTTTCAACTGTGCAGAGGGTTGACCACCCTAACCCCGGCATTGCTCAAGGGCCAACTGTATAAATTGCAGTTTATCTGCAAATTCAGGGTACTATCACTTATAAACACACATCATTACTATACCAATTCTGTGTGTAAAGGAAAAGTGCGTTATTTAAGTTAGATATGCAATTTGTAAATCAAGAAATGGATTTCAGTAAAGTGAGAGTCTTATGGAATCACCAGTCAAAATCCATTCCTAAATTTATGTCTACACCCATTGACAAAGAAAGAACAATTGGTAAGATGGGGTTTTGACCAAAGTCTCACACATATGAAAACCTTTACACCTCCTGGCCAAACATTTTTTTAAATTTGTAAGACTTCTCTAATTTCAAGGGAAAATAGACTTAGCCTACCTTTCTATTACTAATCAAAATTAAATTAATTACTAGAGGAAATAGTAATAATGACATTAATTAAATGGGTGTAAAATAAGCATTACTCAAATGTGCACTGTCATTGTGTGTAACGGGATTTCTTCTTTCTTGGAACTCACAGCACTTAATACTCATCCAGACCCCTTCCTAGGTCCACAGAGCTTTCTCTAGGAAAGGTCTAGAGCAAAAGAGGTTAGAAAAGAGGAGGGAATAATCACCCTCTCCCAGCCCCAGCGGTGGTTGTAATTTGGAGATGGGATGACAGATGAAGCTTCTCAGATGGGGTCCATGGAGGGTAAGAATGTCAGCCTCGAAGGAAGATACAAACTAGCAGCACAGGAATATAATTCTTCAATGAAGAAAGGGAAGTTCTTGGACTCTTGAGCTACACTTCTGGAATCAGAAAATGGTTTGGGCCAGCCTACACTGAATTCAGATTCATCTTGAACTTTGGGACTTACCTAAGTATTTTTTCATGTTTCATTTTGACTAATTTTCACACAATTTGAGTCAATTAAACACTGCAGTATTATTTCAGACTGTTTTGTTTGACCTCCAAAATATTCTATGGTTTGTTTACTGAGGCAGTAAGATGAATTAATACAACCACTATCACAGGTGTTTTACTTTACAGTTTACAAAATGTCTTCTCATTCTTTCTCTTATTGGCACTCTCAATGGCCTGTGAGATGGCACTAATAAAGCTGGAATAATTATTGTTATATTAATTTGACAAATGGGAATACTGGGACTCAGAGGGGAAAGTGGCTTGCCCAAGCATACCCAGGTGCTGGAAGGTTGACTGCCATTCAAATTCAGGTCTTCTAAGATTACATGCAGTAATTAGTATTGGTATAAGTACAGGGAATGTGTATTCTTATATGCTACTGATGTGGGTGCCAATTGCTACAATGTTTCTGGAGGACAATTTGGCAATAGGTATCAACATCCTTAAAATGGGTGTCTAGGGAATTCCCTGGTGGTCCAGTGGTTAGGACTCTGAGCTTTCACTGTGGGGGCCTGGGTTCCATCCCTGGTCAGGGAACTAAGATCCTGAAAGTCATGCAGCAAGGCCAAAAAAAAAAAAAAATTGGTGTCTTAGCTAGAGCTGCCATAACAAAATACCATAGACTGAGGGGCTTAAACAACAGAAATTCAGTGTTGTTGGGCAAAACACATTATATTTCTGAACTTCATATCCAAAAGGAGAGATAATAGCAGTACATACTGCTTAGAGTTGTTATGAATATTATGAAGCTCTAGTACAGTACCTGGCAAGTCATAGTTTCCTTATCAGATATTTTCACTAGCCATTAACAGAACACTCAACAAAAATGGTTTAATCAATGGACATTTATTCTCTCAAATAACAAGAAGTCCAGAAACAGGATTAGTTAGTTTAGCATCTCAGTAAAGTCAAGGCTTTTTATTAGCTTTGCTGCTGTTTTTAATAACTTTATTTCCTCATGGTCTCAAGATGGCTGCTGCAGCTCTATAGCCCACATCCCCACATGACAACTTCCAAAGTTAGATGGTGAGGGAGGAAAATCCTCCCCAGAAGCCCTCAGCAGATTTCCCCAGAACTGGGTCACACACCTACCCTAAATCCTAGTGCAAAATCCTGCTCAAACCTGGGGCTTCAGACTACAGGGGAACTAGTGGCAGGGATGATTCGATTACAAGTCTTACAATTCTGGACTCTCCACCAGAGGTCATGCTTCAGGGCTGCCTCGTGTAGTTGTGCAGACTGTGATCAGTACAAGGGCCCTAGACCAAAAGAAGTGGTTAGGGACCAAAACCCAGCTCAGCTCTGCTCTCTAAGCCATGACCCCATTGCTGAGCTCCTTCTACCTGAAGAAGGGAGCATCTTCTTCTTCAGAAGGGCCACCTTTTGGTGCTCACAAAGAAGGCTTAGGCTTGCTAAGCCCTGGACCACCCATAGGAAAGTGCTTCTTTCTAATACTAGTGGAGATTCCATATGGGCTACCTGTAGCCCTGTCTGGCTTGATCCTAGAGACTGGGGACTGGCATGCGCCTACCAATGGGAAGACAGGGAGATTCAAGGGACCCCAGTGGTGGGAAGAAAAGGTCAGGAGGCAGGCAAGGACTGTCTAGAGCCTACTTTCAGAGAGCTACCTTCAGCAATATTTTAAGGAAAAAAATTTCTTTCTGTGCTACCGTAAAACGGAAACTCCCTCCATGTAGCCTCCTTCCTCCAACAAAGCTAGAGTGCAGGGTCATATGCCTTCCAGCCAAGGGGTAACTCTGGACAGGACACACCCCAGTCCTAGGCAGCATGGGTAGGTGGTTTAAAGCACTCTTGAACGTCACCACCCCTGTTCCTCCGCTGGCCCATCTACACTGAACTTCCAGAATAAGATCTATGAAAAGAATGTCCCTGTCAGTGAACTTCTTATAGCTCTTTCCTGAGTGTACCATGTGTTTTTGTGCCCCTGTACCTCTATATGTGATGTTTATCCCCATGGCCTGGAATCTCCCCCTACCCCACTTCTCCAGGTAAACAATTACTTGCTCCTTCCTTAAGGATGCAACTTGAATGTCCTTTAGTTCATTAATAAGATTTCACTGGGATTATGGGTTTACAGGTATGACTCAACAACAAAGCAGGCCCTCCTCCATGCCAAAGACCTCGTCCTTATCATTTCAACTTTCAGCTCAGAGCACAAGAAGCTCCATGGATTGAGCCAGGATCAGAATGAAGGGCAGCACCTGACCTGTTGAAGGTTAATAAATTAGCATGGTGCAGGGGGAGGGGTGGAAGAGAAGGGACAAACCACCTACAGGAGGATTGAGAAGGACCAGAGAGAAAGGCCTCTTAAACCTAAAATCCCCCAGGGCAAGCTCTGCTTCCAGTGTTGGGATCCTAGAGACAAAGCAGATCAGGATTGGTCCAGAGGTTAATCAGCCTCTAATCCCACTGGACCTGGATACCTGGGTGGAAATCAAATGGCTACAGGTTAGCTTCTTCCCTTCCCCTCTGAACACATCTTTCTCAGTGTGACAAATCATACCTGGGGCTCTCTAGGGCCCTGTGCATGGCACTTCAATGGGACCCAGTGTTTGACTAAGGAGAGCTGGTTATTCACAAAAGCTATTGAATAACTATTGAATGTATCTGATCGGGGCAAAGCTAGACCCGTGTGCCCCCAGAGGATGGCCAGTGAGTCTCCAAGGCATGAAAAAAGACTGCAGGAAGGATATGGTTTAGAAGACAATACAGGCAGAAAGAGAATCTCCACCTCGGTTAATGAGGATGAACCAGAGTTCATAGCAGTCGTACTTTGGGGGTGATGCTTCCTGGAGGGCTGTAATTAGACACGGCCACACACACATTCTGTCATGCAGGCAGGTCAACAAATACACAGCCCTTTCCTGTGTGTGATTCCAAATACTCCCCGCCCGGGACAGTGTCAAGTTTCTACACAGGACTTTTCTAATCCAGACAAGCTTTCCCTTTGAGCAAAGGAGGTTCTCAAATTAGCATATGTGGGTAAGTCTGGTCAGCTCAGAGTGGAAAACAGCAAAGCTCGCCTCCATGTGGAGGATTTGCTTACGGGTCAGTCTGCGGTGCCGTTGGAAATGCAATGACTACAGTGAGCTTCCCGACTCACGCTTTTTATGACAGGGTGGGGAATAGTGAACGCATTTAAAGGGGTGCAAAGGGGTTTTTCTACTGGGACAGCAATAGTTTAAATGTAAACCATAACTCTGGTTGAGAGGAGACGTGGAGAATGTTTCTGAAAGTAGAACAGAAGGAAACTTGAGGGGAAAAAAACTTTTGTTTTTTTTTTTAATTGAGATGTAATTGACATATAACATCATATTAGTTTCAGGTAGACAACATGATTCGATATTAGTATATGTTTTGGAATGGTTACCACAGTAAGTCTAACTAACATCCATCACCACACACAGTTACAATTTTGTGTGTATGAGGAGAACTTTTAAGATCCATTCGCTTACCAACTTTCAAATATACAGCACAGTATTATTAACTACAGTCACTATGATGTACATTACATCCCCAGGACTTCTTTCTTTTTTTTTTAATTTATTTATTTTATTTATTATTTTTGGCTGCATTGGGTCTTCGTTGCTGTGGTGGGCTTTCTCTAGTTGCGGTGAGCAGGGGCTACTCTTCGTTGTGGTGCATGGGCTTCTCATTGCGGCGGCTTCTCTTGTTGTGGAGCACGGGCTCTAGGCACACGGGCTTCTGTAGTTGTGGCACGTGGGCTCAGTAGTTGTGGCTCACAGGCTTAGTTGCTCCACGACACGTGGGATCTTCCCGGACCAGAGCTCGAACCCATGTCCCCTGCATCGGCAGGCGGATTCTTAACCACTGTGCCACCAGGGAAGCCTCCCAGGACTTATTTCTTTTGTAACTGGAAGTTTGTACCTTTGACCACCTTCACCCATTTCACCCACCCCTCTCCTTCTGCCTCTGGCAACCACCAATCTGTTCCCTGTATCTATGAACTCAATTGTTTTTTGTTTTTCATTTTAGATTCCACATATAAGTGAGATCATACAGTATTTGTCTTTCTCTGACTTATTTCATTTAGCATAATGCCCTTAAGGTCCATCCATGTTGTCACAAATGGCAAGATTTCTTTTTTTTCTATGGCTGAATAATATTCCATTATATATATCACATTTTCTTTATCCATTCACCCATCAATGAACACTTAGGTTGTTTCTATGTTTTGACTATTGTAAATAATGCTGCAATGAACTTGGGGGTGCAGATATCTTTTTGAATTAGTGTTTTCATTTCCTTCTAATAAATACCCAGAGTGGAATTATCTGTTGTTTTTATAGGATCATTTGACTTGATGTTGACACTCACCCTCTGAGTAGCATGGCCTTGGGGGATACAAGGTTTGGAAACCTGGGAAGGATGAGGACCTATGTAATACAGAGGAATTTGGCAAAGGGGCCTAAGAGAGACATACAGAAATATCCTCTGATATCCTTAATATCCTCTGATATTCATATATCATATGACCCCTGGAACTCAGGGTTTCTTACTGGGAAAACAAGCAACAGGTGTCTTTTGTAAGAGAAAGAGCCACAGAGCTGTTTTGAGTTAAAATCCAACACAAGACATGAAGTCCAAGACCACTGAGGCTTGGGAATCTCCATTGTTTAAGAAGCTGATGCAGACAGCTTCCTGTACATCCCAATGTTGCCACTCAGAGGATAAAATGGGGGTGAGGTCTGTTTCTTAGGAGAAAACAAAGAGCCTCCTACTCTGACCAACTGCTATGTTGCAGTCTCTTCACAGCAACAGCAAAGATCCCCCAGCAACAACAAAGATAATAAAAGTAATAAGACTTACTCTTGCTGTGGTATGCATACTCTGAACACAGTGATGTGACAGATGGAACACGTAGTCCAACGCAGAGAAAGAGGTGGCATAGTGTCAAAGAGGGATGCCATGACTGACAGTGTGATAATTGTGGTTGTACTTACATATATTGAGATGTTTTACTTTATTATGCTTCATTATCATTTTTACTGGCTTTCTGTGTGTATGTTGTTTTTAATCTCTCAACTTTGTTTTATATGCTTTCAAAAATTCTAGTATACCTCAAACCCAGAAAAGTGGAGAGCCACTGCTTTAAACCCTAGGATGATGTCAGGGAGAGAACCCTTTCAGTATAAGTCATGTCAAAACTCTGCCGGTCACTTTGGCATATTTGGAAGTTAAAGGAATAGAGACCTTCAACTCTAATCTGATCAAGGGACTGGTGTTCTCAACTAAAGATGCAAAGTCCAGATAAATAAAGATATACAGTAGATAAAGTTACAAAGAGTCCCTCTCTTCCTCAAAAGAAGCTCAATAACAAACCTTCTTTAGGGTTTAACAACGTTTGGCAAGTCAGTCTCATTGGAAGCTTGTGGACTTTGCTGTCTGATCATTCACTCATTTCTTCAACAGCTCTGCCACTTACCAGCTAGGTAAACACACACAAGTTATTTGCCTTCTCTGAACCTTAATTTCCACCTTTGCAAGAAGAAAGAAATATCTCCCTCATGTATTATTGTAAAGATTAAAGAAGATAGTTTACTTAAAAGAACAGCGCACAGTGGTGCAAATAATGGTAATTCAATAAATGTTCAATTTCCTTCTTTTGCATTCCTTTTTTTAAAAAAAAATTACATTTGATCTTTTTTTTTGCCGTACGCGGGCCTCTCACTGCTGTGGCCACTCCCGTTGCAGAGCACAGGCTCCAGACGCACAGGCTCAGCGGCCATGGCTCACAGGGCCAGCCGCTCGGTGGCATATGGGATCTTTCCGGACCGGGGCATGAACCCGTGTCCCCTGCATCCGCAGGCGGACTCTCAACCACTGCACCACCAGGGAAGCCCAGCCCTGATCTATTTTTAAAAAATCACCCTGCTGGTCTATGGAGACCACATATAAATGGAATGAATGGAAACCAGGTGAGTTCAGGAGGCAACTGCAGTTGTGCAAATGGGAGGTAATAATGATTTGGATTCAGAGGATAGCAGCAGAAGAGAGAAGGGACTTCCCTGGTGGTCCAGTGGTTAAGCATCTGCCTTCCAGGGCAGGGGACATGCGTTCAATCCCTGGTCGGGGAACTACGATCCCACATGCCGCAGGGCAACTAAGCCCACACGCTGCAACTACTGAGCGCATGTGCTCTGGAGCTCACGTGCCACAATGAAGACCCAGTGCAGCCAAAAGAAAAAATTTTTAATTAAAAAAAAAAGGAGAGAAGAGGTTAGATCTGGGAGTGTGTTTTAAGGTGGAGCTGACAGAACTTACTTTGGGGCACGAAGAGAGAGAAAAATCCCTTTTAAAATTTGTATTTGGCTTATTTCATCCCAAAGAAAGGGAACTTGACCCATTGATGGTGTCGAGATTAGTGTTGTCCAGTAGAACTTTCCATGAAGATAGGAATGTTCTTTACAGGTGTTGTCCAATATGTTAGACAGTAGCCACATATGCCTATTAAGCACTTGAAGTGTGTCTAATGTGACTAAGGAACTGAATTTTTGATATTATTTAATATTACTTAATTTAAATTTATATAGTTACCATATTGGACAACACAAGTCTAGGTAATAGACCCACTAGATTATGTTTTCCTCCATAATCCCTTCAAGTTACACAGACACAATTTACAGAACCTACAATTTGTTTTCGTATACGTTTTTATGATCTTATCTAATCTTAACTGCTTGACCAGTTTCCGTTGACTGACCTAAAACCTGAAAAACACTAGCAAGACTCTTCTGCTTATGGGACTTCCTTGGTGGTGCAGTGGTTAAGAATCCGCCTGCCAATGCAGGGTACATGGGTTTGATCCCTGGTCTGGGAGGATCCCATGTGCCGTAGAGCAACTAAGCCAGTGCACCATAACTACTGAAGCCCACGCGCCTAGAGCCCGTGCTCCACAAGAGAAGTCACCGCAATGAGAAGCCCACGCACCGCAGTGAAGAGTAGCCTCTGCTCACTGCAACTAGAGAAAGCCCGGGTGCAGCAACGAAGACCCAACACAGCCAAAAATAAATAAATTTTTAAAAAAAGACAATTCTGCTTCTATTAATCCCAATATTATAACATTAATGGGTAATCCATTTTGACCAACTGTACACATCATATAAATTATATCCTTGCATGTTTTAATTAAGTTGGAATATTTCTCCCCTGCCTAATTCATGTGAACTCAGTTGCTGTGGTAACTACATATCATGTGGTTGACCATATGCCTATAGGAGAAATGATTAATTTCAAAACGATTCAGAAGGAAGGCTATGACCTAAACAAACGGGTAATAAATCTGACTGTTTTCTAGCCTAAGAACTGGAGTTGTCATCAAACCACAGGTACTTAGCGAACATCTCAAGGTCAACGTAAGGGGATTGCAGTGGTGTTATTAAAATTGAAAACAAATTGTAATTTTGTTCTATCTCATATTTTGTGTGCGATAGTAATATTTTCAATTTATTTGAAAATCTTTTCTTTTTCTTTTCTTCCTTTCTCTTCTTTTCTCATTCTCCTTAAGTGAGCTTCAAATATCTGCTGGCTACCATACAGTTCACATACAGCTCAACAATGTATTCAAAACTAAACTTTTCATCTAAGCTACCTTTAGGGAAAAGTTCAAGGTCTTATTGTGGTATGTATACTCCCTCCATATTCCTACTAGATATTTCTCGTGAATATCTTTTGGTTCTGTCTGCTCAGCCTCCCCTTGTCCTTTTTTTCTAGATAAAAGCAACTCTTTTCTCCCTAATATCCCTTACCCACTACCTGTGCTTTTGGTGGACAGCCAATCACAGTAAGCCTTCCATCCCCAGCCACAGTCATTGGCTAGAATGGCGTATGTTGCAAATAGAGTTCTTATCTGGGATTTTATACATATTCTGGAAGAAAGAAGACCTCCCTTTCCTTTTTAGTAGCTAAACTGGAATGCTATAAACCTTGAGCTGCCTCTAATCATGCCCTGCCATTTCCCATCCATATGAAGGACATGCCTCTGAAATGGAGGAGAGTAAGACCAACACACAGAGGAAAGTAGAGTAAGAGAGCAAAGAAACAGACCTGATGGCCTCATTTCACTGCCCTTGAGACCAGCTCCACTCATGGACTTCAACCAGCCAACAATTTCCCTTTTATACTTCAACTCCCTAAGTTGGGCTTCTACTGCCTGTAACCAAATGAGTCCTGAATATAGTACCTGTCCAGATTCATAAGAATTCACACTCTCCTCCACTCTCCAGGCTCCAGCCATACTCAAACATTCGGTTTGAGTTTCCATGCTAAAAATTATAAGCTCCTCAAATGCACCTGGGTTGAGCACCACTGTTCTAAAATCACCTCGTTTTTTAATATTAGAAACAGCTGATACCACTGAGTGGCATCACTGTAATTGTTTTGTATATCTGTGTACTTACAGTAATTCTCTTAATGAAATCATTACTTCCTTGAAACTTTAGTCTTGCCACTCAAAGTGTGGTCCCTGGACCAGCAGAACTGACATTACCTTGGAGCTTTGCAGAAATGCAGAATCTCAAGCCCCACCTCAGACCTACTGAGTTAGAAACTGCATTTTAATAAGATCCCCAGGTAATATCAACGTACAGCCAAGGTTGAGAATTGCTTCTCTGGAGTAGGCAGTGACACCACATATTTTTACTATAACATTTGTATTGACAGCACATGGGTTGAGGGGAGACTACAGGTAAAGGAAAATACTTAATACTTACTGCTGAACAATCAGGTTTCAAGGGGGTCGATTAGGACAATGAGTCAAACTGAGAGTAACAATCAAGGCTTTATTCACTTACTATGACAGTGCAAGTAAGAGGCAAAAGAGAAAGGCTTCAGCTCCCCTCTGTTCCATTTTCCGCCAGGAAACAACACAGGTGAGGCTCATACGACATGCAGGACAGAGAAATCAACTCACAAGCAAAAGAAGCCCTAAACCAAAGGCTCCTCCCTCTTTATGGACCCCATAAGCTGGAGAAAGGGGGAAGGGGAAAGGCTAGGAATGGAAAGGTGAGTCGAGGGGAGAAGTGTCTTAGCCAAGACCCTCAGTAAAGAGGCATTAGAATGGAGGCACCTGGGCTAGGAAGGCAGCTATGTCTATGATCATGGAGAGGTGGGGGGACCTGAGTCCTTGCATGCAACTCCCTCCAGAAAACTGTAATGCACCAAGTCTGGAGTGGGGAGGGCAGCTTCCCTCCATGAGGCCTGCCAAGCAAAGCTTTGTAATTGCTTCTAATCACACAGAGATCACACAAGGGATTTGGACCTGAAGCCAGACTCCTCCACTAGCTGGTACAAATTTTGTACCATTTAACAAGTAAAAATACTAGCTTACTTGGTAGGCTAAGCAAAGCAGCCTCTGAAATCAACCAGTGCATATTGATAGAATCATCTCCAGCAGTGGTTCTCAGGGTGTGGTTCCTGGACCAGCGACATCATCATCACCTGGGAACATCTTAGAAATGCAAATTCTTGGACCCCACCCTGGACCTTCTGAATCAGAAAATGTAGGGATGGAGTCCAGCAATTTGTGTTGTAACGAGCTTCCCAGGTGACACTGATAGATGTTAAAGTTTGAGAAGCAATGCCCTAAAGGAGGGTTTCTCAAACAGATAATTCTTTGTTGTGGGAGCTAAACTGTGCATTGTAGGATACGTTTAGATGAGTCTCAGGCCTCTACCTACTAAACTTCTATACCATCTCCCTAAAGAGACACTCTAAAATATCTCCAGACATTGCTAGATATCCCCTGGGATACAAAATTGCCCCCAGTTGAGAACCACTGCCCTAGAGTGATAACTATGACCTGGACGGGTCCAAGTCTACATCATGACATATAAACAATCATGTCCACAACATATATGTATTCACATGTTCACAGATATGTGAAAATGTGACATAAACTAAGGTTTGAATAGTTTGTACTTTACAAAGCACTTTCATGTGTGTCATTTGTTCTTCATATTAATCCTATGAGGAAGGTAATTATCACCAGTCTCATATTACTGGTAAGGAAACTGAAACTCACAGAGGTTACTCGATGTGCCCAAGGTCGTTGCCTGCTAAGTGGCAGAGCTGGAATTTAAACCCAGATAATCCTTTTTCATAAAGATAAAGAGAATTATCTAATTAAACAGGTTACGGATGGGATATTTCTAGCCTTGAATAATATCGTCACTCTTGGAACAAATTCAATATTAGCTGAGAAGTAATAGTTGGAGGAATACTTAAATATACTGTTTAATATGAAAAATGTGTTGTATATCCAAGATTAGATGAAGCCTATTTATACATGTTGGCATGAACTATTACTTGGAAACAAAAGCTTTATGAGAGTTATCATGAGCCTTAGGCAAGATGTTGGGGAGATCTGTACTCAAATCAGAGAAGAAAAAAAAAATAGCACAATTAACAAATTCAGGAATAGTCTTTCTCCTCTAGACCACAGCCCCTGATGAGAAAGTGAAAGAGAATCAGAATCATTGACTGAATGAGAGAGAAAGAGGATGCCCAGAACACCAGAGAGCCATCGACCTGCCATGACCCAGGTCCCAGCAGGATGAAGTGCTGATGGCCAGCGTCAGGCTCCCAGGGAGCAGGGTGCAAAAAGCCTGCAATGCCCACAACTTCCAGAGAGTGGACACAATACTTCTGCAGAGGTGAGCTGGGGATTTCCACTGCACAGTAATAGACTTTGGCTTCTGAGGGAGCATCCAATTGTCAGCAGCCAGCTCTCTGACCTTTGGACGGTCCTCCGACATGGCCAAACTTGTCACAGAGCATAAAACTGAAATGCTAAATAAAGACCAAGGCCAAATCAAAGTCATGATGAAACAAATGACCCCAAACAAATCTTTTGATGTCAGTTCTGTTTTGCCCTGAGAAGAATTTGAAACCTCTTGCCTCATTTTTAGAGAGGACTGTTAATGGTCCTATAAACTGGAGTCCAAATCTGGAAACATTTCTAATCAGAGGAAAGAGCGCTGGGCTTGGAATCAGAAGGCCTGGGCTCTAGACCTGAATATTCAAAGGAGAAACTACTCAGCCTCCCTCAGCCTCAGGTTTGGTTTTGTGTGTGTGTGTGTTTCCTATAAAACAGAAAGGTATGATTACAGGAACTCTAGGATTACTTCCATTTGCAGAATTCTACTTTTTACTGACATCCTAAACTTGCAGTTAATATAGTCACAACTTGGTAAAATACCATGCATAAAGTTAAAGAAGCTGGGATTTGGAGCCCTGCAGACCCAGCATGAAAGCTTTCCTCTGCTGTGTTCTAGCTGGGTCACATTGGACAATTCCCTAGCCCTTCCCCTCCTCAGTTTCCTCATCTTTAAAATAGAAGTGATAATAATAGTAACTAACCCAAAGGGCTATTGTGGCAATTAAATGGAATCATCTGGGTAAATAATTAGCACACAGTCCTCAGTATATAGGAAATACACAGTAGATTGTAATTATTATCATGTATTTGAAAACAAAGTCAGAAAAATAAAATTGAAAGTTTTGAGTCAAATTTACACCTATTGTGCTAGAGAGAATTAGAGCCACTTAAAAATCAACAGGCTAAAAATTATTATTACATTCTATTAAAAGATCTCAAAACTGGTAGATGACAGTCTCTCAAAGCAATGCAGGTCATTTGTCATGTTTCCTTCATGATCCAAATTAGTAGATAATTAGACCTAAAGAGTCCCTGCACACATAGCATCATTTTGTAATACACTGATTTCTGCCAGTTTAGGTAGAGATGGGGAAATGATGAAAGAAAGGAGGGAGGTGTAGAGCTGACTGTCCAATACTGTAGCCATTGGTCACATGTAATTATTGAGCAGGTGAAAGTGACAGGCCAAGTTGAGTTGTCCCGTTAAGTTGTGCCATAAAATACACATCGGATTTCAAAGACTCAGTACCAAAAAAATACCCGTAAAATTTCTTGTTAATATTTTTATTTTGGCTGTACATTAAAATGATGAAAACTAGATACACTGGAGTAAATAAAATATATTTAAAATTAATTTCACCTGTTTCATTTTACTTTTCTAATGTGACTACGAAAAACTTAAATTACACGTGCAGATTACATTATATCTCTACTGGACAACGTTTGTACAGAAAGAAAGGAAGAATACAAACACACACACACACACAGATTGAGGAAAAAAGGAATCTTCAAGAATGTAGCAAACTGAAAAAAACATCAGTTCATGAAGGAGGATACAGGCTTGATAATCCTAGCTCCACTAAAGAAAGGAAGGCATCAAGATTAGATTTTACTATTAGCAAAAAAAGCTGAAAGAGACTGCATCCCCTATGGCTTTTACATATTCCATTCTGTAACATTTGGAAGAGGAAAGAAAAGAGAGGTTACAGGTCCTTCAGCTCTTTTCACTGGATAAACAGTTTTTGATCTTATAAAAACAGCTTGCTCCCTTTTGGGAAGTGGTTGGAAAGACTTAAATTAAGGAAAGAGCACCCTCTGCTGGCTACTTAGTAACATTTTAAGAGAAAAATAGGCACGGAGGAGTCTCTAAAAATAATACAGAATAAACAAATGAATGAATGAGTTACATTTCACATTATTGAACTTACAGCTTTCACCATGAATGCCGTGATGATGGAAATTAGGGCAAGGAAACAGGTTTAATAATGTGAAAACTATTATTAGGCCATGTCCAACTCTTTCCTTTTTTCTTCCCTCCGACTGTCTTTTTCTTCCTTCCTTCCTTGGGTCTTTCCCTCCCTCCTCCCTTCCATCTTTTTTTTCTTTCACCCTTTGAATAGCTCAGACCCTTTTTGTAAGTCCCTTTTTGTAAATCCTATGTAAAGACAGAAAGTATGAGGTTTCACCTTAGAGATCTATGCTGCTTATTTCAATACGATTTCTTTATGAGGTTAATACTTTGTTCCTGTGTCTAAGACCAACCTGGCAGACAAGGTCAAGAAATTATAAGACCACTTAGGACTTCCCTGGTGGTCCAGTGGTTAAGACTCCACGCCCCCAATGCAGGGGACCCAGGTTCAATCCCTGGTCAGGGAACTAGATCCTGCATGCCGCAACTAAGACCCGGCGCAACCAAATAAATAATTAAAAAAAAAAAAAGAAATTATAAGACCACAAACATTCACCAGCTACAAACTTAATGGTGTCAAGTGCAGAATGACAAGCAGCCATCAACTTAGGAAAGGGTTATCTTCCCAGAGGCAGTTTATATGCTGGTTGTTTAGAATTAGACATCTTTTTCTCATTTGTTCCTGGGCCAGTTTGCAAATATACAAATACACATTAACCTAGAATGTATTTGAGACAGACTACTAACAACACCATTATTTCTACTCTCTCAAAATAATATACAACAGTATTTTTATGGCAAAATACCCATAAAAGTCCCAACGTGGGATCTAAGGAGCCCATCCTACTAAGGAGCCCATCCTACTTTCCCCAAGCAGTATGAGCAGCCGTCCACAGCTTCATTTAGGGAGGAGAGGTATCTCTGGGAGACACACGCCCAATACTCCAATATCTTGTTAGTTCCCTCTGCACCAGCACCAGTTTCTTGTTGGTTCTCTCTGTTGCAAAACAAGGTAGCTAACTCACTGGGACAGTTGCACCCCAAGATTCCAAGCTGAAGAACAAGGAAACAAAGGAAAGTTCACATCATCATGAGATCAGAGAAAGCAGGACCACCAAAGGTGGACTGTCCCTACCTTCCTCAACACACACACACACACACACACACACACATACATGCTTTCCCCTGTGTCACCAAAACTCATTTCCTAAGTTGATCAATTGTAGGCTAAGATTGCCTGTAATGATAATAATAACTGGGCTTCAGCAGCCTCAAGAAATATAGCGTTAGTGTTATGGAATACATTTCCTATTAGCATTTATATTATTTGCAGCATAATTTATTTTAAAACTAATTTAATTCCTTTTAACCTATCAAATAAAACTAGCATGCTTAAATTAAACTTTGCAGGGTGTGAAATAACATAAGGAGAGCTTATGACAGGGCACTTACAGGAACCCAGAAATTACATTTATTCCTTACACATAATTCAAAACAAATTATTTTCAATGACACAAATGTAATGCAAGCCTGCAAACTTGTGTGCTTTCTGTCAAAAATGGATTCCATATTTTAAAATAAACACTTGCAGGAAAACATAACAAAAAGTGACAGTATTTGTTATTTGCTGTTTATGCTTATGCTTAAACTTCTTAATCATATTTAGAACAGCCTAAATTGTGTGTCTATTTAAGCTTCACTTTTCTTTTTTTTTTTTTTTTGCGGTACGTGGCCTCTCACTGCTGTGGCCTCTCCCGTTGCGGAGCACAGGCTCAGCGGCCATGGCTCACGGGCCCAGCCGCTCCACAGCATGTGGGATCTTCACGGACCGGGACACGAACCCATGTCCCCTGCATTGGCAGGCGGACTCTCAACCACTGCGCCACCTGGGAAGCCCCAAGCTTCACTTTTCATAGTTAAACTGCTGAAGAAGATAAAAGCATCTATGTTGATCAAAAGTATTAGAAAAAAATTGAAATGTTTTTCCAGCTCTGCTCTTTCCTGGGTGCATAGTCTTGAAATTCAGCACTTTTGAGAAATATGGGCACTATTTAATGCATAGTGGTTCAATAAAGTGGTTCAATAAGTTAACTAATTAACTTAATAGATTACAACACAACCAGAATCCCTCTCCTGGGCATCTAAGTTTAGTTTTCAGCTATTACCTCTACATGAGTCCTGGTTTGATGTAAAGAGATCTCTTAATCAGTGTCTTAAAGCATGGTGGTTAAGAAAATGAGCTTCAGGATTAAGCCTGAATAAATACTGCATAAGCCTTTAGAAGCTGGGTGGCCTAAAATAGGTAACCTCTCTGTGCTTCAGCTTCCTGATCCAAACATTGGGGTTCATTGATTTATTGATTGAATACCTTCTGTGTGCCAAGCACTGTTCTAAGAGCTGGAAACATAAAAACAAAGAACATGTCTGGTCCAAATTCTCAGGAAGATTACATGCCTGAGAATGTAATCCTTACATTACATTGGTAGAGATAGTTTTAATTAAGCAACATGAAAATTTTCAGGGACCATTAGGTGTTATGATGAAAATAAAACAGAGTGATGTGAAGGAGGTATAGAGGAGATGCTTTAGATTGCAGTTGTCAAGGAAATCCTTTCTGGGAGGTAAGATTTAATCTGGGACCTGAATGACAAGTGGAGTCATCCATGCTTAGGTCTAGGAGAAGAGACGTCCAGGCGGAGGGAACAGCTGGTAGAAAAGCCCTAAAGAGGGAGGGAGTTCGCATGTTCCAAGAACAAAACGGAGGCCTATGTGTCTGTGGCAGAGTGAGTGAAAAAGAAGCAGGACGGGGCTTCCCTGGTGGCGCAGTGGTTGGGAGTCCGTCTGCCGATGCAGGGGACACGGGTTCGTGCCCCGGTCTGGGAGGATCCCACATGCCGCGGAGCGGCTGGACCCGTGAGCCATGGCCGCTGAGCCTGCGCGTCCGGAGCCTGTGCTCTGCAGCGGGAGAGGCCACAACGGTGAGAGGCCCGAGTACCGCAAACAAAAAAAAAAAGAAGAAGAAGCACGACAAGCAGTAGATGGAGACCAATCATGCTGGGCCTTAGAAGCCCTGGTGTAAACCGTGGTTTTTATTTTAAGTCCAACGTGAAGTCATTAGAGGCTTTCCATCAGGCTGGCTGTGAAGATTAAACAAGACAACAAACATGAAGGGCTCAGTACAAGGAACGCATGGCACAGAGTAAACACGCAACAAGAGGTGACCTCATCATCATCGCCCTTAAACCCTGACATATAATATTGGGAGGCCCAAAATATTCATTCTTATAAAATTCAGAGCCAAGATATAGGAAGATTAATGTAGCAAGAACAGGGCTCAAGCAGGGGATAGGGCTCAATTGCCAATCACCATAAAGCCAAATTCTCATCACTGTGGGGCATGTTTTACGGTACTATCTTTCTTGTCATCATTATCGTCAACCAAACTGAAGTCAAATCTTAGGCCAGCACTCTCCACCATTCTTGATTTTTGCCATCTGCCTATGGCGAAAGGAATTTGAAGGAACAATCCCAAACACAGTGGTCACTATGAAATGACACAAACATTTCTTAATTTCTCCTACCACCTCATCGGGTAAGTGGACTTTCTATTTCCCAGGCTTGGTGAGAATTCTTCCACCCACTTCCCAAAGCAGGTGGGCAGCAGAGACTAGGCTGGGAATTTTCAGAAATCCATCTCAAGTTGGAACTCACATGGGTGCATCAAGGATTTTTTTCCTGGCCACACTTGATCATCTGTGCCTTCTGTTTCTGTGAGAACACCATATAAAGCAATCCTTACTCCGTGGATCATTCTGTTTACTAAATCATGGTTTATTTTTTCCTCAGGATATCACATGTTATTCTAGAGTCAGTTTTCAAAAGGTCTTAAATGGCTTGGCTCAAAATTGGTTTTGTATTAAGGGAAAGAACCAGTCCCAGAGTTTCAATCAGCACATCAACAAATAGGCAACTGACCTGCCCCAGATTGCCCAGAGGTTGCCAACAGCAGTAGTTGACTCAGAGACTTCCAAGCTTCATTTCCCTCTGCTACTTTTCTACATTTTCCTTACCCTATTTCTGATGAAATACAGTTGTCAGCCTTATGGGAAGAGGTTGGAGAAGGGCATGGGGTAAAATCTGTCACCACATCCCACATAACTACTGAATACAAGTATCTGAAATGTTCAGTTACCTTGCAAGGAAGCAATTTAACTACCTGAGTTGTCTTTCACAGAGAGTGATAAAGAGTTATGATTCTGCATCAAAACCGTCACGACATTGCTTCGAACAACACACTAACCGTGTCACTAGCACTCAATTAATGTTAAATATAATGGCCTTTCAGTCATAAATAATATTGGAGGAATGAGGTGGTTTTTATAAATGAATTTTCCAGACAAATGAAGCTCCCCCAACAAGAACCAAATGATGTTCAAATTTTGCCATCATTTTTGATAGAACTTAAATATATTTCACATATTCAATGACCAGTTAAACAAGGTGCAAGCATCATTATTTATTTTGCTTACTTATAGCCAATGATCACCTTAAATGCAAAACACTGATACACACAGTGGCTTCTCTTAACAGCACCAATCATGTTGCTCTAGTTCTTCAAGTCTCCTTTAAGTATTTCAGGCCCTTTGTCTGTCTGGCTATTTTCTGTTGGTCTGACTGTTCTTAGGTTGTGCTTTCTCACACCTGTTCCCATTTGCTCTATCTGAGAAACCAGATGATAAAGCTTATGGGAATGAGCTGCATTATTTCGCAATTCTCAGTCCAAAGGCCCCAGGTAAGGGCCTAAGAGTCATTCCATATTTCAAATAAGGAGAAAGTGCATGGGCTTGGAGACAGGTATTTTCCTTGCTAATTTTTTTTTCCTTTTTCCTTTGTAATTTTTTGCAAAGTTTGAGAGTCATCTTGAGATAAGTGATTGCATATTTTCACATTTTCTAAATTTTGCCTTGTATTTTCTAATACATATTGCCTTGTATCTCTTCTTTCTAAATAATTTTTCTTATTCATCTCAGGAAGTTAATTTCTAACTGTTGTTCGACTGTTTTCCTAAGTTGTCAAAAGCCCTGTTATGATGATGTATGGGGATAAAAAGATCTCTTGGAAGGGATTTTTGGTAGCCATTCCCCTCCTTCTTCATCAGGATTCCTGATGTGGCTTAACTTTCACCTCAGCAGTGCAGTTTAGAACAGAGTCAGAAAAGTGAATATCTGTTAAGGAACAGAAAACAGCTCAGTCAGATAGCAATGAGAAAACATAATTGCTCTAGCCAACCATTACATAAATAGACATGAAGATCCTTCTTAATTTTACTCCCCTGAGACTAATGACTGACCCTATTGAAAATCCTAGTAGAAATCATTGTAACAAAAATAGCCAAAACATTAAGAATAGGACAAGTGAGAATGACAATGGCTGATAAACATTTGAACCATCAAGCATCCTTGCTAATCCAACCACAAAAATAAGTACTAGCTCATGGGCTAAATAACTAAAAGAAATCGGGGACCATCTTACCTGAATCAGTTAATGTGTGTACCTTACGGAAAAAATTTCTACAACAATCTTTGATTCCCCTTATTGTTTTTAATGGAATCAACGCATAGTAATGTAATAAGGTCTCAGACTTTTTTTTTTTTTTTGCCGTACGCGGGCCTCTCACTGTTGTGGCCTCTCCCGTTGCAGAGCACAGGCTCCGGACGCGCAGGCTCAGCGGCCATGGCTCACGGGCCCAGCCGCTTTGCGCACGTGGATCCTCCCGGATCGGGGCACGAACCCGTGTCCCCTGCATCGGCAGGCAGATTCCCAACCACTGCGCCACCAGGGAAGCCCTCAGACTTGTTTTACACTTTGGTTTTGTGTTACTTTCAGTGTGGTTGTGTTTCTAGCAAAAATGTAAACTCCTCGGTTTAAATTAGTAAGAAAAGAAAGAATGAAAGAGAGAGAAAGAAGGAGAGAAAGAAAGGGAGAGAGAGAGAAAGGAAGGAAGGAAGGAAGGAAGGAAGGAAGGAAGGAAAAGAGAGGGAGGGAGGGAAGGAGGATGGAAGGGAGGGAGGGAGGGGAAAGGTCACTCTACAGTAAAGCTTCTAACCCCTTTAATTATACCCAAACCATCTGTAAATCCATAAATTAGCACTTAAAAACTATATTTATACCCCATCTCATTCCATAAAGGATTTGATGTGACTTATAAAACAAATAAAATTGATAAAAAAATTTTTTAAGTTGAGGTGGTCTGGACAAAATAAGAAAGAAGAAGCAAGAAAATAAAACAAACTAGTGAGTAGTACACAGAAATGTCACACCATAGTCATATAGGTGGTAGAGCTGGGCTACATATTGGCTCAAAGTTTCTAGTAATTTAAGAGAGAAACAAAGAAGTTGTAAGATTCATAGAGATCACAAAATAAAAACAATGGTTGGATGGTAAGTTTTCCCCACAGGTCATATAAAAAGGATACTGTGTAACGAAATGTTTGACATCCACAAAAACAGGCCTAGAGTAAAGATAAGAGTCCCTTACCTCTGGCCATTCCTTTAATATTCCTTGTTATAAGACAATGGTAAGGTATCAAAATGCGTTTTTTCAAACTCAGTTCTCCAAAGAACTAGAATGTTGATGCTCTGGCTTGATCCAAGGGCAAAATTTATTATCTAAATGAGAGTGCATGGAATTTAGGGACTTTCCCTCAAATGTTAATTTTTGCAGTTAGGCTTTTGATAAGAACTTGATAAGAGATGGTTAAAAGTTATATTCTCAAACTAGAATCCAGGGTGCAGATATTCTGTGCAGTAAAGTCGAGAAAGTTGAGGAACTAACTGAGGCAAACACCTAAATATCGTTAGAAAGTACCAATTTGTGCCTTCCCAAAAGTTCTTCATTTATTTCAAAATACAAATAAAAGGAAAAGTAAGACACCAAAGCTCTACAACGCAAAGAATGACCACACTGATTTTTAGCCTGAATCTTTTCACTATAGATATTACCAGCCATTCACTGTGGCTCAAGGATTAAAAAAAAAAAATCTCGGTAGCACACCAGAAGAAAATTTTAATTTAAGTATTGTTGCTTTCTAGTGAATCCTACAAGGTAAATTGGTTCTGATATTTTCCTAAGATAGCTTTCTGAGTGGAATTGTTGAATACAAAGAAAATCAATATTGGAAAACTTGCAAAAAGGATAGTTGGGGTTGAATAGCTATGGTAGATTGACTGCACTATTGTCCTCAATTTTCATGCTCCTTGTGCCTGCACTCTTTGATACTGCCCTCCTACACTGACTCTGGGCTTGGCCTTATGACCTACTTTGGCCAACGGGATAGTAGCAAATTTGACAAGGTACTTGCACATTTCTGCTTGCTTTCTTGGAACCCTCATTTCCATCAGCACCAGTCGAGGTAGCCTGCTGAAGCATGAGGATTGTCCCAGTTGAGGCCTCCTAACCTACTAATTCTCAGTCCACCCGCCAGCTGACTGCAGATACATAAGCAATCCCCACCTAATACAGCAATATCTAGTCCAGATCAGCCAAAGTGTCCAACCAGTCCTAGGTTTGTGAGGAATAATTAGTGGCTGTTGCTTTAAGCCACTAAGTTGTGGAGTGGTTTGTTTTTGCTAACTGATACAGCAGTTTGCTAACAGCTACAGTGCCTGAATTCAAGCTAATCCTTTAGGTAATGGAAAAGAGAATCAAGAGCTGGTAAAGTCATTTCTAGAGCTTGATGATATTAGCAGATAATATGTATTACTTTTACTCTCAGGGAGAGTAGGGAGGGATTCAACTGGCTTATCTAAAAGTAATACTGAATCTTAAGAAACAAGTAAAAGGAAAGGGGGTAGTCAAAAATCTCTATTTTACTCATCTTGAAATAATTACTTTTCAGGAGACTGTCCTTCCAAACCCAGATCTTTGCACTGGTGTTAAAGATGTAAATTCTACATAAGAATCAGGACTAAAAGCTCAATATTACACAGTTTAGGCTACACCTGGTTCCTAACCACAGAGTCAAATACTGAGTAAAGAGCAATAAAAGCTATAAACAATCTTATCTTGTTCTTGAAAATTTCTGCATAAAACATACAGAAAGGAAAAAGTAGTTTACTGTGGAATAGCCTTGTCAAAATCTTGCTCCTTGCTTAAAATACTGGCTTGAGAAATCCGGTTTGCAATTTGTCATGGGAAACTGGCTAAAATGTAAAAAAAAAAAAAAAAAAAAAAAGTGATCTGATAAAGCCATAATTCAGATAATAAATAATCTATTTTTTCCAGAAGGGGGGAAGGTGGGGAGTGATATACTATACTTTGATCCATTAGAACAAAGTTAGAAAGGCTAGTTACTAGCAGACCATAAACAATTTTAATAACAGAAAATCTTCACTGGGTAGCATATTTAATTTAACCTTTTTGATCAGTAAGACTATGAAAAGAAATGTTTTCTGCATGTACTAGAGAGAGAAGCAATTTATTTCAAATTATAAACATGAGAAAAGGGGTGGTCTCTCATATCACTTGATATTGGGCCTTCCTCAATCTTCCTCATCATGTTCATCTCAAAATCTTTTCTGACTCTCAGTTCTGGGCCAGCCAAAAAGAATTGATTTTTAAAAACCATTTTTTTTTTAAATCAAGAGTAAAAATTAGTTTTGGCAAGATCCTGAATGACTTCTGAATTTCATCTCACATGTTAGCTCACAAGCCTGGCCGTGATTGTTTTTAGCTTCCTAACGATCATAAACACAGGAATTGTCTCAATCAGCATCCCATGTAGGAAACAGAAACCACTCTAGGTTTTAGAAGCAGAAAGGGTTTTCATACAAGGAATCAGATGCTTCAAAAATCTACCATGGGGGCTTCCCTGGTGGTGCAGTGGTTGAGAATCTGCCTGCTAATGCAGGGGACACGGGTTCAAGCCCTGGTCTGGGAGGATCCCACATGCCGCGGAGCAACTAGGCCTGTGAGCCACAACTACTGAGTCTGCACGTCTGGAGCCTGTGCTCCCCAACAAGAGAGGCCGCGATAGTGAGAGGCCCACGCACCGCGATGAAGAGTGGCCCCCGCTTGCCACAACTAGAGAAAGCCCTCACACAGAAATGAAGACCCAACACAGCAAAAATAAATAAATTAATTAATAAACTCCTACCCCCAACATCTTCTAAGAAAAACAAAAAAATCTACCATGGATGGATGGAGAAACAAGTTCTCAGGTGGGCCTCTAGGAATAAACCCCAGATGTCACAGAACTGACCCACCTTGGGAGCTGTACTTTCTGTATGATCAGAAAGGTGGGAATGAGGAATCACCACTGGACAGCCTGAGATCAAGAACACACCACCACAGCTGTGATGCAGAGAGCAGGAAGACAGGATAAGAAGCCTTCGCTATCGCCACAGCTGCCCCTCCACACAGAGTAACTACTGGAATAGTAATGCCAAAACAGCATCCTCTCATAATTCTGCTTGCTGGAAGAACTACCAGAGCAGCTTGAAAATAGACTTTGTCTCCCTACCACCTTCAAACCCTCACATGAAGGTATCTAACTGGTGGAGACTTATTTCTATCCTGAACCATAACAGCAAGGGAACCTGGGAAATAGTTACAGCTTTCTGGCCTCTGCAATACAGGACTGCACAAGTGTGCCAATCTAGCACATCCATCAGAGGAACTAAGGCAGTAACTTCTAATTTTACTAAAAGAGGGACTGATAAATAGTTTTAGTTTATCGACAATCCATTCATAACAGCTGAAGGGAAACTTCTCTCTGAAGTCCTCTACGAGATTTCATCAATCTTCAGAGATCTAAGGCATCACTAATAGAATTTAAATGCACTGTCTCACTCCATTTCACCTTTCTCATCCCCAAAACCTAACCAGCTCAATCATGGCCAGGCACCAATAGTCACTGGGACAACTAAGCCAACATTTAAAGTGAGGGAGAAATGATCACTTTCATCCTGTCCAAGATCTCCATTCTCAGAATGGTAATAACCAGGGAGTAATTAACTAACTATACAGTTCATTACTTTTTACTTTGCCCTGATCCAGAAAGCTTTAAGAGAGCTACTAACTACAGCATAGCCTTGGACAGACTGACTAGACTACTGATGAAACTCTGAATGTTGGCCACGTGTACAGCTCATTTTCATACAAAACAGCCACAAAGCATTCCTTACACTAAGGTCACAGATGATCCTGGCCCCCTGGTCAACATTAAGTGCACCAGGAATTCTTGCTTCATGCAAGGCAGCCATAGAGATTTGTAGTATCCTTGATGAGAATTTGACAGGACCTGGGGGCTTTTCGTTAGATGGCAATAAATTGAATGAACCAGATCTTTTTTCTTGGTATGTTTAAGTATGAAACACACTGAGGCCCACCTAAAGGGGGTCAGGAAACTAAGAGACACAGAGAAAAGGATGCCAGCCAAAGCTAAGATGTAGAAAGAAGAAAAAGCAGTTGAAAGAGGTAAAGAGAATCAGGTGCCGCCTTGGTGGAAGCCATAGAAACAGAGATAAACTAAGATATGAAAATGGTAACTTAGAGACACCCAACCTATGGCCATATACATGAAAAGTCATCTGGCTCTAGGATAGTTGTGCAATTTTGTACTTTTTTTGTGACCCTTAATAAACCACACCCTCTAAAGTGATCTCAGCATTTCTTTTCCTTGCAACCTCAATGATCCTAACTCATATACCACTATTCCCAGAGTAGAGGGAAGTGAACTCTCCAGGTTTATCCCATTCGAATGAGCAGTCTCTGTATGCAAATGAAGTTGGTGAGGAATTTACCATTCAACAAATCCCCATAGAAGTGGCTCATGGGAAGGTAAATCTGTCATTTGGTGCTTTGAGGTTTAAGGAAAGTCTTCATCTGTTCTTTAACTGACCAGGTGTTTAAATGGTTCTTCCTGCTATGGGATTCACAGAATAAATTCCCCAAATGACAGAAATGTGGTCCAACACCTAAGCAGACAGTGGGTGATCGGATAAGGGTAATACATTCATCAAGGCAGATCTCATCGATTTATCAGATAAATTAATCAGGACAAAAAAGCTACTATGAGCATGGAGAATACGAGGGATGAACTGTGTCTCCTTGGCCTTTTGCAAACTCCTGGGCAAACCATCTTGATTGCTTTGTGTTGTTCCCTGATTTTATAGCAAGTACATCTGGAAGGGATGAATAGAGACCTCATCTCCCAGTTCTTTGGTCTTCTTTTCGGACACCCATTTAGTCATCCGTTAAGTCTCCACTTCATGCAATGCCCAGTGATAGATGCTGGCAATACAGCACCTACCTACCAGCTGGGAAAGATTGCAACTAATTTTGTCATTATAACTATGGTAAGTGCTCTGAAGAAGAAGCACAGAAGCTGTGAGGATGACTAACAGGGAATGTCTTGGGAGTCATCAAAGGCTTTCTAACCTAAGTGTTTGTTTACTGAAGTAGAACTAACTCAGACAAAAGGGACCAGAAGAGCTTTCTAGGTAGAGAACAGCAGAGGCTAAGACCCTGAAGCAGAAGAGGTAAAGCAGACAGGATAAAGTATTCAGGCTATTGCAGCCAGAAGACAGAGAGGAAGGCCAAGAGGGCAAAGATACATGTGCTGAAAGCAGGGACCAGAACCTAGTCCTTGAAGCCACATTGAGGATTTGTGTTTATTTTCTATTCTGGGTGAGGAATATTTGACCTACTATTTGGAGCCAGTGAAAATTTTGCCCTTGGTGTTTTGATTCTGTAATTATGAATACACCATCCAACCCAAATAATACAAAATAAATGAATTTTTATCTAAAAAGCAGTCTTCTTAGCAATTAAATCAATTTCATTCTTGATAAATTACCATACAGATTTCCATTTCCTTTTTAATTTACTAAAATTAAGATCCATTTTTATTATAAATTTTCCATGGAAACTCGATTCATCAATAGTTTTATCCTCAAGTTATCTTCAATGGTCCTTATCAAGACTTGAGACAATCATTTTTATTAAAATTTCATCAAGTGTCATCTTTAATCCCTTTCAGTTTTTGTTGTTATTGTTGTTGGTTATATTTATAAGCAATGCTCTCTTTGAGTTAGATGAATGAGTTTTTATTTATTTCTTAGCTAATCCATGAGAAAATCTTGTATTGTCCCTGGACCGCACTTTGAGAATCACTGATCCCTTGTAATGTTTCCCAACAGGTGGTTCACATACCACTTGCTTTGAGGTGGCAAAAGTATTTTTCAATAATTATGTATTTTAAGTGCTCATTAGAATGTTATAATACATTTGACACGTGATTATTCCTTAAGACACATTAAATCTGTCCCAAGTTAAGGAAAATAAGTCATTTGCAAGTGTCCAATCAAAGAACAAAAGACAAGTCAAACGTTCTGCTCAAGTTTTCCATATTTTCTACAAGGAGAGTGGATTACTTTCACCGTGTGAAATTATTCTTTATTCTATTACCATTCAATTCTTTTGAAATCAGTCACGTGCTGATGTGGGATGACATAGAGGTCAGGTTTCAAAGGATTCTGGGAGAGTAAAAGGGAGTTATATTTCCAAGAAAAAGCAGGAAAGAGGAAGGTAGTTGGTTAACAACGTGCATTTTGCAGTCAATCTGATCTGGGTAGGAATCCTAGCTTTAACATTACTAGCGCTGTGATCTTGTACAAATTACCGTTTGTAAATTGCAAATTCCCCTTCTACCAAATGTAAATAATAAGAATTAACTCGTAAGATTGACCATTAGCTAAGATACCGCACATAAAACAAGTAACAGAGCCTGGCACATAGGAGTACTCAGTATACAGTTATCCTTACAGATTTTAATTATCACCTTCAAGTCCCCAGAGCTGCTACAGCACCCAAGTCAGAGCACACGCTCAACGAATAGATTTTGGGGATGAAGGTAGGTGCCCTGCCTTGGTTAAAAAAAAGGAGGGGGGTGGGGCGGCGCACACCTGCCCCGATGTTATGCGAGGGTCTGCAAGATTACAAGTAAGGTAATCTCGGAAGGTGTGGCTTCCAGGTCAGAACCAGCAGAATTCAAACGTCCAGAGCACCGAGCCTAGTCAAAGCGAAAAATCGCCAGCGTGCCACAACGGCCCGGCTGGCTGCGCGTGCGTCGGCCGGAAGACAGATGGCGAGCTCCGCGACCCGCCCGATCGATCGACCAGATCGAGGATCGTCAAGTCAGTTCTGACTGCGCAAAGTGCTCCTTCTCGCGAGGCTTCAGACCAGGCTCCTGGGGGAAGGGGCGGACCCGGCTGGAGAGAGAGGAGGAGCGTGAAGCCGCCGCACGCTGCGTTCCCAGGAGGCTGTGCGCGCTCCTCGCTTCCTCCGGGGTAGTCTGAGTGGGCTCGTGAACTGCTCCCTGCGTAGTGGCCATGGCTCTCCACGTCCCCAAGGCCCCGGGCTTTGCCCAGATGCTCAAGGAGGGAGCGAAGGTAAGGAAAGGAGGAAGGAGGAGTGAGGTGGGAGAGTCGGCGTAGGGCAGCGGCGGCCGCAGCGAAGGAGAAGGGCGTACTAACGAGCCGGGCGTGCTACCCCGACACAGCGGTCGGAGGGAGAGAAGATTCCAGAAAGGGAGGTGTTCTCGGGAGGGCTCTGCCGCGGAGGCCCGCGGGCATTTTGGTTCTTTACGGACGCCGGGGAGTGTCGAGCGGGCAGAGACGGCGACTGGGGGACGAGGCCGCAGACACCGCGTTCTGTACTTGGTTGTCGGACAGATGTAAGGCCGCTCCTGCATTTTCCCGCCATCCGTAAAACGGGGGTGATGAGTCTCTAGAAGGCGACACAGGTGAAACAACGTAGGTGAAATTGCTTTGGGAACTGCGAAGCCGATTACTACAGTTCGGGGAGTGGGTGGTGCGGTTAAGAGAGGGACAAAGGCCTGTCTTGGCAACTTTTTTCTAAATGAGAAACAGCAGGCTCCCCATTAGTTCGCAGAAGCAGTGCGTTATAGTAGGATAAACAGTGGTTACAATGCGAATGGATTCTGGTCGCAACTTAGGTTAGCTAGCTTGATGTAAAACTTATCCCTCTGGGTCTTGCTTTTCTCATTATTAAATTGAGCAGTTTGGACGAAAAGGGTTGTAACGATCACAGTTGTAACCCACAAGGTAAGTGACACCCTGGCCTAAATAAAACTGCTTTGTTTTACGGCGAGATCTTGGACGTAATTTCAGAAGCTTAGTTTTTTAAAAATATCTTAAAGCACTACTGATAAATGTGTCTCTTGTGTTCAAATGGTAGTGTTCCTTTATTTGTCCCCTATATTTTCTGTTCTTAGTTAAAGGTATGTAGATAGTGTGGTTCCATTTATGGTAACAGGTTTAGGGAACTAGGTTCTTGTTGGCATGATGCACTTTTGGGATGTTGTGAATATAGTAAATATCAAGGTTTAATGTAAATATTGGTGAAAGAGCTTCGCTGAAAATGACATTGCTCACTTTTTTAAAAGGCTGAAGAACGTCCATGGTTTTTATTTTTCTGAGGCAGAAATAATAAATGGCCAAATGAACAAAAAGGATAATTTCAAATAATGATAAAGGAAATAAAGTCTGCCTCTAAAAAAAAAATTAAAAAGGAAGGGTTGGGGTAGATAGAACAATTAAGATGTTCAGGAAAGAACTCTCAGCTCTGTGCTTAGTGGCCAAGATTAAAGGCAGAAGTGTTCCAGGCTGAGGGACCAGTGAGTACAAAGACCCTGAGGATGGAATGAGTGTCACCTGCTAAAAGAAAACAAGAAAGGTGATAGGGCTGAAGCTTACCAACGGAACGGTAAGAGATGAATTGAGAAGAGTTGTAGGTAAGGGTTAGAATGTGCCTACACATTTATCCCTGACAGGGGCTTTACATTTTTCCCTAAGTGATGGGAAGTCATTAAAGGGTTTGACAGGATCTAATTTATGATCAGAGATGACTGTTCCTCAGAGAATGGGGATGGGGGAAAAACAAGAATGTAAGGCAGGAGATCTTTAGAACAGTATTGTCTGTCTGCTGTGATGGAAGTGTTCTATATCAGGACTGTCCAGTATGGTACCCACTAGTCACAAGTAGCTACTGGGCACTTGAGTTGTGCCTAGTGCAATTGAGGGACTGAATTTTTAATTAATTACTTAAAATTTAAATAGCCACTTGTGGCAAGTGGCTACTCTCTTGGGCAAAGCAGCTCTAGAAAAATGTTCACATGAACAGTAGGCTCTTGAAATTTATCTGAGACCACAGGTAAATTCCAAGTCTAAAAGAAGTCCGGTGTAAAACTTGAGAATTTTAGTACTGTGACCAATTCAGCAGTTTTCAATGTGTACATGTTGGAATTATATTGCAGTTCAAATGAGCATTCAAAATCTGTATCTTTGGTTCCTAAAAATTTATGAGGCAGATATGTTAATTCCCAGTGAACATAGAACTGCTGGTTTTACAATGCTCAGGTTTTAACACAATAAATATTCATGACCACATTTCAACTTCTAGAAAGTACTGATAAACTCTGAAAAGGTATTTTTATCTGCAAGAGCTCATTTGCTTTCTCTAATCAATCTTAGCACTCTTCCCTGCACTTTTCACTACATTTTTTAAAAATTATAGGTTTTATGTTTTGATGTGTAAGTAGGTACCTGTGGTCCCTAAAAATGTCTTGCTTTATTCATTCAACTAGTGGACAAATCTGTGGATCATTTGTGAATACCAAGCATCATACTTTACATATATAAATCTTGCTTGATAGTTTTAACAATCCTCTGAAACAGGTACTATTATATTACCCCATTTTACAGATGAAGAAATTATTGAGATTCACTGTCCTGCCTAATCAGAAGTTTTTTTTGACAGCATTTTTCAGGGTTAGAAGAGGCTGTGTACAGGAACATACAGGCTTGCAAGGAGCTTGCCCAGACCACTCGTACAGCATATGGACCAAATGGTAATTTCTAAATTCATGTTTTAAAAGATACAGTACTGTAATAGAATTTTGTGTACTAGCTCTTTCAAACTTGTTCTGAGGATATTATATGTAAATAGAGAGTTTTCGCCATAATATAGTATGGCATTGAAATTTATTTCATAGCTCAGTGACACCAGTACTGTGTTTCTAATCTTTAGTCAGCAATTCAGATCTTTTTAGAAAAGTTGGAATCCAAATGTTACGTTTTGTCCTATTGAGAGGATAGAAAAGTTATAGTGCTTTCACCATTGAGGCAGTACCTAGTGTTCACGGTTGTAGATGTGGAACAGATCTTTTACATAGAGTGACATTATAATTTAAGGGAGAAAAATTCTCTCTTGTCTCCTACCATCGACTGAATTAATTGATACAGATTTATGGAATAAGCAAAAAAATAAGTGTACTTTTAAATAGATTATTTTAGTCTTTGTACATGTTAATATGCTGTGTTGATTGAACAAAAATATGACAAAATTGGCATCCTCGCTAATAAACATTATCAGAGATTAAAAAGGAAAGAGTACAGATTGCAGTCAGGCAAAGCCATAGGGCTATGAGATAACCTTAAAGAATAGGTAATGTTTTGAGTTCTTACAAAGTTATTTTTAGGAATGGATATAAATTTATATTTCTTGACTAGATTTTCCCAGTATTTGGAGAAGGGTTTGAGTAATAATGGATTTCTTTTTCTAATTGTTATTTTTGAGGAATGAACAAAATGATTATCAACCACCTGGAGAAGTTGTTTGTGACAAATGATGCAGCAACTGTTTTAAGAGAGCTAGAAGTAAGTTATTTCTGTAAAAAAGCCAAGAAATGTTTTGGTGACATCAAAAATTCAGTATATTTTAACATAAAAGAACCTTTATTTCAAATTGGATAATAAGGGATTTTTTTATTCCCAACTTGAAAATTCATTATACAGATTTTCCTAATTATAAAGAGTCCTCTTTATGTTTAACATCTTAGCAACTCAAATTTTAAATCTCCTAAATTATTAATTTATGGAATGATTGGTTGTGATAAAAAATATATTTGCTCATAATCATATCAAATTGAATATGTTGTCTTGTTCTGTAGAGTGTAACACTGAAGTGAATTATTCCATAGTGTAGAAACATCTGATACTTGAAAATAGTGGTGTGTTTTTATTTTTAATTGTCTTTGTGAAGATGAAACAGTGTGTGGAATTTTGCTTTGTTCACCTGCAGTTTTGCTGTTATAGAATCTGTAGAATAGATACTGCCAGCTGAGGTATGAGGACAGCCTGGCACCTGAACCCATAGAGCACCATTCCTCAGCCAGCTGCTGATTGAAGCATATGTTCAATCTCAGGGAATTTTCTTGAACTTAGCTCTTAAAGCACCAGAGCTTAATGCTTTTAGACAGAACTCCATAGATAAGTTAACATTTCTTCAACTTCTTAAATAACAGTATAGTCTTGAAGTAATAATATTGAACAAAACAAATTTAATTCCACAAGATATTTATAGAGGGACTTATTGTGAATGTGAATGTTGTACTCTGTGATGTTCTCAGGAGTTGTTCAAGTGTGATGGGGATACTGTCCTCATAATAAACTATAGTGTCAGCTTTTTAGTTTTCTCAGTGCTATCAGCTGTTACTTTATTTCTTAAAAAGCATCTAAATCCTAAGAAACGATCACTTAAAATTTTGATATGCTGTTTTTAAGAAATGTTTCATATTCCCCTCCTTTTAAACCATAATTGATAACCCCTTACAAAAAGAATACATAAAAATTGAGACTTGTGATGAAGTTAAATGACATCTATTTTAGCACTTCTGAAGGCTTTTTTAAAAGTGCCTTAGGTTTAGTGGTTGGAATTACTTTGTTTTTTAATTTATTGAATATATAATAAAGTTATGAACCTTATGTATGCAGGTGTACATACTGGGTGACTGACCATTAAAAGAAAGTGCCCATGAAGTTATTTTCATTTATGGTGATGCATTCGTGTTCATAGGCCTAGGTGGACTTGGATTGTCTTCTTGTGACTACACTATAAGTAGTGTGTAGCAGTGTGATCACATGAGTTACCTGTCTGACAGGTAACTGTTACTTGTCAGACAGTTACCTGTCTGTCTGACAGGTATCACCCATAGGGAGATTGGAGTCTATTAATTTAAGAAGAAATGGAAATGAACAATTTTATTTTGCTTTAAGGATCAAATGTTTTAGCTTGATATTCAAATTCAAACCCCTTCTGTCAGGTACAGCATCCTGCTGCAAAAATGATTGTAATGGCCTCTCACATGCAAGAGCAAGAGGTTGGAGATGGCACAAACTTTGTTCTGGTTTTTGCTGGAGCTCTCCTAGAATTAGCTGAAGAGCTTCTGAGACTCGGCCTGTCAGTTTCAGAGGTGAGTGTTCATTTTATAATCTACCTCTGTTTCATATTTGCTTATGTATATATACCTACTAAATAAAAGTCAGTAGTAGTAGCTGATTTTGAGCAGTTTTCTCTGTGCCAGGCATTGTAGTACATATGCTTCACATGCAGTATCTCACTCTATCCTTACAAGAACCCTATGAGTGGGGCCTATTAGAAGTAATCCTGTTTTGTTTCAGATAAGGAAAGTGAGCCTTAAGTTAGAAAAACCTTGCGCAGGTAGCTAGTAATGGCAGTTAGGATTCAAATTTGGGCTCTCACCAAAGCCTGCACGCTTAAATAGTAGGCGTGCTGTGAATGTTATTCTGGAAGTGTGCTTTGTTTTTTTCTATTGAAAATAAAGATTGGTATTCATTGGGTTACCAAAATAAGCTACCTTAAGTCATGTCAAAATTACATCTTTTGAAGAAACATTTTTGCTTTTTACATTTAAGGTCATAGAAGGTTATGAAATAGCCTGCAAAAAAGCCCATGAGATTCTTCCTGACTTGGTGTGTTGTTCTGCAAAAAATCTTCAGGATGTTGATGAAGTGTCATCTCTACTTCATACCTCCATAATGAGTAAACAATATGGTAATGAAGCATTTCTGGCCAAACTTATTGCTCAGGCATGTGGTGAGTAAATATCAGTAAATGAAAAGATCCAAAATTAAAATGTCTTAATGTGATTAAGATATTTTCTCTGTTGTCCCAATATATCTTTTGATATGTCTCATTTTTTTAACAGTATCTATTTTTCCTGACTCTGGCCACTTCAATGTTGATAACATCAGAGTTTGTAAGATTCTGGTAAGTTTAGAAAATGCATTAATGTTATCTAGATAGATCAGATTTTTTTTTTGCGAAAAAAAAAAAATTTCTGTTAATCTAAATTTTATCTTGTGGGTTTTAGGCACTTAGGACTTCCTGCCTTTGTTGTAGCATTTGGATATTGCTAGATTGTAATACTACGACTTGTTAAATTTAAAAGGATATCAACATATTATCTTCTTAAGTCATCATTTTTCCATGATAGCTGGAAGGTTGAGAATAGTGCATAAACAAAATATTAATTATTTGCAATCTTGATATATGCTGACTTATAAAAATGAGCTTAGAAGGCAATTTTGAATGAGGTTCAAGTTTTTCTGTTGCTCTATAATAATAAAATTCATACTTTTAATATTTAAAGAGTATGTATTTGATAAAAATATTGTGCTTGATGCAGTAAAACCTATAACTGTAGTGATTTTACACATGTGATTGTTAATGTAGCTGAGTTTAGCTTACATTAGTACATGTGTTAGCTGTAAATGTGTGTGTATTAATATACGTGCTGGGTGTTTTCTGACTTTATCCATGCACTGCCTTCCCCTTCGCCATTACATGGTAAGCTTGTGAAATCAGAAACTTGGCTTTGATCCCTATTCTGCCTGGTACATTGGTACAGAGTGAGTGAATGGCTTAGAGCAGTTGTTCTTTGATTCTTCCCAGTACACTGAAGGACCCCCGTCCATAACAGTGGCTCGTTGCCACAGTGATTCCTGCATTGAGCAGACTGGTATGCTTTATGTCCACCACCCTACTCATCCCCAGGAGTCACTGCCTTTGTATATTATATTATTTAGAAATGAATATTTTTGGTGCATGCAGAATCAACAAGTTAGCCCTGATGCTATTTTCATGAAATCACTGGTGATTTTGATATCCAACTCCTTAGGGCTCTGGTGTCCATTCCTCTTCAGTATTGCATGGCATGGTTTTTAAGAAGGAAACTGAAGGTGATGTAACATCTGTCAAAGATGCAAAAATAGCAGTGTACTCTTGTCCTTTTGATGGAATGATAACAGAAACTAAGGTATGTAGATTTCAGAACCTTAAAGGTAAAAATTTGCAGTTATCCTTTCAGATAGTTTTAATGATTCTAAAATTTTGAGGTAGAGTTTCCTCTTAATCCAGTGAATACTGCATAATTATTGAAAATTGCCGGGTCATGTTTATTTTTTAATCAGACTTATATTTGAATATCTAATTCAAATACTAAGTACAAAACTTGGAACATTAGATGGTGACAGTATTGTTTATATTCTAATAAACAGCTCTTGACTTCTAGTAGAACTTACACAATTCAGCAGGTTAAATGTTCAGTGAAGAAAATGAGTGTGTGCTGTTCATTAAAATTTTTTTAATAACAAATTTATTTTTATTTTTGGCTGTGTTGGGTCTTCATTGCTGCGTGCGGGCTTTCTCTACTTGCGGCGAGCGGGGGCTTCTCTTCGTTGTGGTGCGCAGGCCTCTCATTGCGGTGGCTTCCCTCGTTGCGGAGCATGGGCTCTAGGCGCGTGGGCTCAGTAGTTGCAGCTCCCGGGCTCTAGGGCGCAGGCTCAGTAGTTGTGGTTCACAGGCTTAGTTGCTCCTTGGCATGTGGGATCTTCCCGGACCAGGGCTGGAACCCGTGTCCCCTGCATTGGCAGGCGGATTCTTAACCCTTACGCCACCAGGGAAGTCCCTGAAGTTTGTTTTTAAAAATACATGTTAAGAAGTTTGAAGTATATGTTTATAGGTCGCTGTTGATTGCATCCCTAGAATTCTTGAAATCTGAGTTGCGGACGGTTTTTGAAGTTTTGCAGGGGTGGGGTGGGGCTGGTCACTTAGTCCACGTTTTAGAAAAAGTTTGAGAACCACAACGTTCTTTTGGTTGACATTCATCAGAAGACAGATGTCAGGATACCTGTCTAACATCTAAAAGTACAGTGTATTTCTCCAATTTTTCCATCAAAGTGCCTGTCAAAGAGCAAATGCATCAGTGTTGGGGGCAGGGGCATTGGTCTAGGAACAAGCTGAATTTCTGTTAATTTCATACAAATTTTGTATTCTGCTTCACGTTTGTGTTTATCTTCATATTTTTCTCCCAAATCTTTAAATTATTTCTTCAATAAAGTGTTTTTCTGTGACTTTGAACAGCAACGTGGTGAAATGGTTTTAAAGAAAATCCTCACTTCTTTTGCTAGGGAACGGTATTGATAAAGACTGCTGAAGAATTGATGAATTTTAGTAAGGGAGAAGAAAACCTCATGGATACGCAAGTCAGAGCTATTGCTGGTAGTGGTGCAAATGTCGTCGTAACAGGTGGCAAAGTGGCAGACATGGCTCTTCATTATGCAAACAAATACAATATCATGTTGGTGAGGTAAGAGGGGACTGCATTCTATTAACCTGGATTGTAAATGGCTTTGAGTGGTGAAACACCAAGCAGATAAATTCAACACACCATGAAGACTGTTAAAAGGGGGAAAGTATGAGGTATTAGATTGCATGGCAAGAGGACTTAACTTGATCTAGGGGAACAGGAAGCACCTCTGAGAAAACTTACCTTTAGGCCGAGAGCTGAAGGACCAGTTAGCAGATGTTAATTGAAGAGGGAGAGGGAGGAGCTTAAGAGACCAGACACAGACCTGGTACACACTGCCAGCTGGAGCGTGGGGTCAGGAACATAGCTTTAAATTCATGAACACGTTTGTGGCTTACACTAGACAGTTCACCCACCCGTTCCCACCTCTCCGAGCACCTAATATAACGTGCAGAGTAAATCACTCTTCTCCTCACAGAACATGTAGTTGCCCAAAGTAAAGCAAAAGTTTTCTGTGTACCAGGGCTTCCTTAGTATTTCAGAACTATGAACCCTTGACATCCTAAGGAGACTGGAGCTCTCCCAGTTCTAGAATAATGCCCTAAACACCTGTGACTGGATTGCACAGTGCAGTCCAGACCCATTCTGAGCTTGAACCTTCAGGGTCAAAAGAAGGTGACCTGAGGCCCAATGTACAGTTTCCTGTTTAATCTCTTGTGTTTTACTATGGTATCTCATGGAATTAAAACTTCTGTTAAGGTCTTTGTTTTGTTTTTTAAAGGCTGAACTCAAAATGGGATCTCAGAAGATTATGTAAAACAGTTGGTGCTACAGCTCTTCCTAGATTGGTATGTATTTTGGACAATATTAAAAGAGAGTTGAACCTATTTGAATTATTTTTATTACAAGAGTCGTTTTTTCGCAGACTCCTCCTGTCCTTGAAGAAATGGGACATTGTGACAGTGTTTACCTCTCAGAGGTTGGAGATACGCAGGTGGTGGTTTTTAAGCATGGTAAGCAGTAGTGGTAAACTATATGTATGTGAAGTGTGGGGAGTTCATTTCCTTTTACTAATCCCCAAATATATTTAATTTATTGACAGAAAAGGAAGATGGTGCCATTTCTACCATAGTGCTTCGAGGCTCTACAGACAATCTGATGGATGATATAGAGAGGGCAGTAGATGATGGTGTTAATACTTTCAAAGTTCTCACAAGGGTCAGTATCAGCATTCATCTTAATTTAGTATTTGTAAGTCCTCAAAAACACAGTTGGCAGACATTCTGAGAACTTGAATGGCTTGTGTAAAGCAAAGCATCTTCCTCCTTAAGACTCCACTTAAGTATTTGTTGCTGATGAATTTTCTAAAATGAAATGAAAAGAAGTAAATAGCAAATCAAGGCTTTTTTTTTTTTTTTTTTTTTTTTGGGGCACGGGCCTCTCACTGTTGTGGCCTCTCACTGTTGTGGCCTCTCCTGCCGCGGAGCACAGGCTCCAGACGCGCAGGCCCAGCGGCCACGGCCCACAGGCCCAGCTGCTCCGCGGCATGCAGGATCCTCTCGGACTGGGGCATGAACCTGCATCCCCTGCATCGGCAGGCAGACTCAACCACTGCGCCACCAGGGAAGCCCAAAGCTTTTTCTTTATGTATATAACTGTTTTAAAGAGATGGTTTATGGTGGTTTTCAATTATAATATACCTTCAGTTGCTTCAGCACTATTCTTAGTGCTATATTTGGAAATACAGATAACCACATAGTGATGTTCCCTTTCTTAACTTTGGTCCTTTTTCGTATACCAGACACTATGGTGTAGTAAGGTAATTTGTTCAAATCACGCTATTTTTATGACATTCATAATTGGAATTTGAATTTTATAAAACTTGTAATTGAATCTGATTAAAACCTCTAGTCTGGTGGAGTACTGGAATCTGAAAAGATTTAGAAAACTGGAAATTGCTTCTTGGTGACTTTTTTTTTTTTTTTTTAAACTACGCATTATAGGATAAACGTCTTGTACCCGGAGGTGGAGCAACAGAAGTTGAGTTAGCCAAACAGATCACATCGTATGGAGAGGTATATGGCTTTCTATGTACAAACTGACTTTCTTGTCGTCGTTTGAATAAATTGAGTAATAAGCACATTTTTGTTTTAGACATGTCCTGGACTTGAACAGTATGCCATTAAGAAGTTTGCTGAGGCATTTGAAGCTATTCCCCGGGCACTGGCGGAAAACTCTGGAGTTAAGGCCAATGAAGTAATCTCTAAACTTTATGCAGTACATCAAGAAGGAAATAAAAATGTTGGATTAGATATTGAGGTATTTGAAAAAAACACTATGAACTTGTTTTATTTTGTGAATGCGCAACCTAAAAAGACGTATTAAGTTTAAAAGGAAAATCAGAAAATGTTCTGATTTGTGAACAAATGATTTTCATAACAGTTAGCTTTTTCATAGTTTATCTGATAGAGAATTTAGTATTTTGTTAAAATTTGTTTTATAGTGTAGATGAGGTAGTACTTTTTCCTAGCTACTTATTCTAGTTTTATTTAAGTAGCCATGTTTCTATTGAGTACAAATATTTTCACATAAACATTTAAAGTGAAAGAATAAAAAGTTTTGTGTTGACAGGCTGAAGTTCCTGCTGTAAAGGACATGTTGGAAGCTGGTGTTCTAGATACTTACCTGGGAAAATACTGGGCTATCAAACTGGCTACTAATGCTGCTGTCACTGTACTTAGAGTGGATCAGGTGAGTGAGAAGTGAAATTTTGATCTTTAAAAATACTAATTTTTATATAGTTGGAAGTATATTTTCATGGAACTAGAACATAGCACAGTTCTCATTCTATTCAAAGTACCCCCCCTCAAAAATTGTTTTAATTCTATTACAGTTTTAAATTGTTTTGAATGTATTTCAGCTAATTTAAAATGAAGATTTTGCCAGTGAAAGAATCCTTTGCCATTTGGGAACTGGAGTGGGTAAAATCTGATATAGATTCATAGTTTTCAAGACTTTTTAGACTAAGAACCCCTTTGTACACATAATCTAGAGAGGAAGTTTAATATGGAATATGGAAGGGCCATAAAGATCTGAGGCGGATATTGCAGACTACAGTATTCCCTCCCTTATATGCAGTTTTACTTTCTGTGGTTTCAGTTTACCCACAAGTCACCTGCAATCCTAGAATATAAGAAAGAAAATCCTAGAAATAAGTAATTCATAAATTTTAAATTGTGTGCCATTATAAGTATACTGTGTGATGAAATCTCACACTGTCCTGGTCCAGGACGTGAATCATCTCTTCGTCCAGCATATCCATGCTGTGTGCACTGTCTGTTAGCCACTTCGATTATCAATCAGGTCAACATATTTTACTTACTGGTCCCAAAGTGCAAGAGTAGTGATGCTACCAATCAGATATTCTCTTATTGTGCCTAATTTATATATTTTATCATAGGTATGTATGTATGGGAAAAAGCACAGATACAGGGTTCATTACTATGCTCAGTTTCAGGCATCCACTGGGATTCTTGGAAGGCATCTAAGGGGGAACTACTGTACCACCTTCAAGGAAGTGTGGAGATGATAGGACCTGGCATTTAAATATTTTTCTTTTGTGACAGATTATGTCTTGGGGTACTAAAATCTTAAGGTGTAAAAAATCATTGTATTTCTGCCAATATTTTTGAGGAATTATGGCAGAGAAGAAAAGTGGTGAAGACTACTTTGGATTCACAGATAAACCAGAATTCATAGTTTTTCAAAAAGGTGTTTTCTAAACTTAATGAAATGTATTTTCCTACAAAATTCTAGAAGTGATTATTAACCAATGAATAATTTTTAAATACTGAGTAGAAAATTTTAATTGCTAGGGGCACAGTATAAATCCATTAAATGAAAATCATGCCAAATTAGTCGTGGGAGAAGCAAGTTTTAGGTAGAAATGGAAAGGAAATTAGACTGATTCTCAGATCGGTTGGTTGTAATTATAGCAAAACAAATTTCACTTCGGTAAAGGAAGAACTTTTTCTTAGGTAAGATGACCAAAAATGGAACCTGGAGATCCAGTTTCAACACACTGAAAATAATCAGAGACTGGATATCTATGTACTGGATTTATTAATAGTGTATTTTTGTATCAGTGCCTCAAATAGTTTTTAGTGGAAGAATATGTTTTTGGAGTTTTTAAACAAAGATAATGTTTAAATGCCTTAAGGAAATGTTTGTTCTATAAGTTAACATGTGGCTAAGAATAAATAGGAGGACCAAAAGTATAAGGGGACAGGAGAAGCTAAGTAGACTGAAGCATGAGGTAAGCAGAAATTCTAATAGTAGAAGTTCCTAAGGAACTTTTTGAATGTCAGTGTCCAAGCAAGACAGTAATGTTAATAACACAAGTAAGTGCCTTGCTCACACAGGTACTTCTGAATTTCGGTTTTAAACTGGGAAGGCTGTGTTTTGTTTTACCCTAGGGGAGGATGTTCATTGTTATGTGCCCTTAGCACTCTACATGAAATATGTATCTGAAGAACCCATCCAACTGTCTAATGAACACTCTTCAATATAGTTGTACCTATTTTGCATAGTACATATTCTGGAAAAGGACTTGTAAATCAAGTTTTAAGCATTGGAAAATGTAGTAGGGCTGGATTAATCTTGTTCAAGTGTTTATTTCACTAGTTCTCAAATTGCCTCCTAGTCAATAGCATCAACATCACTGAAGAACTTAATAAAAATACAAATTCCCAGACCCACTGAGTGAAACTCTGGAAAGAGGCCCATCAGTCTGTTTTAAATAAGCCTTTCAGGTGATTGTGATGCCCTCTAAAGTTTGAGAACTGTTTTTAGGTACTTTTTTCTTAAACTATACTTGGGTTCTAAAATTATACTTACTGCCTTTAATTCAATCTGAATTTATCCTCATTTGGTAAAATGTTCCTCCAAGAATTTCAAGTTAGGTTTCTTTATGAAAGCAGCTTCTGAAAAGGGGTGGGAAATCTATTGAAGGTGGTAGAGAAGATATTTTATGGTTTGTGTTGCATGAGACTCAAGCCAAACCCCTTGATGTTATACAGAAAGATCTCTTAATTATAAATTTGGGAAGCAGTGAATACTGTATCCAATTTTGAGATTTAGAATGTATATCAGAGTTTTACAGTTCTACTGTGGGGAAAGCCAACTGACTTTAACTTCTCCCATATTTATTTGAGCCCAAAGCTACCACGCACCCCCAACACCTTTTTTTTTTTTTTTGCCCAAACATAAATCCTTTAAAAATGCTATATGATTATACTTGGAAAATGCTGGATTAGTGCATTCTAGATAAATGAGGCTTCTAGCATGTTTCCAGGCAACTAGGTGCTTGGATTTTTTCGTTTATGAACACACATTTCCTGTATTTGAATGGCTCTCACTTATAGGTACTAGAAAATGTCATTGTTGAACTTTATATATATTTTACGTATCAACCACTTTAGATTATAATGGCAAAACTGGCAGGTGGACCTAAAGCTTCTAAACCACAAGGAAATTGGGATAAAGATGGTTGGCAAGACGAATCTCATATATAAATAGCAAATCAGGTGCCAAACGGACTGATTTATGCCAGTGATGCATGCAGATATTTTTCACATTCCGAGCATTGGGTTGTTGAAGTGCATGTCTTAGAATGCCCCTCGCTAATGTGTGTGAATTTTGTTGCTATTAATGTCCACAAAAGTGGAAAACTCACCTGCTGGACAATTAACAATATGCTAGTGTTTCATATGCAGTGTAATAACAGATTGCTCATTGGTGATGATTGCCTAATAATGAAGCAGGGTAATAGAGAAATATTCTTTCTCTTC
Organism: Monodon monoceros; assembly: GCF_005190385.1. Lineage (NCBI taxonomy): Eukaryota > Metazoa > Chordata > Mammalia > Artiodactyla > Monodontidae > Monodon > Monodon monoceros. Next base: position 15,720,053 of record NW_021703767.1, read on the forward strand.
ACTCTGGAGCTTGAGTTTGTAAGTATACTCTTGTGGATTTTGTTTTGTAGATCATCATGGCAAAACCAGCCGGTGGGCCCAAGCCTCCAAGTGGGAAGAAAGACTGGGATGATGACCAAAATGATTGAATGGCTAGATTTTTACTGTAGGTGAAGGCTGTGTTTGTAGTAGTACTCTAGGAATTGCCTGATGTTTTCATATTCTCCTAAATTAAGACGTGTTTTGTGTATCTTGTATTCTCGGCTGGATGATACAATAAACATGTTGTTACTGTCAAAGCCTCTTTGTCTGAGGACCACTGTTCTTGGATCTGGTTGACCTGTTTTGTCTCAGCCTTGTTAATGAAATGAACTGTGGCACTTAAGGCAAGTCACCTAAGTTATGAGGGGCCTGTTGGCAATATAAATCTGGCCTGCTGCCTGTTTTTATACGTAAGTTTTATTGGAACACAGCCATGATCAGGTATATTTATATATTGCCTATGGCTGCTTTTTACAAGGGAATGGCAGAGTTGCATAGCTGTGACAGAGACCAAGTGGCCTTCAAGGCCTAACACATGTAGGCCTTGACATTTACTTAGGCCTAAGACATTTACTACCTATAGGAAGTCTGTCAGTCACTGGACTAGATGTGAGTATTTTTTCACAGCTCTGAAAATCCCTAAGACTGAGGTGACTTGTTTCAGTAACATTAAATGATGTGTTAAATAGCTGACTTAAAACACATATATTCTGGTAGCAAAGAACAAAGATACTTGTGATGCAGCCGAAAACATGCCTCCTGACATATAAATGAAGCAAGTCAGTTTTTATACAGTGGAGTTTTGAAAAAGCAAAGACCATAGTAAAAAGTTAATTTAACTTATTTTACAGAACATGTGCTACTATGTTTTGGTTATATAAGGTCTTTGAGTAACATTTTGAAATTTTATACTGTTTTTGGTATTTCAAAGGAATTTGGATGCAGTATGGCTGACTGGGTCTTAGGTAAACTCATCAAGGAATTCCTAATAGAGAACCTTACAGGAAGTTTAGACAGGTTTGGTATTCTTAAGGCTCTTAGGGTTGTTTACAACTTGGAAACAGTGGCTGCCTTGGGTAAAAAAAAGGAATTTATTAGGACAGTTCACAGACTTTCTGGCCAGAGGCTGGCATTAAGGGGATTTCAATGAATGTCTTCCTTGGGTCGATTAACAATTGCACAGAACAAGTGCAGAGTTCAGTTTACACCCCAGCTTATGCACACTGCATGGCATCAGAAGCATTATATATGTTACCACCAAGGTCAAACACCTATGCTTATAAAATTAACACTTTTTTGCTTTAACGAACACACTTGAAGTTTTAGTTTGAAACTTTTTCTTCTAAATGTTTTCTAGTAGTGTATGTCAGTACAACTTAAAATCTTCTAAGTAATAAAACAAGTTTTGGGGGTAATTCATTTTATTGATGTGTTGCAAACCACCACCCAGACGTATTAATAAGCACAGAGGACTTAAGTAATTCAGAATCCTTTCCAGAAACTGGAAGCAGGAATAAAAACCACTGTGACAATACAAAACCATTGTAAATTTTTAGGTATTTTCCCTTCAGTATTTCAATAAACATGATTTCTTCTGGCATGTATTTAATTTTAAGTTAACATGACTTACAGTTAGTCTTTACTTTTTTATTACTACAGCCATTATAAAAGCCATAAACATGTTTCCAGAGAAAGCACTTTTTGAAATTGTTACAGTATTCTCTCATAAAATAGGAGGTAAGCCTGTGAATTTAGTACTTTAGTTGTAGGCACAGCTTGCACATGTGTGTCGCTGATGTGAAACCACTGTCCTTTGGTTGATTCCATTTCAAAATCTGTCAGGAGGAAATGTAAAATTAAATATATAAATGGAAAGATTCAAGTTCATCCTTTTTTGGTTTTGCCGTAAATATCTGCTGAATACCAGAATTCTGTAAGACCTCTTTCTTACCCTGTAGAATATCACCGTGGAGAACAAGATTAGAGAGATGACTGTTTGCAGATCTTGCCTTGGCATAGGCAGTGTAATGCCCCGACCTCATGGTACCACTGTGTTCAACGACTCCATATAAGGAATATAGTACCCTTGTATTTTCTTCAGCAACATTCTTTAAAAATGAACAGGAATCAAAAGTTAGTTCTAGTCCCATTTATACAGATGCCATCGACAAGACAATTTTAAACTATGCAGAGGGTCTCTAACCTTCAAGAATGCAGAAGTCCTGAGTGTGAAATGGACTATTATTTTCTCCCTACCTTTTCTCAGCCTACTGAGTGGTAGCACGCTTATGTTTTTACTAGAAAGTTGCCATTGCTCTTGCCCTGCTGGAAGAACCATAAACCAGGGTCTACCTGCTAAATCACAGTTTCCTGGCCCAGATACTTAAATAACTGAACTTGCCAAAGCTTCTTTAGGAGTCTGGGATCAGATAATTAATACCTCAACAACTCATCATCCTATTTCCAGCCCAAAATGTACGCCTTTAACAGCAAGAGGATAGCATTTAGGTCACACCCAAGACCACCCCTTAACATTTTCAAATACCCCCTGCAGATTTGGTGAGAAGGACATGTGACCTCTCAGGAGCTCACTTTCCCCATCTAACATGGAGGCTGCTTATTTTAAGATCACATGTGCCATAGGGCTGGTCAGCAACAGGGACAGGTGTTCCAGCTGGGGGCCACTCGCAGACAATTACTCCACTTGCGTTCTCTTGTAAAAAGTCTTCCTGAACAAGCATCACTGCCCTTCAACAGTACTGTCACTACACTCTCTAATCTTTGTCTCCCTATTTGCTAAAGAACTCTTATTACATCACCCCAAATCCTGTCAGCTTCCTCAGGGATTTCAGTGGCCAATGAACCTCACAGGGTTTTCCCTGCCATTCCATTTTAACCAACCACAGCCAGGACTACATTCTGGAATCGGTCATCACTCAGAACCCTTTAACTTCAAAAATCTTACTAATTTTCTAGTCTCAGTCTACAATTCCATTCTTCCAACTCTCACCTCATCTATACTAGTCAACCTAACAGGATCCTCCAACCCTCGTTTTCTCCTGGCCTATGAGGCCTCTTTTGGCCTCATTCCCAAAAAAAGTCTCTTCACTTCTCCATATGTAATGGAACAGCAACATCACATTACCTGAGAGCTTACTGGAAGGCAGAGTCTCAGACCCCGCCTCACACCTACTGATTTCCATGTGATTCACATGCACATGTCATTCTTACAGACAACCTCTCAACACCCACCACATCCAGCTCATCACATAACCCAGCTCTGAATTCCACGACGCACCTTCCCCGACCCCATACACAGACAGCTGCCATTGCTAGGAAACAATTCTGTAACCATGCAGCCTCGAAAATTCATGATTTTCTACCTCACCAGGTCCTCGATGTGACTGTATAATTTATAATGTGTCCTCAGTTAGCTGCCTCTTCCATGGATGTCCTTCACAGCAACTAGACCAAACTTCCACCGCTCACCTGTAGCCTCTCCTTAGAGGTGACCTCACCTCCCACTTCAGGAAAACTGAGACACCACCCACCCAGCTGCACGTTGCCCGCTCTCAGGAACGTGAAGTCTCCTCTCCCTTTGGTTCAGAGATTCTCCAACTTCCTGTCCTTATCCCAGCCTTTCTGGTCTTCTCCAGGATCTTTGCTCAGTTATCTCTCTTTTCTGTATCTTTTACTTCTAGATTTTCCTCTTTGCCTACAAACCTAATTAAGTCTCCTAGTATTAAAAAAAAAAATCTTCATTGATGCACCACGTTTCCTTTTCAGCAAAAGCTCTAATGTATCTATATGCTCTATCTCCAATATTCTCATTCATTTCTCAACCTACTGAAGTTACCAACACTTCTTAAAAAATTTACCATGACCTCTATACTGTCTAACACTTTCTAGTTTTTTTCTCTGATATTGTGACACTGAGGCCACTTAATCCTTTCCTTGAAACCTGAACACAGGACAATGGCATTTTAGGCAAAAGATGGATTCCTGACTACCCTATATTCAAAACTAATCCAACCAGAGCTATTTCTATTTACAGGTATATCTCATTTTATTGTACTTTGCTTTATTGTGCTTCACAGAGACTGCGTTTTTTAATAAATTGAAGGTCTGCGGCAATCCTGCACTGAGTAAGTCTATCGGTGCCAATTTTTTTAATAGCATTTGCTCACCTGGTGTCTCGGTGTCACAGATAATTCTCAAAATATTTCAAACCCTCCACCAGCAAAAAGCTTACAACTCACTGAAGGCTGAGATGATGGTTAGCATTTTTTAGCAATAAAGTATTTTTTAACTAAGATATGCACACTGTTTTTTTAGACACAATGCTATTACACAGTTAACAGGTTGCAATACAGTGTAAGCATAGCTTTTATATGCACTAAACCAAGAAATTCGTATGACTTGCTTTATTGCAATATTTGCTTTATTGTGGTCTGGAACGGAAGCCAAAATATCTGAAGTATGCATATACCAGCAAAAGTGGCCCTGGCCTATGGTAGTAACATAAAAGGAATGACAATTCACTGAAGTATTTAAAATCTGAATAAAGAACAACAGTATAGCTTCTTTTATTCTCCAAATTCTTCAACATGGAGATTCGCTGATATCCTCGGTGGTGTCTTCTTCCACCTACACCTCTTACACTCTGATGCTTGCCAGAGTTCTGTCATTAAGCATCTCTTCTTTCTCTCTCCTTGTTTACACAAGAGATCCTATCCTCTCATAGTTTTAACCACCACCTATGTATTGATTTCCGAATCCTTATCTCCAGCCCTAACCCCTCTATTCTGGCCCTCAGACATGTACATCCACATGTTTTCTAAACATAGCCACATGAATATCTCAAAACTATCTGAAACTCAATGTTTCCAAAACTGAACTTATTATTATTCCTTTCTCCGCCTCCCAACCTGCTCTTCTTCCTGTGTTTCTTACCTCAATTTATGGCACTCCCAACTGCCCAGACACTCAAATCAGGCCCTGGGAATCATACTCAACTCCTTCTGTAGCACCCTCAGCATCCATTTAAAGGCCTCTGCCTCATCTTCCAGAGGCAAGAGATCAAAAGTCTTAATTTTACCTCCTGAAATATTCCTTCAATCTCCCCATCTCCAGCCCTAGTTTAGGCTGTCATCATTTACTGACAATTAACTCAACAGCCTCCTAACTTCCCTGCCTCTACTCTTGTCCTCCTAAAATCCAGCCTCCTTTGCTTCAGCAAGTAACCTATGTAATATACAGACCTGGCTGTGTCACCCTGTTGCTTTAAGTTCTTCAGTGGCTCCCCACTGCATACCTAATAAAGCCCAAGTTTCTCATCACGATAATCTTCCAAAACCTCATTCCTCTCTCACTTCTCTGGCTTCATCTCCTAACGTTCCCAGACCTTGTACTGTAAGCTCTAGACCTGCTTATACAGACAGTCCCTGGCACCCGCTGTGCCACTTTACATGCCCTGCCTTTGCTCCTGCTGTCCCCTCTGCCTGGAAAACGTGCTTCCTCTTGATTCATTACACTAAGTCTTACTCCTTGAAGTAGCAGTTGAGGCAGAGCCTCCAGAGCCTTCCCTGAACCACCAACATGCTGGATTAAGTGCATATCACCCCTGCTCTGTGTATACCAATCCTATCACTCAACCATATTAAATTGAGATTATCCATTAATATATCTGCTCATCTTTAGTTATATGCCCTCAGCTCCCAAGACGTCTGCCACAATAATGGGGGTTCAAAAAAATGTTGAACTGAAATAACCTAATGTTCAACATGATTCATCACAGATCTTGACATTATAAAGGTACAAAGATCAAAGACCCAGTCTACTCAGTAGTTCCTATCAACTTCAAACATATGTGAGTTGCTGTTGGAGTATTTGGTAATAAGCTATGATTTCCCTTTAAAGGATTTTCCCCAAAAGGCAAGTTCCACCTACCTTACATTTAAGGGTACAAAAAGGAGCCAAATCTAAGATTTCTGGAAATTTTATGTGTCTGTTAACTTTGCGTAGGTTAAAACCAGCCTATAAAAGAAGGATAATACATTAAGTTCTCTTCCTGGAAAAGCTGTACATGTTATGTAAACTATAGTCCCACCCCAATGCCCAGAAGAACACCAACATCTAGCCCTAGTTCAATCTGCTTAGAAGACTCTATCCCTCTGACTACTAATTGATTTCCAGTTGATTTGTTTTTGCTAAGTGCAACAGACACACACACACACACACACACACACAGTCCAACACATTGAGATAGCTGCTCCTATAAGAAAACTCTCAATGTTCCTGCTTTAGGCATCTGGAAAAGCCAGATTAGACAACAGGTTTTGAGTGCTTAAAACTCAGCAATAGCAGGAACTTCCCTGGTGGTCCAGTGGTTAAGAATCTGCCTTCTAATGCAGGGGACGCAGGTTCCATTCCTGGTCGGGGAACTAAGATCCCATAAGCCATGGGGCAACTAAGTCCGCATGCCACAACTACAGGGCCCATGTGCCACAACTAAGACCCGAAGCAGCCAAAAATAAAACAAATAAATAAAAAATAAACATAAAAAAAAAAAACCAACTCGGCAACAGCAGAATACTCTTCTGTGAAGCATACACTTTCAGCCTCACTTTCTAACCAAGCTTGGTGAACTGTTCATAGACACCCACCCAATTAGTCAAACTCATACAGAAGAGAAAACACTACGAAGGTACTTTGGGACTCGAACTGAATTTACAACTTGTACTGCTCATAGGAAAAAGTCTTCCAGAAAAGATGGAGTCACCAAAATGATGAAAAGCCAAGGTACCAATCAATGCCTTTTTATCAAGGGTCAGTAAAAATAAGATACCACACAGATCACTAAATTTCCCAAGTGTGAGAAATAACTAGTAAACTGGTCTTCTTTCTCTAAACCTGAAAATAAGATTAAAGTAAAATGCTAATATATCTAAAAAGAGCAACATGAGTTCTAGTAAAACTGAGGTGTGATTGTGCCTAAATTTCTCTTCCACCTTGACATGCATCTTCATCAAACCCCTTTTGTGTGGTAACATAAACATATGTATTATTTTACTTTCCTACTTCTCTGAAGTTAGAATTAAGAAATAACAGAAAGCCAAAAAAAACACAGTAATATGTTGAGACAATAACAAATAAAGCAGGTGTCACATATAAAACAAATTTTAGGTAACGAACAAGGGGTACCTGCTGAAATCTCTTTAAGTGAAGAGTAAGAACAGGAGGAGCAAGGGAAATTAGCATCTGCTTCTTAGCATTGGTGTAAACGTGTTTCTTCTCACCTACAGAAAGAAAGCAATTTTAGCAGTGTGAGGATCATTTTAGACCTCTATATAGCATTCACATCTGCTATAAAATCATTTCAGGGGCTTCCCTGGTGGCGCAGTGGTTGAGAGTCTGCCTGCCGATGCAGGGGACACAGGTTCGTGCCCCGGTCCGGGAGGATCCGACATGCCACGGAGCGGCTGGGCCCGTGAGCCACGGCTGCTGAGCCTGCACGTCCAGAGCCTGTGCTCCGCAACAGGAGAGGCCACAGCAGTGAGAGGCCCGCGTACAGCAAAAAAAAAAAAAAAATCATTCCAAACATCTAAAGCAAGGATCAGGACGCTTTCTGGAAAGAACCAAATAATAAATATTTTAGGCTTTTTGGACCAAGAGGCAAAATCAAGGATATTTTGTACGTATTAATACACAAATTTTATAGAATTCAAACTATAATAAAATAATTGAGTATGATTGCAGTCTACTGAAAAGAAGAATGGAATCATTTTTGGAGAGGTAACAATTAGGGTTCAAAGTTCATGTTTTCTACTATAAAATCATTTTCAAATGTTCATCTGTAAAAAATATTTTTAGCTCGGAGATCACACAAAAACAAGAAGCAGGCCAAATTTAGCCTGCAAACCACAGTTCACGTACACTGGCTCTAAAGCAAACAGAAATGCTATAAAATCAACACGATTTACTTTTTGTATCAACAAGTAAATAAATAAAAAACTAGACTTTCTAAATGTTTCAACAATTCTAGCAAGAATCCTTAGGAATCTATGATGCCTCCCTATCCCACTTACCCAAGATCAAAAAACAAAACAAGGTGGGGGCAGGGGTAGGAGGGGGATTATTAATATCTTTCTGTTCTGTATTTGAAGAAGATGGTAAGAAAGCACTGTCCTCCCAGTACCTTGCACTGGGCACGTCACTTCAGCACGCTGAAGAATTAAAGTGTGGTTTTCTGGATGCAAGAGAGATGAGGCTCATCACAAATGACAGGAAACTGAGGATACAAAGAAACAGCCCCTATCTGTTAAGGAGCCTGCTGTGATAACATCTCACTGGGATGATTTCCCTACAGGGAGTGGTATCAGAGAGCAAACTGCCCCACTTTAACTGCTGCTGGGATGCCACAGAGTACTAGCCACATCAACAAAGTTCTGCTTATCCATCCTTCTATTAAAATATTTACACAGAGGGCTTCCCTGGTGGCGCAGTGGTTGGGAATCTGCCTGCTAATGAAGAGGACATGGGTTCAAGCCCTGTTCTGGGAGGATCCCACATGCCGCAGAGCAACTAGGCCCATGAGCCATAACTACTGAGCCTGCGCGTCTGGAGCCTGTGCTCCGCAACGAGAGGCCGCGATAGTGAGAGGCCCGCGCACCGCGATGAAGAGTGGCCCCCGCTTGCCACAACTAGAGAAAGCCCTCGCACAGAAACGAAGACCCAACACAGCAAAAATAACTTAATTAATAAACTCCTACCCCCAACATCTTCTAAAAAAAACAAAAAAATTTACACAGTATTTTGGGAAAAGGGAACTTATTGACACCATCCAAACCCTGATACAATTAAAACAGTAGTACTCTACTGATACAGTGCAAAATGTACCCCTAAACATTAATTTTACTTTCTGTGAAAGAATCTGAATACCTTTTATATTTGCCTTTGGTCCACTATACTGTCTCCGTGTGCACACTTCACAAAGCAGTTTATTAGCATCTCGAAGTTTCTCATTTCGGGTGAACTGATATAAACAATGTTGGATTGAACATTCATCAGTACTGAAAGCTTCCCTGTTTGCAAGAGTAGAGAAAGCAGTTTCTGGATCTTCGTTTACAACCTCATATACTTTCATCCCGGGAGTATGATCGTCATTCAGAATCTCTAAATTTATTTCGTCAGGTTGAAGAGCAGCATTCAAGTTAAGGTTCTTAAATCCACTGGAAATGTCCACTTCTCCACTGCTCCCTTCCTTCATGTAGGCACCATTTAAATTCCTAGTACATTCAGCAGGAGATGCCAAAACCTTCAGATCATTATCCATGTTGACATTTTTCATATCTACTTCCTCTGTGGATTTTTGATTGTCAGTTATACTTTCTATCATTTTTTCATGGCCATTCAAATCTTTCTGATTAACACAATATTCTTTATGTATAACTTCCTCTTGTGAAATATGGTTGGATTTAATATCCACTTCTCGCTGAAGTGACATTTCAACTTCACATTCATTACCTTCAGGATGGTCAATGGCACAGATATCATTTAAATAAAGAACTTTTCCTTGAATTTTTTGTTGCCTTCGTTGGTTCTGTGTAAAAAGTACAAAACATTAAAAAAAAAAAACGAGAGAGAGGAAGAGAAAAAGCGTACACGTATCACATCAGGTTTTCCTGTTTATCAATCAAAAATAAATAAGTTAATAAGGAAGAGTTCACTCCCAGAATTCCAACCCTAAAAGTTCCTTTACTATCAGGGATCAAATAAATTATAGAGAAAAGTTCTTTGGGGCTTCCCTGGTGGTGCAACGGTTAAGAATCTACCTGCCAATGCAGGGGACACAGGTTCGAGCCCTGGTCCGGGAAGATCGCACATGCCGCGGAGCAACTAAGCCCGTGTGCCACAACTACTGAGCCTGTGCTCTAGAGCCCGCGAGCCACAATTACTGAGCCCACATGCCACAACTACTGAAGCCTACATGCCTAGAGCCTGCGCTCTGCAACAAGAGAAGTCACCACAATGAAAAGCCCGTGCACCGCAATGAAGAGCAGCCTAGCCCCTGCTCGTTGCAACTAGAGAAAGCCCATGTACAGCAAGGAAGACCCAACGTAGCCAAAAATAAATAAATTTAATAAATACATTTAAAAGAAAAGTTCTTTGATTGAAAGCAGGGATAAAACATCACCAATCATCAAAAAATTGTCACACGGGGGCAAATAAAAATGTGCAAGACATGGTCTCTGATCTAGACAGAGCAGTAAGGCTGTTGAACCCAAGTAGCCATGTATTAAAGCAGGGGGCGAGTGTCTACACACCAGGAAGGGATATATCCATGTGAGTTATAATAAAAATAATAAAATAAAAATAAACTGAAAACTCAAGGATGTATAAAAACAAACCAAAAATTCAAGGATGAGCAGAGGGATGGAGGAAAACATTCTGGGAAACAAATGGCCCGAAACTAGAGAAGCAAGGAAGCCACATATACAGAGGATAATAAAATACTCTACCCACTTAAATCACCTTCTTTGCCATTTGCTGCCTATGTCCAAGTGCGGGGTGGGGGGGTTGCATTTTATCTAGATTTCTGTTACTGGAATGCCTAAAGACTCAAGGGGTTAGCATTTTGAGTTGTCACTAAAAGGATAGTCCCTGTGAGGCTAATTCATAATACCAGAAAGCTGAAGGGCAGCACACAGGGCTCTGGATACAAAAATTTTCTGATATGCTTCAGTTAAAAATAGTACACAGGAAAGAAAAATGGGGGAAGGATATAAGCAAATACTTCAAAGGAAAGGAAATACAAACAGCCCTTAAACATAAAAACATGCTTAACTTCACTTACATTAAAATAAATGGAAAATAAAACTGCACTGAGATACTATTTTCCATCTATCAGACTGGCAGAAATCTAAAAGTTTGATAATATTCTGCTGTCAAGGATAAGGAGAAACAGCAAGTCTCATATGTTGCTGGTGGGAATATAAATTGGTACAACTTTTGTGGAGGGCAATTAATTTATCAAACCACAAATACAATCCCTCTTCTCAAAATGTGCCCAATCGATGACATATGTATAGGGTGATTCACAGCAGCACTGGCCATCATAGCAAAAAACTATAGGTGTTCGTATACCTAAATCAAAAGAGAAATGGTTAGATGAACTATAGCACATCTATTATACTATATTTAGTAGTATGTTTACTACTAAAATAGAATACCATACAGCGGTTAAAAAAGGAATCTTTGTGTCCTGAAATGTAAAGATCTCCAACAATCTAAGCAGAAACAAACAAAAAGCAAGGTCCAGAACACTGTGCATAATTTTTAAAAGAAGTGAAAAACAAGACTACATATTAGTATTGTACTTGATCATATTTTCCAAAAAACCTAGAGAACACATAAGAAACTAATGAAAGTAGTATCTATGTCATACAAGGAGGGAGAATTTTTGAATGTCAATGTATTAGCAACTCAAAAAGTTATTGAAAATGAACTAAAGTTTTTTTTAAAGTTGTCACAAGTAATGCAGAATTTTTTTTAAAAAGCACATTTTCTTCACATACACTCAGAGAAACTTCACTGCAGAGAATACTAAATGAGCTAATTCTGTAATTGCCCAATGAAAGTGCTGTATATAAAATAACAGACATGTCTACCAATGTCACTCAGACTTTAAACTCAATAGTTCAAAAAATTAAAATGAGAAAAGTATGGTTTTCCTAATTACCTACCTTGGCTTGCTTTTTAGCTTGCTTCTTTGCTTTTTTCTGTAAGTGCTTACTTGTTCCTGAAAGAATATCATTTCTCTCCTTTATGTAACTGTCATTATCTTTTTCTTCCTCACTTTCTTTATCTTCATCATCCATGGTTTTTTTCAGATTTTTATCATTTATACTTTTCTTACCACTCTTAAAATATGGAGAGAATATGGGCCAAAAATAAAACTTTACTACTGTTGGTGAAGAGATTTCATGTTACCTAAATAGTTTTCTACTCCTATTTTACACCAGATTTATTTTTCACAATATTTGGAAACATGTCCAGGACAAAATTCATTCATCTCAAACACCAGAAAGCAATCTTCACATACTGAGAAAACAAGCAAACAAACAAGTAAAACAGTAAAAAAAAGGCAACTTAACATATGAGTGTAATAGAAAGGAATTTAATGAGTTGTATTAGACACATGCTGTATCATGCTGTAATTACGTCTATTTCTAAATGCACTCTCTGTTGGTAAGTGATTTACATGTTCCACTACAGGTATTCCTTTTCATTCTTTTCTTTCTTTGAATGCAAATGACAGTTTTAAAGAAAGAAAAAAGAGTAAGTTTAGTAAGACTTTAATCACTAAGTAACAGTGATTTAAAGGGACCCCCAATTCATATTAAGTTGAAAAACGATTTATCCAATACTCATAATATGTTCTCTTTTTCCTAAGACTACTTGATAGGAACTAAATTAATATCGCTTAAAACTGAGATACTCTCTTAACATTTATAAACTTAAATCTATAAGGGATTTGTGGCTAATCTTAAATAATGAAAATAAATAGTAATTTATATTAAGTAAATATTTCCTGATATGTAAACTAATCAAGTTCATTATCTATAAATAATTCCAGACACACTCTTTAAATATATATATATATATTTATCCCATTCTCTTTTCAAATCTTTAAAATTCTTCTGTCTCATATACACTAAGAAAAATTTCTCCATGCTTGGCCTAGTAATGTACAGCTTGGAAAAGGTAGCAAGCCCTCCCCCATAAATCTAGCACAGGAAAGAAAAAAATCTACTTAAATAAATGTAAGTCTTACCTGATCGTCTAAAACCGGTAGAGACAAATCAAGGAACGATTCATGAACCAAGGAGACCTTAACCAACCAAAAAAGAAAACGTAAAAAGGAGGAAAAGATTCATTTTAAACATTATATAGTAAAATCATGGGGGGGTGCTAAATTTTAAAATAAAGGCTTAGGAAAATGAAATGAAAAATTACACAGTGTTGAGGACTCTGGGTTAGGGGAAATCAATTAAAATATTAAATAACTTCTTCCTGATATAAGGAGTGCTCATAGTTCCAGCAAAAAACTATGCATACTTGGACAGTTCAAAAAGAATATCTTATAAAACTAACTAGACATTTCTGGTTTTGAAAGAAACAATTGATAAACTGTACATTATTAATATTAATGCATAAATCCAGTCTGTACTACATCTACTTACAGTTCTGCATTCATCACACATGATTGTACTAGTTAGTTCACCACCAAATACTCGGTCCACAAAACTTGGTACTGATTTTTTCTTTTCATAATCTATAAGGGGAAAAAGTCTATCAATTATCCTTATATAATTAATGAAATAAATCGAAACTACTTACCTATCTAACCCTAAAATTTAATTTTAATTTCCTATCTTACTGACTTTTCTCTATTCATAATTACCACAATTTTATTTTTATGCTACAGTCAGCAGCGTATACTGCACTTCTAAACATAACACATTTTAACATAATCACATCTTGTGAAAAAGAAAAAAAAAGTTCTTATCCAAGATCTAGTCAGTGGAAAATAAATTTTGCGAGTCAGTGAGACTTTCTGTATATCAGTATCTTACCTAGTAAAACAAGCAGATCGAGCTACACACAGAATGCTATTTTAGCTCGCTTCTAGCTCTAAAATTCTAACACCGGCAGCAAGTTTGGGAGTAACTTGCTTTGTGAACTCCACTTAAAACAAAAACAAAAAGCCCTCAGGAGAGTATTTCAGACAAAATCCTCCTTTTATTTTTCTATGTTCCCAGAAATAACCTTGATAAGTTTAGCATAAGGTGACATAATTTAACTACCTAGTAGTCCAACTTTCTAATTACATGAAATGTGTAGGCCTTATTCAAATGACAGGTGTCATTTATACAGAAACACATTTTATGACAGACAGTGCAAACAGGCTTGATTCCCTCTCTGTTGCTGGCCAGGCCAGCACCAAGGGCACCAAGGAGGTAAACAGTTGCTATGTGTTGATTCTGAACTGTGCTTTACAATACAGTAGTTGCTAGTCATTGGGGCCACCTACATTTAAATTAGTTAGAATTAAATGAAAATAAAATTTAGCTCCTCAGTTGCACCAGTCACATTTCAAGGGTCACATAATAAGAAAAAAGTTATCTCCATGATTAATAAACGAGCTGACAACTCTCAAAGACAATCACTGCTAATTAAAGTCTAAGCTTTTGAGGGAATTCCCTGGTGGTCCAGTGGTTAGGACGAGGCGCTTTCACTGCCAGGGCCCGGGTTCAATCCCTAGTCGGAGAACTAGCTGTTCCGACTAAGATCCCACAAGCCATGTGGCGCGGCCAAATAAATAAATAAAGTCTAACTTTTTGAAAAATAAAACTGTGATGTCATCTTAGCTCTATGTTTATAAATTTTACCATAATATTGCATAAAAAGAATACACCAGAAGTTAAATTTTTCTAAAGTATTTACCTTTGGAGTACTGAATAATTGTTTTAAATCAACGAAGATAAAGAGAAATTATAATAACTGTGGATAATAATATAAATTATTAATAACTGTGGATTTGAAATACATGTGTTAGCAATCTTGTCCTAAAGTACAGAGGAATTCAACTATAGTGCTTTAGTTCAAAAATTCAGACATTACCTTTAACTTTATTTTTTAGCTCTTCATCCAATTTTTCAGTAGAATTACCAAATGCTTTAAGAATTCCTTTACTCACTCTCTAAAAGTAATAAAATAGATATATATACCATTAAATTTTATAGTTATTTTCCTTAGAAAGTATGTAATCAAGTCAAGAAAGTGATCAAGAATTAATTAGCTCTCCAAACTTACTGAATAAAACTTAATATTTCTAAAATCACATTTTCAAAATTAATTCCAGGAGCTAAAAAGAATTATACTTAAAAAAACAATCACTAACCCCTGAGCAAAGGCACCATCTTATCATTTCAAGATTTTAACCTACTCAAACCAAAGCTTTTCAGAACATGCCCACCTCCTTTGAAAAGACCACTGAAATACCATGTCCTAGAAGCAGAGTGGATAATGAGAGCTACAGGACAAACTCCAGTGCTCAAAGTCTAGCTCCATCACTACTGGATGACCTTGAACCAGGCACTGAACTTCTCTATACCCTAGTTTCATAATCTATGAAGTGAGAAAATGACTCACAGAATGGTTGTGAGGACTGAGTAAGGTAATGCTTACAAAATACTGAGAACAGTGCTTGACAAAAAATAAGAGCAACATAAATATTAGTTGTTATCACTGTGTTATTACTATTATTAATTATATCCACATCCCCCCAAATTACTTTATATCCTGGTAATTAACAAAAAAATTAAAATACAAATGTTCCCTGACTCTTACAAAATAAAAATACTTCTTAGATTCAAAAAGCAGTGTTAAATCACACTCAGAATTAAGAGTAAGGGTGCGCTGCAACTGGGAATCGTTTGGGGGACACACATTTTCCAGTACCTTATAGCTCTCCTGGTATAGGCTAGTACAATAGAACCCTTAAAGAACAATAACACTGTAAACATCAAGCAAAGTAGAGCATTATGAAAAGGGGACTCATTTCTAATTCCCTTCATTCATTCTAATAATTAAAATATACTGGTTGAAAAGGCTGGTGAAGAAAAAAAATTTTTTAATATAATGGCCTCAACTAGTTTTCACTGCTCTAATAACTCTTAAGACATCAAATGACAAAGAAGTTAATGAAGATCAGATTATAAAATACACTGGTCAAAATATGCTAACTTGACGTTCTTCTGCTCTCATTCCATCCAATAAATAGCGAAGCAGCTCCTGGCTGTCTTGCTGCTGATAGCCTTTAAATCGCACTGCTCTACAGAAAAAAGAAAAAGAAAGAAAAAAGAAAAACAATGGTGAGTCTACTAAAATGAAACTATTTTTTTATAAAATCTCAGGATCATATCCCAAATCTTGGAGTGTTCACTAGTTTCTCAAAAGTTTGTTTAGTCCAACAACATCCTTAGTAGATTTAATTTTCATACAAAGTACGTATTTTTTAATCCAAATGAAATAAACCATGCTTTAATATATCTACTGAATTAACTCTAAAGCTCATAATTTTTTCATATTATTTCCCAGCATCCTACTGATGCACTGAAAGCACAATCAAAACAGATACTCACTTTTTACAGACCTGAGAAAAGAGTTCTCTAGGTGTCACGATTCCCTTTTTGGTCTCTTGCATCTCATTAAGAAACCGGCTCATGGCTAAAGTAAGAGGGCCTGGAGGCTCAAGGTTTATTTCTAAGGGTTCCTGAATATGGGAATAAAAATTACTTTCTTCAGTCAAATTTTGGAATCATTTATTTTATCAAAATGTAACTAGTCAACCTTTATTCCTATGTTCCTGACAGAGCTGTCCCAATTAAATTCTCAAAATGTACATCAAAAGATGGAGAAGGCTTCTGGTCACAGACTTTGATAAAGAATTCAGTTCTACTGTTTTAGATTATCAGGAACTTACTACCTAGGAACTGAAAGAGCCAAAGCAAAATGTAAATAATAAAAATGGATAAGGTAAAATTCATTTGGCTCTATAGCATTTAAGTCACCTGAAAAGATGTTAAAAATAAGAATGCATGCCTAGGGCTTCACAAACATCAACAGCGTTCCCAAGAAAGAAGCCAAACACTCAGCACAGCAGTACATGGCATACAAAGAGCAAATAAATGTAAAGGCCCCTTATAAATTTCCACTAGCCTGAAAATCCTTAACTTGGTAGCTTAAAACCAAATAAACAAAAGAGGTGAAAATGAACATCAATTCTTAAAAATAATTTAAAATGCTACTATTCAGAGAGGAAAAGTACTGAATAAAAGAAAATTTTAAAGTACGTACTGTTAATGCCAAATCAGGTGGTTCAATTTTTACAATTGTTCCAGACATTTTTACTTCTTTTAGTAGTTCTCTAAGCACGGGTGTTTGTGACAAATTCTGGAATGTAGTATGGAAAAGAAAGGGAAAATTATTTAAAGGCAAACCAATTCATTCAAATGTTTTTTAAGTGCCTATTCTACCAAAACAGAAAATCGTTATCATCACTGCAATTTTTATTGCGACTGTCAAACAAAAAGTAACTTCATGTTCTTCCCCCCACTCTAATTGGTTCATAAATACTTCAGTTCTGAGCTGCTTCATCACCTCAGAAGGTCATTCTCCCAACCACCCAATATGAAGTAGCTACCCTACCACCGCCACTACTTACCACTACGTGCAACTAGGCGTTTGTTTCTGTACTTGGTTTTCCTGTTTTCCCCAGCCAAGTGAAAGTTCTTTGAGGGCAAGGGCCATGTTTGTTTTGAGCCCTATTGCACCCCAGTGCTTAGCACAGTGTTTTACTGTCATGCAAAGTAAACATTCCCTTGAGTTTTTTTTTGAAAACATAGAAATAAACTACCTACAAGGGAAAAGCTCAAGCCTACAAGTAGCAAATATGCAAAAACACCCTATGAGGAAAACACTAGATTTCCTTAAAGGGGGAAAAATTAATATTGGCACCTGCATAACTGCATTGAAGAAACATGTATTTCCCAAATTACTGAGTCCTTTCACAGTTATTTGGGAAGTAGAATTCATGGAAGGATTTTCTTTAGCCATGTTTTCCTTTTTTTCTCTCTCTTGTTCATTTTTACTCTCCTTTTCTAGTTTTTTATTTTCAAGTTCAATATTACCACTATCTTTTGCTGCTTTAAAAAAAAAAAAGAAGAAGAAAAGACTTATTAGCAAAATGTATAACACAGCCATACCAAATGCAAAGTTATACTGGGGACCAGAATTTGTGAATTTTACCTAATAACATGATTTGCCACCTGTTTGATTTTAAATGTTTTCTTACAAATATAAGTAAATTACCATCAAGAGAGAAAAATCAATAAACAAAAAATATTCAGAACTGATGTAAGCATTACTTTGACAAATGAAACCAAACAGTATATGCTTCAATATAAATCCCTTTTTAATGCACAAATGTTTTCTACAAATGAGCATATCTTACCCTGTGAAATCAGAGTATAAAGCAATCAAATAAAGAATGTGGACATGAAATAAATTTTTAAATGAAGTCTGAGGGTCAAAAACCAATCCTGAAGTTAGGAACAAACAATTCTGGCTCCACAAAAGATACCACTGTGACAGTAAAAATGTAAACAAGCTTTTAAAGCAAATGATGAAAGCCAACCCAATTAATTTAATTATGTATGAAAAAAACCTGAGAAGTATCTGGCCTTTTGAAGGAGTTACAGGCACTTTACTTTCACATCATCCAAACAAATGTAACAAAATACATTCATTATAAGGCAGGTCTCCCTTAAGCCCCTGTGGCAAGGTATGGGAATAGGGTGTTACTGCCCATTACTTAGTCCAGACTCTACATCACATTTTGACTATATTATTTCTCAGATTCCCTTCTAATTCTAACTCCTTATAATTATCTATATTCTCACTGTTTTACGTTCTTAACCAAAAATAGTTTGAAATCAATCATAATTAATGTTATTCAGCTACATGTAATGCTATGGTGTGCTAAACTAAATATCAGCAGGTTATATAAATCAACATTACAGTATATATTAAGAAACAAATGATTTTACCTGATTTTGGAGCTGTAATACCGGCTTGTTTTCTAACATAATCAACCACCTGACCCAATCGGTTTGAATTACAATACTGGACCTCATCATCACATAGGTAACACCTGTGTCCCAAAAGATCCCAGAGAAGAAAAGTAACAAACTGACAACCACAGAAGGGCACTAATTTTAATTCATGGAACCCAAAGTGTGTAACCCTCAAATTATTCTACTAAAGAAACTGAAAATGAAAATTCTATGTTTTGAAGGAGACTATACATATTAACTCTGGTTTACTGTTAAATAAGGTTAGCCTGAATTATAGCTACATATAAATACTGTGAAAATACTCCAAATATTTTACTGAAATGGCTATTTATAACATTAAAGTGAAAGTTTTTTCTAATATTTCAAATCACAGACCTACATCATCAAAATTAACAAATTTTACAACTGACAAATGTTCAGTGAACACTGCTATGTAAATGGTTTTTAAAGATGTAAAATTTTATTTTAATGAGGTTAAAAGAAATACCAGCCTGACATTTTCGTGCAAAATCATTGCCAAAATTTACTATATTCTCAGTTTATTTGGAATTTGTTCTTAGTGTCCCAATTTTTAAACTAAAAATAATCTACCATACACTTTGTAATATCACAAGAAAGAAAAACAAGTGTGAAAATTCCTATGTCTTCTCCATGCTATAATTTTTGTTTGTACAATACTAAGCAAAAGCGTCTCATACCATCACATTCTCTAGCCTTCTGAAAGTGATGGTACGTAAACAAATACTACAAAAATTTTAACTTTCTTTCTCTTTAAACATTTCAAACACCTCCATTCTCCAACATTTCAAATGATTTCCAGCAAATGGGCACAGGAGTTGAAACTCACCATACACTCCAGTTGTCCAAACTAAGAACCAGACAATGAGGTTCAGATCTCGGCGTCATATAGTGCTTCAAGGCATGCTGCTCCTGAGAATTTCTGCCGCAGCCCTAGAGAATCATAATCATAAACCTCAAAGCCACAAAAATTCACCAGGAGAGAATTCATAATCTACAATGAATAAGGAAGTGGGTCAAGAAATTCTGCCATTCTTATAATATTGAAAATAAAACTTCAGACTCTAGAGAGTCCAGATTTTGTTAAAACTTAAATATGAATAGGCAGCTGAGGACATTTAAGGAAGAAGGTATTTATAAACCCAAGCACTAGAAGGACTCTTCCACTCCAACTTGTCATTTCCAGTCCCAACTAAACCATGCTAATGTAGTCATTCACTAGTTCTAGTTTAGACTCCTTAACATCTTCCTAAGTATTTTCCTAACTTCAACCTTTCTTCATATACATATTTTTTTAGTTTAATATTCCTAAAACAAAGCTCTGTTCACATACTCAATTCAAAAGTGATGAATTGCTCTTAAACTCCTACTCACCAAACCTGATACCCTCTGATCCCAATCCACCTTTTCAGGATTAGCCCCCATAATCTCCTATTTGAATATCATCTACCAGCTAAAACCACAGCCCTTCCACAATACAATTTTGTTCACATTATTCCATTTGCCTTGAAATTCTTTACTGTTACTGCCACTGATCAAATCCCACCCAGTCTTCAGGATCTTGCTCAAAGGTCACTTCCTCTCAGAAGCCTGTGCTTATCCTTCAAGATAAGAAAACACTATATTCTTCCTCTAAACACACTCCTACAAAACATGGTATAAATTCCTGGTGGCATTCCTTATTTTCTACCTTATATTAAAGTTGTTAATGTTGATATCCTTCCTCCCCTGGAGTGTAAATCCTGAAGGCATGAAAAACAAAATTAACCTATTACCAAAAACCTAGCAAAGTGAAGGAGGTCAATAAGCATTAATTGAACAAGTAAATGGGAGATTTTCACCTACATCTGCATAGGCATATTCATAAAAGAACACGACCATATTGTGTGTCTCCAGGTGATTAAATCACAGCTAAGAAATACATCTTCACTGTGTATCTATCTGAACCAGGCTTCCAACTCTCTTGGATAGCACTACAATAAGTGGTCCTGTTTCTATTGTAGCTACTAAAAATATCCTTCAGAGGAGAAATATTTATCAATGGCTTCTAATCCTTCAACTATGATATCAAACCTACTAACTCAATTTATCCTGCTCAACATTTAAATCTAAAATAAACTAACATTTGATATTAATTTTGAAAATTTTAACACCATTTGAGATTATCTGAAACTTAAACATGACATGAGTTATCATAAGACAACAGGTGAGAATCCCTTGCTAACACTGCAAAAGATAACTCTACTGGGATAAAAGTTAACAGTTAATACTGACATTGTCTTACCCTTAGGAATTAAAAAGATAGCAAAATAGATAAAATTTATAATAAGAAATGTATTGTGGAAAATTTGAAGTAGTAAAATATATTCACCCTCATCATATGTATCTAACAGGTTAAATGAAAACTTTTCAAATATAAATAAACAATAAATATGTTCTTTACTAGCATATAAAATTTTTTTAACTGTCTGACCACAATAAGGTACCACCTATCAGAATGTTTAAAATAAAAAACTGTGACAATACTAAATGCTGGCAAGGATGTGGAGAAAGTGGATCACACATGCTACTGGTAGGGATATAAAATGGTACAGCCATTCTGGAAAAGTCTGGGAGTTTCTTAAAAACTAAACATTTAAGGGGATTTCCCTGGTGGTCCAGTGGTTGGGACTCTGCACTTCCACTGCGGGGGGCATGGGTTCAGTCCCTGGTCCAGGAACTAGGATCACATGCTACGTGGGGCAGCCAAAACAACCCAAAAAACTAAACATTTAATTATTATATTACCCAGCAATTGCACTCTTGGACATTGTCCCCAGAGAAATGCAATCTTAAGTTCACGCAAAAACGTGTACACAAATGTTCATAGCAGCTTTATTCATAATCACCTGAAAAGTGAGATAAGCCCCAATGTCCTTCAACAGGTGAACAGTTAAAGTGTGGTACGCCCATACCATGTAATACCACTCAGCAATAAAAAAGAACAAACTATTGATACACACAACTTGGGTAAACCCTCAGGTAATTAGGCTAAGTGAAAAAAGCCAATCCTAAAATGTTGTATATTGCATGATTCCATTTATGTAACATTTTTAAAATGACAAAATTTTAGAAACAGAGAACAGACTAGTGGTTGCGAGGGGCTGGGAGGAGGGATGGCAGTAGAGAAGTGAGTATGATTTTAGAAACGCAACACGAGGTCCATGTAATGTTGGAACTATTCAATACCTTGACTGTGGTGGTGGTGGATACATGAAACTACATAGGTGACAAACTGTACAGAACTTAGTACACACATACTCACATGCACAACACACATATACCCACACACAAACGAAGAGAAGTAAAACTGGGGAGACCTGATGAAGACTGATGGATTGCATCAATGTTAGTATCCTGGTTGTGATATTATACTATAGTTTTATAAAATGTTACCACTGCCCAGTAGTCCAGTTTCCTAACATATAAACTTACCACCACTAAGGCTGACTAAGAGGCTCTCCTGACCTCTAGTACCAAGGTAATACCTGTGAGCTGTTCTGCAACCCAGATACCACCCAACCCCAAGGTATTCATTCCCCCAGCAGCCAGAAATGTGGCCTGGCGACAGCTCACAGCTCAGTCCGTCCACCCCCAAGAATTATCCTCAGTGGAAGGAAGCCGCCTTGCCCAAGGTTAGTTCCCCTCCCCAGGGTCAGCCCATATCCAATGGCTGGTCTATGCACAAGTACAAAGGCCTGGCCTCTTGCCTCAATTCAGGACCTCTCTGAAGGCCAGAGTTCACTGTGGGATCAGCTGAGACCCCGTAGCACTGCCTCTTTGCTCTCCCTCTGCCTAAACTTGCTTCCCTCACTGTTTTCCTTGGGTGGTACCTGAGAACACCCCCCAATAAACCACCTACACACAAATCTCATTCTCAGAATCTGTTCCCCAGGGAACATGACCTATGCCAGCTAGCATTCTGGTCACCCATACTGTACTTTTAGGTAATATCTTCTAAAAGAAGTTCATACTTATATAAATTTGTAAGTTCATACTTAAATAATAAAATTCCATATCAATCAAAATCTAAGCATACCTGATGGCCACATTTAAGACACAGCCAAACTGAAGGATTTTCTTCTGTTTCTTCTTCAGATTTATCTTTTACTTTATTGTCTGTCTTACAATCTTGGCAAATGTTCCATTCCACATTCACTAAAGCCTTTTTCAAATTACCTTGTTCCAATCCTTTTCTAATGTGTCTGCACATAGGTTCTATTAAAACAAATAATAAAGGAGTACGTGAGGTAAAATATGTCTTTCTTCAGTTAATCTCAAAACTTACACTTGATTTGAACTTCAAAAATGAATTTATAAACAAATTTTTAGATAACCTGAAAAGTTAAATTTTTGTTTGATATTTGATTATAAGACGATTACGTAAGAAAGGGATGTTATACAAATTTTGAAGTCCTTGGTATAACTACCGCCACCCCAAATCACTTCAATTTATTTATCACATCTATTATTCTCTTTATTTTGAAAGGTTTGTAGAGAAGGTCCCTCATTCAGTCAACAATACAACTACTGCACACCTGGCACTGTGACAGATGCCACGGAACCTAAAAAGTGACCAACTCACAGCTCTTTCTTTAAGCAGCACACATTCTGGCAGGAGAAGCAAATAAATAAATAAATGTACAAGAATCTCTGAAACATGCTATAGCAGCACGAGAAGGTTGATGTCAACGAAAGTTTCACAGGGGAGGTAATGT
The DNA here is from genome assembly GCF_005190385.1 of Monodon monoceros. Taxonomy (NCBI): domain Eukaryota; kingdom Metazoa; phylum Chordata; class Mammalia; order Artiodactyla; family Monodontidae; genus Monodon; species Monodon monoceros. The sequence goes on from NW_021703767.1 coordinate 15,743,550, forward strand.
CTGTATAATCTTGGAAGATATTTACAGTAACAAAAACTCATATTAATTAAGCACTTAACTATGAGTGTGACACTGTGCTACATTATCTCATTTAATCCACACAACCACCCCAGAAGGAAGACTCTACTATCCCCAATGACTGATGAGGAACCTCAAAGTTAGTGCCTAAGGTCACATAACTACTTAACAGCTATGCCAGAATTTGGATTCAAGTCTTTCTTATTTCACGCTCGTACTTTAAACTATGACCTCATGGAGTAAAGAACAATCTGAAAAGGCCACATCTCATGAACAAAGGGATGGCGGCGTAAAATGTAAAAGTGCATGCGGTCTCCTGAGAATGGCAGTCACGCATGTTTAAAAACGAGCTGCTGGACCTGAAACTGAAAACCCCCGCTGGGGCTAGATCACTAACAGGCTTCACACGCCACTCTAAAGGGCTTCAGTTCTTTGAGGGCCCCTGGAGATTTAGAAACTCATCAAGTGACACAATTAGCTTTATGTCCAATGAATGTGCACCAAGAGAATATAAATGCAAGTGAGATCATATGAAAAACTACTAAATCCCAGTAAGTCATCAAAGAAACACAGACTGGAAAAAGAAAATACTCTTTTTCAACTAGCAAATCAGGAAAAGATTTTTACAAATGATACTAACCTGTGTCAATAAAGGTTCAGAGAAATGGGCACTTTGTTACGCTGCAAGGGGGCCTGTAAATTAGTAAAACATTTCTGAAGGGCAATTTGGCAATAGATCCAAAAGAGCCTTGAACATGTTTATACCACTTAATTCAGCAATTCTAATTCTAGGATCTGTACCAAGAAGAAGATAACCAGGTGTGCACAGTTTTAGCTACAAAAATGTTTACTATGACTCTATTCATAACACTGAAAAGTTAAAGATTTATCTACATTTGTAACAGTAGGGGATTACCTAAATAAATTATGAAATGTGCAACCATGGTCTTTTACATCAATGGAATAAACATCACGCCATTAAAAATGTTGTGCTATTAAATGACATGTCTATACAAAGATTAAGTTAAAATGCAAATTACAGAATAATGTACACTTTGATCCCATTTTTACATATTAAAATAGATGTCCATTTAGGGATACAAACAGTACTTTAAAGATTTAGTTGGTGAAATATACCTAAAGATTCAGAAGAATCATCAATTGGAACAGTTTTTCCCTTTGTCCGTTTCTTTCCCATGTTGGCACTTTATGGATTACTTACTGACACAAAATAACAATCTAGAAAACAAGATAAAGTTAGCTTGACCAAAAAAAAGTATGTTTTACAGTTCTATTGGAGACAGTAACATAACTAAACCACATAATTTTGTGTGTCTATTAAGTTACAAAAACCATTCACATGTATCATCCAGTTTTCAGTAAGAACCCTGAAGTAGGGTATTACCTCTGTTTTTCATAGCCTAGGAATCTGATTCTTAGTAAGGTTAAAAGGTTTTCAATAAATGTAAAGGTCAGGAGAGAACCTACACCTTCTTACACAGATCTTGAAAAGTCTCAGCCCCTTATATTATTAGGAATTCAACTTCTCACTAGATAAATGTGGAATGGTGGTGGCACTTTGAAACAAGATAATTTCTCGTCCTTCAAAGCCATCTTTCTTAGCTCCTGCAGGGAATGCAATTTGATCGATATTTCTCAAAGAAAATTAAAAATAATTCTGAAAACAATCTCCTAGAGGGAGTTAGAAAATTCACAAAATAATTCAAAGCCAAATATAAAAAGCGACACACGGTTCTGCATTTTTCCACACCAGGATTTCCTATGGATGTTAGCTGAAAATCGATTACATCTGCATTCTCAACCATTTACATTATATTCTTGACAAAATCAGTTTGGACTACTATGATAAATCTAGTTCATATCAAATCACCTCCTTAGTCAACAATTAAAAATTAGAAAACATGAAAAATACTGAAAGTACATACAGGTCTACCTAATAGCGGTTTTGAAAAGTATATTTTACATACATTAGAATAACTTAGTGTCAAAATCACTTAAATGACTAAAATAATTATTTTACCTGGGATGCTTATTAAAATTCTGATTGCATAAATGGAAAGTAGGACCTGGGACATACGTTTTTAAAACACTTGCCAATTAATTGATACTTAGCTGTCATCGTGCTCTGGCTTAGAGTATTAGAAGTATTCCTCCTTTAGCTCTTAATGGGTTAGGGTAACTAAAGGTAATTCCAAAAGGTTTGTATGAAGAATGAGTGGCAAATTAAATAACTGTTAACCTTTTCAAAGATAATATAAAACGTAACAAAGTTTCATGTTTACAAAATAAATTAACTACTAACAAAAGAACACAACTGTATGGGTATATATAAAATGAGCGTATATTTTATGTAATTTTCTCACCCCAAGATAATATTTAACATAATTTCTCTTATCTAGAATTGCAGATTTTAGGGGAAAAAAAACAGCATCCAAGTTCTTGCCTCCAATCCAACTCCCTCTAATCTGTGCTGCATTCCAGTACCAGACATATCTTCCAATAATGCCATTTTCCTCATATCACCCTTTTTTTTTTTTTTGCGGGGTACGCGAGCCTCTCACTGTTGTGGCCTCTCCTGTTGCGGAGCACAGGCTCCGGACGCGCAGGCTCAGTGGCCATGGCTCACGGGCCTAACCGCTCCGCGGCATGTGGGATCTTCCCAGACCGGGGCATGAACCCGTGTCCCCTGCATCGGCAGGTGGACTCTCAACCACTTCGCCACCAGGGAAGCCCCATCATATCATCCTGTTGATTCAAAGTATTTATCAGTTTTTCAACCCACCCTCCTATGCTGTGCACTCATGGTCCCTTATAAATTGTTCGCACCGCTGTGGTAATCCTTATTCTCATTACTTCTCAACAAAGAACCACTAATGTTTGATCATATAGTGCTTCTGATCTTCAAAGCCTTTTCGTATTATCTCATTTGATTTTCACAAAACCCTTTAAATGGAGCATTTCGCTAAAGAAGGAAACTCAAGCAAAACGATGAAAGATCACAGGGTGGCAGAGATGGAACTAAAACGCCGATATTTTGGTTCCAACACAGAATCAAGACAGTCTCTTCCGTATCCTTCACTCCAAAACACCCTGCCCCTACCTCTAAGCCTTTGATCTCCAGATAGTTTTCTCCATCTATCCAAATCTTCCCAATTTCTCCAAGACTTCCACTTCAATGGAGCCTTAGGCAACCATTCTACTCTAAATGAACCACTCAATTCTACTTCCCCAGCTAGTGTGCACTATTCATCTTGTACCCTAATCAGATACATAAGTGGGCTGCTTCTTAAATCTTTAACCTGGACATGTGTTATTTCCCTATCTGGAATCTAAAGTTCTAGAAGCAAGAAATGGTTTTCAGTGTTACTTCTGAATCGCCTATAGCATTTAGCATAGTGTTAGTACATAGTAGGTCAAGAAATACTTCTTGCATTGAAATAGAAAAAGATAATAGTACCTGAGGAATTAAGAATGATTATAAGGTGCAAAGGTAGGTACATAAGAATGAAGCACACAAGTTCCAGTGAAAAAGAGAAAGGTAAAGAATGAAGAAATCTGCAGTAGTGAAGACAGCACTAGCAAATCTGGTTTGAGGACTGCAGTAGCCCAGACTCCAAAGTAAAACTTGAAAGACGAACTGTAATTGCTGCAGGCAGAGGACAGTAAGGGGGTTGCTTCAATGATGTGGAAAAGCTCCAATAAATTATTTTTAATTTATTTTATTTATTTTTATTTTTTGGCTGTGTTGGGTATTCGTTGCTGTGTGCGGGCTCTCTCTAGTTGCGGCGAGCGGGGACTACGTTCCGTGTGGTGCGCGGGCTTCTCACTGCAGTGGCTTCTCCTGTTGCGGAGCACGGGCTCTAGGCGCGCAGGCTTCAGTAGTTATGGCACGTGGCCTCAGTAGTTGTGGCTCGCGGGCTCTAGAGCGCAGGCTCTAGAGCGCAGGCTCTAGAGCGCAGGCTCAGTAGCTGTGGTGCACCGGCTTAGCTGCTCCGCGGCATGTGGGATCTTCCCGGACCAGGGCTCGAACCCACGTCCCCGGCATTGGCAGGCGGATTCTTAACCACTGCGCCACCAAGGAAGCCCCTCCAATAAATTTTTGACAACTATAAAGGGCATCTAATGAGTCGTGAGAAGAGAGTACTGTGAGTACCATCAGCTATAATACATCAATAAATCTATACAATTTTTCAGACGAGTCTTCAGATGAGCGTTACTTTTTGCAGGACTCCACACAAAATTTAAATCAGAGCTGGTTTTGCCGGCTCTGATATTATCCAGTTCCCTTCCCTCTCCGCCCTCCCAGTCTTCCCTCGGTTCCATTAAAAATGCAAGCGTCTGGAAAACTTTGCAAGACTAGAACACGGCTTTCAAGTTTTGCGTACATTTATCCTACCCTGGGAGCACTGAATTGGTTAGGTGACAGATGCTGCCTATCCTACTAACCAACACACGGACGCGGCAGCCAACTCAGCCCCAACCCATAAGGTGCCCCTAGCCGCGCAGCGCTCGCCACATCTCCCTTTCCCTTCCAACTGCTCCACACCCACTGGGGAACCTCGGGGTCCACCGGGTCGAGGAGGGCGCCAGCACCAACAACTCATTGGTCAGCTCCTGGAACGGACAGGACATGAGGCCAATGAGAACGCGGTACCGGGCCGAGGCCAGGGAACGTGCTTAAGAACGAGGGCCTTCAAGAGGAGAACGAAGTCGGGCAGGAAATTCGGACTCCCGGCGCGCAGGAAGTCGTGCGAGCGGTGACTGCGAGGCAGTGGGAGCAGAACTCACCCACGGCGACAGCGCCCATAACTGCATCCCTTAATGGGCCCTCGGGCTGGGCAGCCTGCTCCGTCTTCCTCCGGGTGACGAATTGAGAGCGACAAAGCGGAAGCCAGCGTGACCCCTAGAAAGCAACAACTTCCGCTACGCAGCATTATGGGAAGTGGCTTTGGCCCCAGGGTCCGGCGGCACTGACGACAGTTAATCAGCGCCTGCGCGGGGCTCACACCGGAAGTCTGAACGCGGCAGCCCCTGGAAGCTTGGCTGTCAATGAGTATTTCCCGCTCGCGTGTGACTCTGGGGTTATTGAAATACTTCTAAAGTATGGGTACCAGGTGGTGGTGGTCAGACATTTGGAGTCTCCTGGATAGATACCTTACTCAAACACATCGCATCTGAAGGCTGGCTAAGAGGGGACATTTAAAGTTCACGCTTTTTTCCCTAATTCTGTCCAGTCGACTTCTAAAGTTGAATATGTAAATAGTCTTGAACTAACCTTGCCGACACAGGGTAAAATTTACAAATATTTACTGTTTACTCGTTAGAAATAGGTAAGTGCCAAGCCCTCTGTAAAGTGAAATAAACATAGGCCTCATCGCCCTGGACTATATAGTCTTATGCAGAAGACAAAATAATTGCTAGGAAAAAAAGATGCAGGTGGCAATAGAAAAGCAGGCAAGGGATATAAACAGGTAATTCACAATAAAAGAGCATGATATGAAGAAATATTCATCCTTATTAGTAATCTGATAAAACTAGGTTAAAGTGGCATCCTAGGTACTTCCCTGGTGGCGCAGTGGCTAAGAATCCGCCTGCCAATACAGGGGACACGGGTTCGATCCCTGGTCTGGGAGGATCCCACATGCCGCGGAGCAACTAAGCCCATGAGCCACAACTACTGAGCCTGCGCTCTAGAACCTGTGAACCACAACTACTGAAGCCCGCGTACCTAGAGCCCGGGCTCCACAACAAGAGAAGCCACCGCAATGAGAAGCCCACGCACTGAAACGAAAAGTAGCCCCTGCTCGTTGCAACTAGAGAAAGCCTGTGCGCAGCAAGAAGACCCAACACAGCCAAAAAAAATAAATAAAAAGAAAGTGGCATCCTAATCTGTCCAATCGGCCAGAGTAACGATGGTTAAATTTTGGGGGAAACTGGCTCTCTTGCTCTTTACTGCTGATATAATTTAAGTTTTCTTCATTCAGCACATAGGCTTTTTTTTTTTTTTTTTTCTATCCTAAAACAGGCTTAGGGCCATTGTACCACCTGCTTCCTCTTCCTAGAATGCTGTTCCCTTTTGATCTTATTCTAATTTTGTTCACACTTTAAAAGTCACTTCCTCACAAAGAAATTGGCTGCGCAATCTAGGAAACATAGCTACCCGATCACTCACATCACCTTATTTACTTCTCTACCCAGCAATTATCACTATCTGGTATTTTTCTTTCATAGTTACCTACATTTACCTCCTCCCCCAGCCTATCCCCTTGCCTCCATAGATACACAGAAACAAGGAGATATAAGCTCTTTGAGAAATGGGACATCTTTGTCTTGTTCATAGCTGTATCTCTAATACCTGGAAGTGTTTGGAACACAGTGCTTAATAAATACTTACTGAAGAAATATAGTCATGAGAAATGCTTGTACAAGAATGTTCATAGCAGCCTTATTCATAACAGTTTAAAAACTGCAAACAGCCCACATCTCCATCAAAAGAGGAATGGAAGAACTGTGGTATAGTCACAGTGGGCTACGGCAGTCACTGTGGTATAGTCACAGTGGAATACAACTAAGCAAAAAAAAGAAATTACTGATACACACAAAAACATGGATGAATCTTTATACTGAAAGAAGCCTTACACAAATGTACCTACTGTATAATTCCATCCATATGAAGTTTTGGAACAGACAAAACTAATTGTGGTGGGAGAAAAAATCAGAGTAGTGGTTGCCTCTTGGGTTGGGTGGGGACTGACTGGGAAGGAGCATTTAGGAACTTTCTGGGGTGCTGGTAATGTTCTATATCTCAATAGGATTTGAGTTACAAAGGTGTTTGCGTTTGTCAAAACTCAGCAAATATACATTTAAGATGTTCATTTCATTTTTACTTCAAAAGAAAAAACTGATAGGGATAGAGTAGGATAATCAAATAGCTCAGAAATCCCATTAGGGGATTGTAGATAAAGAGGGAACTTTAGGGGGCTTTGGGAGACCACAGTAAGTTAATGTTCGCTCAAGAATGCAGGTTTGCCTAACCACAAAACCATACAACAGAAGTATGAGGCATGCCTCAAAACAATAAAACAATGGTAGCATGAGACTCACATCCTGCCCAGTGAGCTCAGTAAGTTAATGACTCCTAGGACATGCTCTCTGTACACATAAAAAACAATAATTTATGGAAAGGTGACACTTCAAAGTGAAAGACCCTCATTGTACTGAGACCTAAAATAATTTTTCCATAGTGCCATGACAGTCCCGGCTTGACCATGTAAGGACAAGAAAAACTCCCCTGCCCAACCTGGAGGAGGAGCTGATGATGGAAACATGACATCTACTCAAGAATGAGGAAGAAGGTGGTCTTTTCCCCCTCCCCACTTTTCCTTTGATTATAAAAATGTAACCCACGAAGTACTCGGGGCAGCACAACACTCGCCTGCCCGCCTGTATGCCTCACAAGCGTCCTATTCTAATAAGTCACTTCTTATCCATCACTTTGCCTCTGGCTGAATTCTTTCTGCCCTGAGACATAAAGGAGCAGAGCTCCTGGGAGCGCCCCCCCCCAAAAAAAAGAAAACGCCACCTAGCAGTTTCAGTAGTACCTGACATCAATGGATATCAGTTTACAAACCTCATTTATGAGATTTCTACAATGAATATGTAACATAAAGGAAAAAGTGCATTGTGTATATTTAGTTCGTGAAGAAAAACATTTTTAATTACTCTCGTGTTGGAGTCGCGTTCAAACTGTCCTTTTATTAGCCGGGACAAGTTTCTGTGCATGCACAGGGTCCTTCCTAAGGTCGCCAAGGCCAGCATCCACGCTCAACTGTTCCTATTGCCTTGCTACTCAGCGTCCTTCAGGGACCAAGAGGATCGTTACTGCTTGGGAAGACCTTAGGAATGCAGAAAGTGGGACCCCACCACTACCTACCGAATCCCGAGCTGCATTATATACCAAGATCCCCGAAAGATTCCGCTGCAAGTTCAAATTTGAAGAGCGTTATTTTAAAGGACCATTTCCTGACTCAGGAAACTTGCCGGCTATGCTTCTCACTAACAGTGGCAGCAGCTGGGAAACGCCAATCCGGGAGAACAAACACTCCGCGACCGAGAAAAAGGAAGCTGGGCCCAGGAATCCCACTGGTCTCTGCTCGGGCTTCCGGGAAGAGCGGGCCTACGAGTGCGCATGCGCCAGCCCCGGATGACTCGGTCTCGGTCTCCCAGGCTGCCGGGCCAGAGCGGTTCGTAGACTTCCGGTTGCCTAGCCCTAGAATTTTGAGGCTCCCTCTGGATGAGAATTGAGCTGTCCGTACAGCCAGGACACTCGGGGTTACAGCACCGAAGGGGTCCATGGCTCGAGGTGAGTCCCTGTCCACTGGTGCTCAGCGGGATTGGAGGGGGTCCCTCGCTGCAGCGGCCCCTTCCACGTCCCGGGAAATTGGCTACCTGCTGGCACCCCCTTCCCACGACCTTCTCACCGCTCATTGGTTAGAGCTGGCTTCAGGGTTTCATGGCCCCGCCCACCCCTTTACCCTCCCCGCGCCACCCCGCTACCCTCGCCCTTCCCCGCACCCCCGCCCCCGGCCTGGTCAGTCGTTAGGGGCGAGGGTGCCTGCGTATCACGCTTCGGTAGTGGCCCTGGCAACTTTATGAGACGGTTAGGACTCGGGCAGCGAGACGCGCTCCTCCCTTAAAAAAAAAAAACAAAAACCTGGGGGGGGGGGTGAAAAGGATTCCGCTCAGGAAACTCAAGGTTCATTCTGCGTTCTTACAACATTCATTAAAACCTCGAGTCAGAAACTTCTCATAAGGGTGTTTCTGGGACTGAAATCTTATCTACGAAAATAATTTGACAAATCACTTATTGTGACATCACTCCCGTAGCTGTCTACCCGTAGGTCTATTAGTCCCAAACTTTGCTGGTTCCATTTCATCTTCCAGACCTCCAAACTCAATGAGGCCTCCTCCCAAATTCACTCACTCCCTGACTGAGTAAACAAACGTGCCTTTAAATAAATGTCGATTACTCCCCAAATTATATCTTCAGCCGGATCTCATAATTGTACATCTAACTGCCTGCTGGACATCTCTGCTTAACAGGTGTCCTGATCGGCACTTCATTACCTAGTATGTCTAAAACCAAACTTCAGATTTCCATCATCTTCCCCGTCTAAGTAAATGGCAGATCCATTGTTCCAGTTTCTTAAAGCCTTGGAGTTATTCTTACATATCGCATATAATTCATCAATAATCCTATTGGTTCTATACGAAATCTATGTCCAGAACATGAACAGTTGCTTACCACCTCCATCGCCATACCTTAATCCAAGCCACCATCATCTCTCCTCCTATCATTGTAGTGCCTACCTGGTCACCCTGCTTCCATCCTTGTTCCCCTACCCTCTTGCCAGCAGTGAGTGCGGGCCTCTTCATAAGTAAGTCAAACCCCTCCAGTGGCCTTCCATATCAGTCAGGATAAAATCCCAAATCCTAGCCATCCCTATGAGTTCCAACATGAACTGCCCCATATTTCCTTTCTAACCTTGTGTCCTTATAAAACCCTGCCCCTGGCTCATTCGGCCCCAGCCGCCTGGTGTAGCACCATCCTCTTTGATGGACTTTGGGCATGCTGTTCCTTTTGCATGGAAAACTTTTTGCCCAGCTAAACACATGGCTTTCTTCTTCAGTGCCTTCAGGTCTCTTCCCTGCAGTCACCTTAGCAGAGAGGCTGTCCCTGACCACCCCGTGTAAAATTCAACCACCTACCCTGCAACTTGAGCCTTATCTTCTTTATCTTCTTCATAACCGTTATTCACTGGACATACATATATGTGTGGGTTTTGTTGTTATGGTCTTCTCCCACTAGATTAAATCTCTGAGAGCGGAGTTTTTTTTGTTACGTTTATCCATTGTTATAGTCTTAGTGCTTGACACACAATAGGTGCTCAGGAAACATTTGTTGGGGCTTCCCTGGTGGCGCAGTGGTTGAGAATCTGTCTGTTAATGCAGGGGACACGGGTTCGAGCCGTGGTCTGGGAGGATTCCGCGGAGCAACTGGGCCCGTGAGCCATGGCCACTGAGCCTGCGCGTCCGGAGCCTGTGCTTCGCAACGGGAGAGGCCACAACAGTGAGAGGCCCGTGTACCACACACACACACACACACACACAAATATATATATATATATACAAAGTCTCTAGAGAGTAAAGCAAACATATTTAAAGGAGGGAGGCATGTGCAGTTCTAACTGTGTAGAGAAGAGCAAATATCATTAGGTCTGGAAAAAATGTTTGGGGGTCAGATAGGTTTGGGATACTATGCATACTAAACCCTCTTGTTAGAAATTCATGGTGCATATTGGCATCTAACAATAAAGACTCTGAGAAATCACACACAAAAAGTGTGCCGTATAATTTATTGTCCTAGACTTCTCTGGTGATCCAGTGGTTAAGACTCCATGCTTCCAATGCAGGAGGCACGGGTTCAGTCCCAGGTTGGGGAAGTTCCACATGTAGCGAGGTGTGGCCAAAAAAAAAAAAAAAAAAAGAGTTTATTGTACAAATGGGGTCACTTTTGTCTAGGATAAATACTAAACCAGTCAGGACAAGAAGATGACCCATGGTCACCCTAGAGAAACCTATTGAGCTTTGTGTCATTCAGCATTTCAAGAACTTATTTAAGAACACAATGCTTTATGTATTTTTTTTCCCCAGCATGGCATTGACACCCTGGTAAGGCGTTTTAAGGACATGAGTTGAAAACCACTGGGATTGGGAATGATTAGGTGGTGTTGGCATTGGTTTATACTCTGATCTGTGGAGACTGCCTATAGTATACAAGACATTATTTTCATATTTTCCTGATTCGTGTCCAGTTAATCCTAATGAAGTCAACACCCCACCACATTAATCATTCCCATAATCTTTGGTGTTGTTTTTGACAGGACCCATTGCAGCTACTGACCTGACACCTCTGAGTAGTTTGCATTTCTTTTTAAGTGGAAGAACTTTTTTTGCTCTTTAAAAGTACCATAGAGTGAACTAGCTAAATTGTTGGCCAAGTACCATTTTCTGATGTTAAAGAAATGACCCAACTATATTGGATGAAATAAAGAAGACTTGAATTAATAGACATGTTCTTAGAGGGCTTATAATGGATCATGCAAGACACCCTTTGGGAAGTGGATCCGCTCTCAATACGCTGGCATTTTGTGATACTGTGTCTTTGAAACTAACAGCCAGATGGTGAACTGGTATAAATTCACTCTGTTACTGACCAGGGTTCTTGGCTTCCTTAATCAATAGAAATTGATAAGAGGCCAGACAAGAAATTCAGGCAGGGCTTTATTGGAACTCCTGCTGCAGCAGGAGGGAGTGAAAACAAGTAACAAGTTCCCTTGCTCACTCCGGGGGCAGGGGGAGCCGTTTCCTTATATGGGGTGAGGATAGGGGTGGGTCCAGGGGTTGGGGTGGTCTGCCCACCCCCTTGGTGGTGCTGTGTGGCTTTTTGGTCTTTTTGTATGTTGTTCATAATTTGCCCCAGTTGCGCCTGCATGTAGTCGAATTTTTAGTCCCTTATAGTTTCTTTGTATTTTTTTGCTCGAGGAGACATTTGTCCGCGTGCAGGCACTGCAGCAAAAAGTCCCAGGTCCCAGCCTGTCTCAACTCTATTGGGTAGCTGTCAGGGTCGTTAGCCAGTATGCCTTTCCCCCCACCCGCCGGGAACCTAGCACACCTCCACCCCATTCTCCCAGACCACAACACTGTTGCCCAATCACCGATTATGTGAACTTTTCCCTAATAGATAGTTGGCGCCCTCTTGCTTGTTTCAGTATATTTCTATCAGACACTGCATACAATCAGTATAATGACAATATGGAGTGTGAATTGATGGTTGATGGAGAGATTAGAGGCAGAGGCCAGGTAAGAGGAGTCATGGTTCTGGAAGGAAATAGATGCACACTCAATTTTGAAACTTTGAATAGGCTGTTTCATAAAGGGGCTATTTACAGAGGTGTGGCCACGTTTAAAGGAACTATGACTATCCCTTGGCTGAAAGTTCTGCTGGAGCTAAAGAAGGGCTGCCTGCAGAAGCTTGGTCATAGAGGGTCACAGCCATTGTCAGAATACCACCAAAGCAAGGAAGGAGTAGTGAGGAAATACCCTAGCCTCTTTCTCCTCCCATCCTCCCACTTCCTGCCGGAACATTGGCTGAACCCAACCACAAGGAAGGCAGAAGACTTGGGTGCTATAGGCTATAGAGGTCAGCTGTCCAGAGTCCAGGGCAGGGAAAAGAAGGGCCAACAATGGATTTAGAGGATAATAAGAAAGTAACCAGCACAAGAAGAAATATTCCAAATGATGTGTCCCTGAATTAGACCTTGGTAGTTGGGCTTGTGAAGAAGGGACAGGTTCAGGCCTATGCTGTTTTTCTTGTGCTTTCCTGCCTGGCACACCTGTTTTCTCTCCCCACTATGCCTCCTCCTCCCTTGTCTAAGTCTTACCCTTCCTTCAAGGCTCAACTCATATCTTGCTGCCTTCCTCAAATCTTTCCTGATGACCTATTTCATTGATTATGCTCTTATCTTAATCCTCGTGATAATACCTATACTGGTCATTAAGCACTTGGCCTTTTTACCTTCATTGTTCTATATTTTATTAGATATAAGTCCTGATCTTTGAACCAAATAGAAAGTTCCAAGAAGGAGTGAAGGATGAAGCTCTACATATAGTAGCTGCTTGATAAACCTTTACCAAAGATTAAAAGGAATTCCATGAAGACACCAGTAGCTGAAATAATGGTGTTTGATTTCACGGAGTAAATTCTCATTGAGAAGGTAAGCCATGTTTGCCTGTGCAACAGTGGGATTGAGCTCTTCTTTTCCATTCGGAAGAGTAACCTTATTTTTTTTCTGGTGAATTTAGAAGTACTACATGCTAATCATAAAACGTCAAACAATATAGAAGCACACAAACTGAAAAGTGAAAATCCTTCTCTTCTTCCCTCTACCCACATTTAGCCAACTGTTAATAGTTTGGTGAATTCTCTTTGTGATTTTTTTTCAAGTATGTGTGATGGTATAAGAATGAATAGTAATATCATTATTTATTGATTAAGATTATGTATATTGCTCTACAATCTACTATTTTAGGTAACCATATAAAATGAACATCAATGTTAACATCCATTTTTAAAATTATCTCATAGTATTCTACTGTTTGAATATACAGGCATACCTCATTTTATTGCACTTTGCAGATACTGTGATTTTTACAAATTGAAGGTTTGTGGCAACCGTTGAGCACATCTATTGGTGCCATTTTTCCAACAGCATTTGCTCACTTTGTGTCTCTCTGTCATCTTTGGATTGGTATCCAGAAATCCAAGGGTACCAACCGGAAAAAAAAAAAGAAAAATTTAAGCCCTAACAAAAACCTTCTCTATCTAATAAGGTATCAAGAAAAGTACAGTCTAGCAAGACAGAAAACATCTAAATAATAAATACTGTATACCAGGCAAATCCCACAAAAACACTGTGACCTCTCCCCTACTAACACCAGCAAAGGGAGCCCAGATTCCATCTTCACTGAGCTGTAATAAGCACCTAATGCCCACCCCTTGTCAGAAAGGTGCCAAAAATGTCTGAGTTGGGACCCAGGACTTTCCTCCCTGCTAGGCAGTAACAAGGACTGCACTACAGTGTCAGTGTCAGCCCCATGTCAGGTCCATGTCAGACCACATGAAGAGTTTGTATGTCTGCGTGATGCAGCAATAACAAGGGACCCTCTTTTATCCCCTTCTGGGGTGTTGTCAGAGAGGTCTAGTGGAAAGTCAGAGCTCTCAACACCACCTACCATTAACAAAGCCACCCCTAACCCTGGTGTTAGTGGAGGCCACCTGGGGAGCAATAATGAGGCACTCCTATCACTCCCAACCAGGGGGGTATCCTTAGAGGCCTACAGTGGCACTAGAACTCCCATCCTCACCCAGCAGTAATGAAGAACTCTCTCCACTCCCCTACTTACCTTAGATGTCAATAAAAGCTGAGTAGGGAACCTGGATTTCTATCACACTTGGTAGTAATGAAGCAGCACCCACCTCTTCCCCTCCTGAAGCATTATCAGGTAAAGCATGCTAAATTGGAAGATTTAAATAATATCCAGAGTCTCTTAATACCCCAAATGTCCAAGTTTCAATCAAAATCGCTCATCATACCAAGGACAATGACAATCTCAAACTAAATGAAAAAAGAAAATCAATAGATGCCAATACTAGAATGACAGAGATGGGAGAATTATCTGACAAAGATTTTAAAACCCCTATCATAAAAATTTTCAACAGGCAATTACAAACACACTTGAAGCAAATGAAAAAAATAGAGTCTCAGTAGAGAAACAGAAGATAGAAAGAAGAACTAAAAAGAAATGTTAGAAATGAAAAATATAACAACCAGAATTAAAAACACAGTAGATAGAATCAACACCAGAAGGAAAGGAGCAAAGGAAAGAATCAGCAAACTGGAAGTTACAACAAAAATTACCCAATCTGAATAACAGAGAGAAAATAGACCAAAAATAAATAGAGTTTTAGGGACATGTGAGACTATAACAAAAGATCTGACATTCATGTCATCCCAGGAGAGGAGAAAGAGGACAGAACTGAAAATGTACTTGAAGAAATAATGGCTGAAAATTCCCCAAATTTGTCAAAAGGTATAAACAGACTCAAGAGACCAGATTAATGTCAAGCAAGATGAACCCAAAGAAATCCACATCAAGACACATCATAGTCAAAGTTCCAAAAACTAAAAGAAAGATATCTTGAAAGCAGCAAGAGCAAAATGAACCTTAGCTATAAGGGTAAACAATTCAAATAACAGAGCATTTTTCATCAGAAACTATGGAGACCAGAAGGAAGAGGCATAATACTGTTCAAATACTGAAAGTAAAGAACTATCATCCCAGAATACTTATATCCAGTGAAAATATGCTTCAGGAATGAAGGAGAAATCAAGACATTCTATGATAAAGGAAAACTAAGAGAATTTGTAAGACTTACCCTAAAAGAATGGCTAAAGTAAGTTTTCTAAACAGAAAAGAAAAATAAAGGAATTATGGAGGAAATATCATGACTGAGCAAAAATATAAATGAATAAAATGGATTTTCCTTGAGTTTTCTACATCATATTTGATGGCTGAATCAAAAATTATTACACTGTTGTTCTAAATATATGTAGAAGAAAAATTTAAGATCACTATATTATTATTTTTTAACATCTTTATTGGGGTATAATTGCTTTACAATTATTACACTGTTGTTCTAAATATATGTAGAAGAAAAATTTAAGATCACTATATTATTATTTTTTTAACATCTTTATTGGGGTATAATTGCTTTACAATGGTGTGTTAGTTTCTGCTTTATAACAAAGTGAATCAGTCATACATATACATATGTTCCCATATCTCCTCCCTCTTGCATCTCCCTCCCTCCCTAAGATCACTATATTATTAACGGAGGAAGGTAAAAGTAAAAGTGACATAAGGTTTCTGTATTTTACTGACACTGGTAAAATATGATACCAGTAGACTGTTATAATTTGTATATACATATGTGTGTAATTATATATATATAATATTATATATATATAATTTAGAGTAACCACTAAAAAAGCTATAAAAAGAAATACAGGCAAAAACATTATAGATTAACCAAAATGGAATTGCAAAATATTTTCAAAAAGGCAGGAAAAAAACGCCAAAGAAATAGAAAACAAAATGGTTGACTTAAGACATAACATATTAATATTGCATTAAATGTAAATGTCTAAATACTATAATTAAAAGATAGAGATTGCCGCCCACATACACACAGAGTTATCTCATCCAAAATGTCAATAGTGCCAATATTAAGAGATGCTGAACTAAAGTCTAGACCCAAGACTTTCAACAAATTCATGTTTTCTACTGCATACACACTGCTGCTTTCCAAGGTAGCTGGTGTTGACAGTACTGAGCCTTTCTGAAGTTCTACAGCTCCCTTCCCCACCTGACCAAGAAGTTAACAGAGGGAAGAAAGCTGAAATCTGTCAGTTATAATTCATTCACCCCTTTCCATCTTCCAGAATTTTGTTGACAGCTTTTATCTATTATTTCCTCTCCCTTTGTCTTTAAGAATCTGTTCCTTTACTCTAGTTTAAATGGGGGAAAAATAGAGAAAGAGAAATAAATACATGTGCTCAGCCTTCGTGTTTTATTAGAAAGCCCCACACTTTGTCTTGCAAATGAAATTAAAATCAATTTATCAAATTCTAAAAAAATTTTTTAAATCATATTTTGATTAGCAGATTGGTAACCTTTATAACCTTGGAGTGGGGAAGACTTTTCTAACAAAGATTCAAAGTCCAGAATCTGTAAAAGAAAAGGCTGGTGAGTTTGCCTCCTTAAAAATAAAAACTCATGAATGGCACACACAGACACAAAACACCATAAAAAGACTATGTATTAAGAATTTTTTTTAAAGGAGGGGACTGTGTAAAAATTTTAAACTTCCATGTAGCAACTTTCTGGAAGGCAACTTGGCAATATCTACCAAAATTTTTAAATGCTGTACCAACCAGCCACCTCTACAGACTGATTCTTGAATATACAGTATTCACAGTTCAACATGCACATATATATATATATAAACTACCATTATAGAAGTATTCATAATAGAAAAAATCTGGAAGCAACCCAAGTGCCCATCAGTAGATAACAGACGCAATAAATTATGACATATCTACATGATTCAGTATGACAGTCAACCACTAGAAAGAATGAGATAAAACAATATGTGCTGACAGTGAATAGATCTGCAAAATATATTTGGGGGGAAGAGGGATAGGAAGTAAGGAAAAAAGATGTGTATATATGATCCCTGTAGATACATTTTAATTATATATTTAATTCTCTACATTTATTTACACATTATACCAACATGTGTTTTCTATATATGTATAATGCCTAAAATGTTTTCTGTTTCTGAAACACCTAAAACTCTGCCTTGGATCGGGGACTTGGACAGATAGGGGAAGCAGTCACCAGCAGCAAACTGTATCTTCATTTTATAACCTTTCTCTGCCATTTGAATTTTATAATCTTGTACTTTTTTTTTGTAATGTTAACATGGGTTACTTGAGCTGTGGGATAATTAGCCTTTATTCTCCCTTTTTCACATTCTTCTACTTTTTAAAAAAACTAACGAATATTAAGTTAAGAAGGAAAAATTAACCGTCCACATAACTAACTCTCTTACTTATTCTTTTCATTCTAATTTTCCAAGGTAACCAGTCAGAGCCTCTATCCTTGTTATATCATTGATATGGCGTTTGACTACATAATTAGTTTACTTCAATGTAATTGCTCATTGTGGCAGCTCAAGATGCCACATCAACTATCTAGAAACAGAAGAATTTGGTGCCTGCTTATTATTAGAGTTTTATGGCTCTCATTGGATTGTCCTGTTCTTTGGGTCCTTAGCATATTACATCTGAAAGTAGAATAGCCAGAAGGTATTCTGATTAACTTTCATATTTTATGAAGAAATCAAATTTTCAATAAGTTTCCATATTCAGTAAGTACCCATATTGAGTTCTCCCAAGATTGTATAATACTTGTAAATGTCTCTATTATCCTATCTTCCTAGAACCCTACAGATATCCAAAAATGATTGAGATTGAACAGGCAGAGGCCCAGCTCTCTGAGTTAGACCTGCTAGCCAGTATGTTCCCAGGTGTGAATGAGCTCATAGTGAATGACCAGCTGGCTTTAGCAGAACTAAAAGATTGTATTGAAAAGAGGACAATGGAAGGACGATCTTCAAAAGTTTACTTTACTATCACTATGAACCTGGACATATCTGAGGAAGCAGTGGTAATTCAGTTTTACTTTTGGAAGCATGTTTCATGTTTACTTTTGAAACATGTCTCAACTTAAAACAGCCCTTACGGCATTTTTTTTTCTCTCTCTCTCTCTTTTTTTTTTTTTTTTATCAGGTGATGTTTTCTCTGGCCTGTGTTCTTCCCTTTAAATACCCTGCAGTTCTGCCTGAAATTACTGTCAGGTATGTTACAGAAACTGGCCAATTCTAGAGGTCAAAACTAATCTGAGAATAAAAGCAATTCTCAAGTTTGTTTTCTGTTCCAAGAAAATTGATTTAATTTTTTAATCCCGTATCTTTTCCATCAGATCAGTATTATTAAGTAGATCCCAGCAGGCTCAGCTGAATACAGATCTGACCACATACCTACAAAAGAATTGTCTTGGAGATGTCTGTATATTGAATGCCACAGAGTGGGTTAGAGAACACGCTTCTGACTATGTCAGCAAAGACAACACACCTTCCCCTGTTCCAGGAAGTACAGTCCAGCCAGTTGACCTCATTCTCACAAGACTCTGGATCTACAGCCATCACATCTACAACAAATGCAAAAGAAAGAACATTCTAGAGTGGGCAAAGGAGCTTTCCCTATCTGGGTTTAGCATGCCTGGGAAACCTGGTGTTGTTTGTGTGGAAGGCCCACAAAGTGCCTGTGAAGAATTCTGGTCAAGGTTGGCTTTCACAACTTTTGTATGCCTTGTCAATAATTTTAGTACTAAACACGATACTAGAGATGTGGAAATCAGTATGTATGGGGACTCAGTCTAAAACAGCACTCACATATGATCAGCATCACTCCCTTCACCTGATACAGGGCACAAAGAAGATGTTCTGTAGATAGATGTTAAATCGAGCCCCGGCCCAAAATGGTGTCTACTGTCCCCTCCATGTCTATGGATCTGATTCTCCCCTCATCTTAGTGATGCTGTAAATTGTGTGAACCCTGTGAAACAAGGGGGTTTCTAATCTTCTCATTTCTGAGAAGTCCCTTTGGGAGGTCGAGATTCAGCAATTTCCACATTTCTAAAATGCTAATACAAGGCAGTGATAATGGCAATAAGTGAGTTTGGGGGTGGGATTATAACCAGAATCATATTTGATTAAAATAAAATCCATGTGAGATAAAAGTAGATTTCTTTACTTCTAGGAAAAGGCACTGAGAAATCTGTTTCATAACTTCTATTTTCAGTGCCTTAGAATACACAACACATTTTCAAAATTTCTACTCTGAAAATTTCTTTCAGACTCAGAAAATTAAACTGGAAGAGAATTTTAATTCGCCATCGAGAAGACATTGCTTTTGATGGTACAAATGAGGAAATGGAAAGACAAAGAAAATTTTCAGTTTTTGAAGAAAAAGTATTCAGTGTTAATGGAGCCAGAGGAAACCACATGGACTTTGGTCAACTGTATCAGTTTTTAAATGCCAAAGGATGTGGGGATGTTTTCCAGATGCTCTTTGGTGTGGAAGGACAAGGAGCAGAAGAGTAGTTGAAAGTGTTTTGCTACTGTTGGTCTTTTGACTTTCTCCCCGACTCTTTCTTGAAAGATTAAGTAATTTCCCTTTAGTCCCATTCTAAAATGTTAAGGGGGAGAAAAAGAGGAAAAGTAGTATAGCTGAAATGCATCTGTTAAAAATATTCATGATTGAATGCAGAACTGAGTTTGGTTTTTTTTGTTTGTTTGTTTGTTTTGCGGTACGCGGGCTTCTCACTGTTGTGGCCTCTCCTGTTGCGGAGCACAGGCTCCGGACGCGCAGGCTCAGTGGCCATGGCTCACGGGCCCAGCCACTCCGCGGCATGTGGGGTCTTCCTGGACCAGGGCACGAGCCCGTGTCCCCTGCATCGGCAGGCGTACTCTCAACCACTGCACCACCAGGGAAGCCCAGAACTGAGTTTTAAATTATAATCTTAAAAGTGTTGATAGACATGTCTTGACATATAAACTACCTATTTTGAAAGAGAAGTTAATTATATTTGAGGACAATAGAGTTGGTGTTAACTTGCCACTTATTCCCAATCCCCTTCCCCTTTATCTGCCTCCACTAAGAACCTGGGAAAGCTTAATGCTCACTCTCTCCAGGCTCTCTTGCAGCTGGTGGGGTGGCCAGGGAACCTTTGGGAAAACTTTTGCTTCCCTGATTAAAATGATAGATGCAGCTAGGGCACCTCTTCCCTCTCTTTCTGTCCGAAATACCAAAGTGATGGCTGGAGCTGCAGTAGTCCTTTCAACCACGAGGGAAGGATGGGCCAAAAGAGCCACAGAGATGCCAGTCCTTAAGCTGTTAAACTACTGATCGGACACTAGCCGCTGCCTATCTCTAGACAGCTTATTATGAAATAAAACCAGTTTTATTTATATTTCTGTGTCTGTTACTAGCAGTTAAAAGCGAGTTTGCCAAATAGATTTTTTTCAAAGCATTAGTTTTGCATCTGCCCCAGGCACTTGATACAAAGATTAGTGAAATTTTTCTTAAACGGAGTTTTCAGTTCATCTCTATTTTTGTATACTCATGCTCTGCCTCTGCTCCTTGGCTCACCTCACAGAAGGCTTTGAAGCACGAGCAGAGCTCAGACTTTTTAATAGGCCTCAACTATTCATCAAACTGGTAATTTAGAGCATTTGTTTTTGGAAAATTGGATTTTGACAAATTTTTCTCTCTGGAAGTAGCTTTCTGTATATTTATTTTCAGCAAATTGACTTAGAGTCAAATAAACACACTCTCTGGATTTTGAGGCCCTCCATAAATCAGTTTCCAAAGTGTTTATTAAATATTTACTAATTGCTAGCACTCAGCTTGGTACTGTGTGTTGGGTATTCCTTGAGAAGTCAGACTTGGATAGAGGAGTAGGCGTGGGGGACATAATGCATTGTTTATCTTAGTAAAAAGTTGGAGGCAATGTACCATGCCCATCACTAAGTGAATTAGTAAATACATTATGCTACATACCAAGTAAAAATCAAAAGTAATAAAGTGGAACTAACAAGGCAATGTGGATAGATCTTAAATATAAACACAAATAAGAATCCGAGTGGTATTCATAGCACAGTGCCTATATTGGCTGCACATCTCACCGTGCCTCCTCAGATTCCCTCCATGCTGCCCACCTCCCCAGTGCCCTGTCAGTTGCCCTGGAAATACTAGTTCTTCCTCCGCTGCCACCACACAGCCAGCTGGACCAGCTGGACGTTTAGTTTCTGACTCCCTCCAGCCACTTCCAGATTTGGCTGAAATACCCCACAGAGCATGAGACTGACATCCCTAGAGGCCACCAAAGGGGCCAAATGATGCACATGTTACTTTCAGTAGGACTAAATTGCTATAATTTTTTTAGTCTTTATACATTATTTTAATTAAAAACACATTGTTATGTGTAAATATATAGATCTCAAGTATAATATAAAAACAGACTACAATAATGTAGCATTATAAGTTTTCTTCCCAGACAGACCTGTCAAATTTAGACATTGGACTGTTAACACAGTGACCAAGAGAAGTACAGATTTTCCAACCTCATGATTAATAAATTTTTTTGGAGAGTGGATGGAAGTAATAGAAAACAGCAAATTAGATGGTCCTGCCTACATTATATAATGTAAGAGACACAATAAAAGCTGTAAGAAACTATAGTTAAATGTTAGAGGCAACATAGCTTTCTTAGACTTTTACCAATGATTATGTACTTCATATATAGACATCCTTAAATGTAAAATTGTTCAGTATGTATCTTTATTCCACAGTGACAGTTTGTCTATGTATTAATCTGAAAAATATCTTGAACTGGAATCATCTATAAAGAAATAATGACAAACCTTTAAAAGAAACTTAGTCCCAAATCAAATCATGTTTAAAAATTAAAAGATCTATAGAAAGCAGGAGTGGAGGCAGGAAACATTGGCTACATGTCCATTTTTATTTGTAAAAGTAATTCCTGTACAAACAATAGTATTATTGAGTCGAGTAAAACAAAACAAAATTTAAACATTCTAAAATTAATCCCACAAGCCCAAGTGTTCAGTTTGGAGTAACAAAGTCAAAGCCAGTCCTACCATCTGCACATTAATTTGATAAACTGCATTAAAACAACAAAAATACCGCATCTGCTGCGGTGCACAATGGATGATTACTTTCGGCACTTGTATAAAAATAACTGTGACACCGTTTTGTTTTTGGTTTTGGTTTTAGCTGTGTATCAGGGAAACCCAACATAACGTATCATTCGTGAAATTCCATTAAAGCTACAAGGCAGCCAAGAGTTAAAGGCATATAAAGGCAGGTGCACATACATAACTTGCCAGTCCGCTGCCCCCCAAAACAATTATTACAACTACATAGTACAAACTGGGCCCACAAAAATTCTGCAAACGGGGGTACAAGGAGCATGTGCTTCCACTTAAGCACAATCTGGCAATCTGATCCCACCGCGTCGAGGAAGGATGGAGGCCTTAATGACCTTTGCGGACCACTTCGAGGAACAGGGCCTGGCGAGGGAGGGTTCCGGCTCATAATGAAAGGCAGGTGCCTGGCTACTTACGGAAACCGGGGTCCCGAGCGGCTCCCAAGAGCGCTGGGCCTTAACGGACACCACGGCCTTCTCCTACAACTCCGCACCTCCCCCGTGCAGGACCGCCGCACGTGCAGCTACAGAACACCTGGGAGGGGCCCTAGGACTCTTCACGCATGCGCCCCGCCTTCGTCGGCGCGCCCCAGAAGCACCAGCCCGTGAGGGTCGAAGATGTGGTGAGCGCAGGTAGCGTAAGCGCAGCTGGGACAGCTGGATTCGGGTCTGGTGAAAGGATTCAGACCCTGGCTTGAGTACTGCGCTTGTCTTTCGGACGGGGTTCCTGCAACCGTGCCAGTTGCAGCCCTGGCGCTGAGATACGGTTTTTGTTGGGTTGTTGTTGTTGTTGTTGTTTTTTAATACTTATCTTTTACTCTCTTGGGATTTCCCGGATGTTGCTAACAGCTGGGATGATTGGAGGAATGATGCTCTCTGGGACCTGAGTGGCACCTTCGAGGTTCAGGGTGTCCCCCGATTTTAACCAGGGAATTACTGAAATGGAGGATTAATTTTTTTAATATTAAAAAATATATATTTGGTTTTAAACGGATATATTTTTTGAAAGAAATTTAAGTAGTTTCAGAGAAGTTTAAATGACATGTGTTCTCAACACTATTGTCTTTCTGAGATAGTTTGAGGTTCTAATTTATGATTCTTTAAATAACACTAAGTTTAACCCAAAATGCAAATGATAGGAAAAAGTGATTTTTTTCATAAAGAAAATTCTTAAGTTCATTGGCCTAAAGTTCTTATTTTACCTGAGTTCTTTTTTAAAAATTTATTTTTTGAAGTATAGTTGATTTTCAATGTTGTGTTTACAGCAAAGTGATTCAGTTATACATATACATACATTCTTGGAAAAAGTAATTTTTGATACACCATCACTTTTGTTCTTAAAATATTTTCAAATTATCTATTTTCGAATAGTTCCTAAATAATAATTTGCTTTGGATGATTGAATATAGGCATTTTGCTCATACAGTATGGAGGCTTAATTTCCCCCCCCCCCAGGGTGTTTGGCATTTTGGATTTTGTAAACTTGTTCTCTTGCTTTTCCCCACCCCCAAAATATATGTAAATAAGTGTAAGCAATATATTTTTACTAGAAAAGATGACCATTGTAGAAAATGTACAAATAACTGGATGTAAAACTCACTCATAATCTCCTGCCTAAGAAGAAAAATTTTCGTTTTATGTTTTATTTTTTAGTATATTACTTTTGCATATATGTATATGTCGTCTTCCTTTTTTAAACAAGTCATACTGTACATGCTGCTTTGTATCTACCTTTAATTAAACAATAGGTTGTAAACATTTCCATTATATTAAATATTTTCAAGACTGTCTTGTATTCGGTTGTCTGAGTGTACCGTAATTGATTTCAGCAGTTCACTGTTTTGGTCGTGAGATCGTAACATTTTTGGTTTGGTTTGGTTTGGTTTAGTTTAGTTTCAAAAACAAAGCTGCTCTGAGCGTCCATTATTATCCCTTCAAGTTAGATTTCTAGAAGTGGAAATTCAGTCTTAAACTCTGGATTTGTCTTGCCAATTGCACTTGTGAAAGGTTGAGAAATGAACATTGCAAGACCTCTAAAATTTACTTTGCCCTAGATTTTTACCAACACTGATTATTATTTTGCCAGTTTAATAGATTGAAAAATCTACATTGGTTTATGTTATTTTCAGTTGACTTTTAGTATGGGCTAATACTTTTTACACGTGTACTGGTCAATTATATTTCCTCCGTGGTGAATTGCCTGTTTATGCCTTATTTATACCTAAACGAGAAGCCTTAAAATATTTATTTGTAAGAACTTTTTTTTAACAGTAAGCATATTAACACCTAGTTAATGTTGCAGATGTTTCCCATGTTTGTCTATTTGTTTTTTCTGACATAGAAAAAAAACTTTCAAATTAATGTTACTGAAATGTATCAATCATTTTTTTTATGGTTTTCTGTCTTTGGAGCATTGACTGGGAATGCTTTCCCTACTCCAGGATAATTTTAAAATGTGTCTATATAACCTTATAACATTTTTTGTTTTAAAAAATCTTATTGTGAAGTAGATATGTAACATTCATACTATTTATCTTACTATGAATATTTACCTTATACAAAAAGGTAAAAAGAAGTAAAAAATGAATAGTCATAATCTTACCAACTAGTTTAAGAAAACTTTACCGACAAGTAGAACTTTACCACTCTACTACACAAGTGTGGTTGAAATCCTCTTGTGTACTTCTGCTGATTACAATTCTGTTCCTTAGCAGTATTAACCCCACCCTAAAGTATTTATCATTCCCATATATTTCTTTTTTTTATTAATTAATTAATTTAATTTTTGACTGCGTTGGGTCTTCATTGCAGTGCACGGGCTTCCCATTGTGGTGGCTTCTTTTGTTGCAGAGCACAGGCTCTAGGCATGAGGGCTTCAGTAGTTGTGACACACAGGCTCAGTAGTTGTGGCTCACGGGCTCTAGATTGCAGTCTCAGTAGTTGTGGCGCAGGGGCTTAGCTGCTCCACGGCATATGGGATCTTCCTGGACCAGGGCTCGAACCCGTGTCCCCTGCATTGGCAGGCGGATTCTTAACCACTATGCCACCAGGGAAGTCCCCCCATATATTTCTTTGTACTTTAATGACGTGTGTGTGTATCCCTGTACCACATCTTATGGCTTCATTTTTAACATTCAGTCATCAGCAATTCATTTTAGAGTGCTGCATGAAGTAGGTACTAAAGTTATTTTCTCAAAAGGTAAGCAGTTGTTCCAATGATATTTGATGGATAATCCATATTCTTCAGACATTTGAGATGCCACTTTTATCAGAGCCTGAATGTGGGTTCTGGATTTGCCATTCTATTTCAGCTTATTCCTAACAACACTTTTAGGATTGTTACGGCAATATCTTGAGTTTTGAAGTTTAGAAGGACAAATCATTGCTATGCCTGCTTTTCAAAATATCTTTAGCTATTCTTTCATGTTATTCTTTCAGGTGAGCTTTTGAGATAGTTTTGTGATATCTGAAAACAAAATCTTACTGAGAATTCTTTTGGGAGTACATAAGTTACAAACTTAACTTTCAAGATTTGACATCTCAGCTATTGTGATTTCCCATCCTCTCTCTAGTTATAACTCTTTAAATTTTTGTAGCTTTTTTCCTCTACGTACTGCACCTATATATTGTTTTAATTTTTATGTATTTTGGATTTTATAATTATCTTTAATTAGGTCTTTTATTTTAGAACTTGTTTATTATTTTATAACATCAAAATTGATGTTACAATCTGATAGGACAGACTTCTCTCTTCATTGTTTACCAAAAATATCCTTTTGATTCTCCTTTTATTCTTCCAGATAAACTTGTAAATCATGTGTCCAAAGTTCATTAAGACTTTGGTTTACATTAGAGTTATGGATATTTTGATTAGAATTGACATAACATTACCACTTTGGTAGGCACTGTTTAGAGTACTCTGGTTTAAGAGGGTCTCATCTTCAAAAGAGACAACCACTGGGAACTGTTACATAATGGAGACTATTTTCGAATGCCCAAACCAATTATAAAATGGTGTTCTAAGGTGCTTCCCTGGTGGCGCAGTGGTTGAGAGTCCGCCTGCCGATGCAGGGGACACGGGTTCGTGCCCCGGTCCGGGAAGATCCCACATGCCGTGGAGCAGCGGGGCCCGTGAGCCATGGCCGCTGAGTCTGCGCGTCCGGAGCCTGTGCTCCGCAAGGGGAGAGGCCACAACAGTGAGAGGCCCGCGTACCGCAAAAAAAAAAAAAAAAAAAAAATGGTGTTCTAGGAAAATCAAACAGAGACCTGTGTTGTTTGGACTAATTTGAGGGTTTACATCAAGCGATATGGATCCTTGTTATGAAATGTGGGCAGTGTCAAGGAAATAGAAAGAAATGAAATCATGAGATATTTTGAAGTAAGAATAGGCAGAATTTAGTAAACGAGGGCATGGATAATCACCCTGGTCATTTCCCTCAAGTTGTTTTTCCCTGATAAAAGTCCCTGCACAGAAGTCAGTCCAGTTTCTTGACTGGACTTTCCAAAGGCCACGCTAATTCCTTAGTTCACTGACTCTGCCCCTCTCTAGTCCTGTTTGGAGTGCTCTTCCTTAGGTTCTGCTCTTCCTAATTTTGTCCAAGCTTTGGGCTGAAGTTGTCATCCAGGAAGTCTTTCTGACTATTCCAGCACGTTACTCTCCCCCTCCTGTAGCATTTTTGATACGTGACACCCAAATTATCAGTGAATTGCCTGATATCTAGTACTATTTCTTATGGTAAGCTGTTTTCCAGCTGTACTGTATAACTCTTAAGAGGACACTATGATTTGTGCAACTGATGATGTAAGGTATTTTATACAAACAACTTGATTATTTATTTTTATTTAAAATTACATAATAGGGCTTCCCAGGTGGCGCAGTGGTTGAGAGTCCGCCTGCCGATGCAGGGGACATGGGTTCGTGCCCCCATCTGGGAAGATCCCACATGCCGCGGAGCGGCTGGGCCCGTGAGCCATGGCCGCTGAGCCTGCGCGTCCGGAGCCTGTGCTCCGCAACGGGAGAGGCCACAACAGTAAGAGGCCTGCATACCGCAAAAAAAAAAAAAATTACATAATAAATACATGAATATATTCTCCTTGTATAAAATAAAATCTTACAGGGAAGGCTTAATTTCCTTTGACTATAATTCTTAACCCTAATCTCTTTTCTTGCCACCTCTTTCCCCTAAGGATTAACTTCAATGATCAGATTGGTATGATCCTTGCAGCCTTTTTTTCTGTGTATTTACATAATATATATGTATCCATATAATACTGTTTTATAAATTTTTTAGACACAAATGGTATTATGCTGTACATATTACTCTATTTGCTTTCAATTTAAGAATGTCTTAGAATTCTTCCCATGTACGTACAGATAAACCTCTCTTAACTGCTGCCTAATAGTCCATAGAAGAGATATAATTTACTTAGCCATTCCCCCAATGGATAGACACTAGGTTGTTTTCAATTATCTTGCTATTATAGTGTTTTAGTGAACATCCTGCAGCATGTCTCTGTATGTATTTTTTTAATCAGGGTCCAGTCAGGAAAACAGAAACTTCACTACTTATTTAAAGAGAAAAAAATTTAACATGGGAGATTGGTTAAAAACGAGTATAAAAGCAAAAAGAGAATCCTGAGGTAACAGAGGTGATTACTGCACAGCAGCTACTATCACTAGGGCTAGTAAAGGAAAGAAGGAAAGAAGAGGTTGGGGTAATTCGAATTTAGAAGTTTGGAGGAGGGCCTGGAAAAGCTGGGGCTCAGTTCAAGCCTACGAAGAGAGGGTGGTGCCTGGCTGTAGCTGCTCTCCGGAGCTCAAAGAAGGTACTCCGTGATGCTGGGGCTCTGACTTCTGAGAAGGGGGCCGTCTTAAGAGTTCAAAGGAGGGGGCCCATGGAACTAGGACTCATACTTCGGAGGGGAAAGGTCCTGCCTGGCTGCTGCTGGTACCCCTGAGGTGTGCAATGAGGTTGACTCTGAGGGCCGAAAAAAAAGATGGAGACGAAAAACAACTGCTGCCTATACCAATTGCTGCTACCAGGGCAAAGAGCTGCTGCTGAGATGATGCTAGCAGTATGGAGCAAGTCGCTTCTTCCTCTTCTCTTTCCGTCTCCTTCTAGTCCATTGTCCCCCCCCCCCCAACACGTTGAAGGAACCTAACAGGAAGACAGCTGACTAAAGGAGAAATAGTCTGCAGAGCCTCCGTGTCATGGAGTCGATTATAATAGGGTGAGTGTGTGGGCATGAGATAATAACCAGCAACATGTGCTTATGTTTCTGTGCTGTGATTCTGAGGAGCAAAATCACTAACTACAAAACCTGTAAATTTCAAATTTTAAGAGAAGCTACCACACTACCCTCTTTTCGAAAAGCTGCACATAACACTTTTGATATGGGGGGAAAAAACGCGGGGGGGGCGGATTTAGAGAATATTGCCTAGAGCACTACTTTGCAAATTTTAACAAAACCTGGGAACATTGTTAAAAATGCAAAATCTGATTTAATAGTCCCAAAGTGGGCCTGACAGTCTGCATTTCTAAGAAACACCCAGGTGATACCGATAATTGCTTTTTTGGGGGGCGGGGGCTGCGTTAGGTTTTAGTTGTGGCACGCGGGATCTTCCTTGAGACGTGCGGGATCTTTTCGTTGCGGCACGCGGGGTCATCGCCAGTTGTGGCCTGCGGGTTTTCTCTCTAGTTGTGGCTCGCCAGCTCCAGGGCGCGTGGGCTCTGTGCTTTGTGGCACGCTGGCTCTCTCGTTGAGCTCAGCGAGCTCAGTAGTGTGGCACGAGGGCTCGGCTGCCCCTCTGGCATGTGGGAATCTTAGTTCCCCGATCACGGATGGAACCCTCGCCCTGTGCACTGGAAGGCGGATTCTTTACCACTGGACCACCAGGGAAGTCCCGATAATTGCATTTTAAAAAGTCTAACATTGTCCCATCTTCCTTCAGCCACTACTGTGTCATTCTATTGCTACCCTTGTATGAAAACACCTCCCTTATGGCCCATGCCGATCTCCTACCCGCTAAGCAGGGAACAAATCTTTGCTGCAGGAAAGGGAAGAAGCAGGATTTAGCGCTATGCTTGGCTTCCTATTGGGCAGGGGTCACGTCAACTCAGATGGGCGTGGCTCCAAGTGGGACATATCCCGCCACGGATGGCCAGGGACGCGGCAGGAGGCGGGAGCGGAAGTGGGGCGGCATGTGGGCGGGGTGGGTGACGGAAGGGGTGGGACAGGGGAAGGCGTTCCTATGGGCCCTTTTCCGGTCCAAGGGGCCGGAAGTTGTGGCCCGGCCGTGTCAACTGGGGGCCTGAGGTTTGAGAGTGCCGCTGAGACCGCGACCATGGGCGGGAAGAACAAGCAGAGGACCAAGGGGAACTTGAGGGTGAGTGCGGGGTGGCCCAGCCAACCTAGGAGTCCTTGCCTCGCAGTGGCTGGCTCCGCCCGGCGCAGGGCCGGAGGATGTGTGCAGCGCGGCTGTGGGGAGGCGTGTGTTTGCGTGTCGAGTGTGACCTCTCTGTTGTGTGTGCGTCCCCGCGGGCGGGGTGGATTATCTCTGAGCAGATTGGGGAGTCGTAAGAGAAAAGATGTTCCGTGCCAGAGCTGTCCCCACCCGAGCACATCCTCCTCACCCAACATTTTCATTAAGAATTGGTTCCGTGTCGGCTTCAAGAGGAAGGTTATCTGGCCAGGGTGGCAGGGGTGAACAAGGGAATTGGGTGGGAAGCAGTTAAGGTGAGCCTGGTGTGCAGGGTATCTCGGATCATGTCGCTCCTTCGCTCATAAACCTGCTGTGGCTGCCCACATCCCTCGGGGTAAAGGCTAAAGCCGTTACGACGATACATACACGGTGCATGGTCTGCTGCGGCCCCTTTCCACTTCCGACCCCATCTTGAACTCCCTCCGCCTCGCTCACTCCATCTGGCCACGCTTATCTCTTCACTGAAACTTGACCTTGCCTGGCAGGCTCCCCGACGCTCTTTTGTTAGGTGCCTCCAAATTTTGCCCGAGATATCTCAGTGAGGTCTCCGGTGATCACCCTATTTTAAGTTGTAGCCCTCCACCCCGCTCCCTTTTCTCCTTTCCTGCTTTATTTTATTCCGTTGCATTTATGACTTCTAACATATTAGTTGACTGTCCCGCTTCATTTACTGTCTTGCTTCACTAGGATATTAGTATAGGATATAAGTATCAGGAAGGCAGGCGTTTTTATCTGCTGCTGTTATCCTCGGAGCCTGGAACAAGGATTAGCATATAGTAGAAGTTCACTAAATACTTGTTTAAACCCCAGAGTGGACTAAACCTACAAGATTGGGGATGCCATAATGATATTTTTTATAGTACTAGGTTTATTATGGCACAGTCTAATTTTATGAGGATGCTTTTTTCCTGTTTGTGAAACAATTCTTGTGATTCCAGTACCACATTTTCTTAGATCTGTCGCTTAATCTGTTTTGGAGGTTAATAATAGTAACAGTGATAATAGTAACTTACCTTGTGTTAGTACTCTCCTAAATGCTTTACTTGCATCCTCATTTAACTTTAAAAAATTTTCTCAATGTTTACTTTTGAAATATTCCAAATATTAGCAACAACTCATAATTCTTTACCTAGAATTACCAATTGTAAATCTTTGGTCACTTTTGCTTTCTCTTTCTAAATATATGTATTTTGCTGAACCGTATGAGAAGTAGTTGCAGAAATCATGACCCTTAACTTCTAAATACTTCAGCATGTATATTCTAAAAACAGTGCCATTCTTCTACATAACCGTGAGCAATTATAACATGCAGAAAATTCAACTTCAGTATAATACTATTATCTAATAATATACATTATCGTATTCAGATTTCTGTAGTCATCTCAATATTGTTCTCTCTAAGTTTTATTTAGATATAGCATTTAAAAATTTTTTTAAATTTATTTTTGGCTCTTGGTACGCGTGGGCTTTCTCTAGTTGCAGTGAGCAGGGGCTGCACTTCGTTGTGATGCACGGGCTTCTCATTGCAGTGGCTTCTGTTGCAGAGCACGGGCTCTAGGCACGCGGGCTTCAGGAGTTGAGGCACGTGGGCTCAGTAGTTGTGGCTTGTGGGTTCTAGAGCACGGGCTCAGTAGTTGTGGTGCACGGGCTTAGTTGCTCTGCGGTATGTGGGATCTTCCCGGACCAGGGACCGAACCCATGTGCCCTGCATTGGCAGGTGGATTCTTAACCTCTGAACCACCAGCGAAGTCCCTAGATATAGCATTTTAAAAAACATCGAAGATCCATGAAAGGATCACTCATTCCATTTAGCTATCATTTAGATCTAGGCAGTTTTCCTAGTGCCTTTTTTTGGAGGAAGATTCTTTTATGACATGGACAATTTGGAAGAGTCTAGGCAATTGATTTGCTTAACTTAGATTTGTCTAATTGTTCCTTATAATTACATTCAGGTTAAACAGTTTTTGACAGAAATGCTTCATAGATGATGTGTAATTTCTCAGTGCCTCTCACACCACGGGGACACATAATGTCTGTTTATTAATGAGACACATAATCCCATTATTGGTGGTATATGTGTAATCACTTGATTAAGGTGATGTCCATTGTATAAGTGTCTCTTTTTATTGGCTATTAACAAATAATATGTGGAGTAGTAATTTCAGAATAACCTGTTCTCTCATAAACTTTCACTTAATGGTTTTTAGCATCCTTTGATAATTCTTGCTGGAATCAATTATTATTATGGTGGTTTGAAAACTTATGTTTAATCTTGACTACACCTAAGTAATGATTTAGTGACTGTTGTCTCATTTTAAAGATGATGATTCTGAGGCTTTGAGAATTAACTTGCCTAAATTCATGTAGTCAGGAAGTTGTGGAGTTGGGATTTGAACTTCAGAGTGGCAGTCATTCATTCAACAGAAGAGCTTGAATACTGAATGCCATGTATTCAAAGATGACAGAGAAATTTTCTGCTCTTGAACTATTAGTTTGATGATAGATAAGTAAGCAAATAATTGTAATATATTAAAGAATTATGATACAGGTATCAGAAGCAAAGTGGGAGAACAGAAAAGAACGGTGATTGACCGGAGAGGCAAACGTTGAAAACATGAATGTGTTTTCAGGGATAACTGGGAGTTTGTCAGGGAGAGAAAAGATTACACAAAGACCAAATTGTGGATAACTAATAAGAACGTGCTGTGTAGCACAAGGAACTCTACTCACATACTCTGTAATGGCCTGTATGGGAAAAGAATCTTAAAAAAAAAAAAAAGTGGATATATGTATATGTATAATTGATTCACTTCGCTGTACACCTGAAACTAACACAACATTGTAAATCAACTATACTCCAATAGAAATTTTTTTTTAAAAAATGTGTTTGCTGTTTGAAAAAAATGAATAAAAATACCAGATTGTGAAAAGGCATGACATATTTGGGGAACTTTGTATTGAGTTTGGAACTAGAACATAAATGGTGGGAACAAAAGGGAGCAGGGAGGAGGAAGTGGGACAAGGGAAGAAAAAAGTGTTAGAAAGATGACTGGAGAGGTCGAGGCCAGATGGTGAAAGATCCCGAAAGCTTCCTGAATTTGGTCTTTAAACTGTAGACTCAGGATTGCCACCTCAAATATTATACCTCTAGAAGCCAGGCACAAAAGAATGAAGTAGGTGTAGTATAAGAAAATTAACTGCGGGCTTCCCTCGTGGCGCAGTGGTTGAGAGTCCGCCTGCCGATGCAGGGGACGCGGGTTCGTGCCCGGTCCGGGAAGATCCCACATGCCGCGGAGCGGCTGGGCTCGTGAGCCATGGCCGCTGAGCCTGCGCGCCCGGAGCCTGCACGTCCGGAGCCTGTGCTCCCGCAGCGGGAGAGGCCACAACAGTGAGAGGCCCGCGTACCGCAAAAAAAAAAAAAGAGACAATTAACTGCCAGAAATAGTATCGAGGTTCTTAATTTTTGAACTGTGGGTATGAGCATCTCACGTACAGTGGAGAAGGTAACAAGAAACAGTAACTACATTTTAAGTTCAAAGTAGACATTGAGAAAAAGATACAATTAGTTGAAAATAATTTGTTTCTGTGAAACTGGACATCTGATATCTTTTCTGTACTTAGTTATCACTGTCAGCTCTGGTCTTCAGGTCAGTTCAGAATTCAGCCTTGACTCCTTTAGCTTTTAGCTTTTTATACTATTTCATTATTCCGTTTCATAATAAAACTGTTTACACATGAGATTATAGGTAAAACTCCAATGTCTTAATGTCATCATAGTTTTCAGAATTATAATTCACTAACTTCCTTTGTAGCTCTTTATTCATGTATCAATATTGAGAAAGGTAAACTGAATAATGTTAGTTCATTTTAATAAAGTTTTAAAATAGAGAACCTTTTTTGAAATTAGGCCAAGTGCCACTGTTTTGAAAAAATATCTAGTCCATCATTTTCATTTCTGGTCACTCATTTCAGTTTAGAAAGTAGTACAGATTATTATTCCTTGATAAATGATTTTCCCAAACACAGTTTTGCTAGGTATGAACAAACTGAATCATACATTTGGATTTTCAGACATTCTTACGGAGGAATAAGAAATAGATGAGTTTAGATGGGTTGTGATGTCATCCTGGACATTGAACTGAGACATTTTCCTATTAGATGACAATGAATACATTAATTTCTTTCAACAGTTCAAGTATTTTCTTTCTTTGTCACAAAGAATCCTTTAATGTTTAGTACTGGAAGCTACTATATTGTGTATCAATCAAACAAGCCACTGACTGTGTTTCAAAACAAAGGAGTGTATCTTATATCCTGATCATTGTATTGATTTTTATGTACATACTAATGTAATTTGTAACCATTTTAGCCCAAAGAGATTTGGTTAGGCTTTGGGTATGTGGAAATGAGTGTGTCTGCCCACAAGGAACTCCTGGTCTAGAAGTTGCTATCATTAGACTTGTCCTAGGGTAGTTGCTTAATAAATATTTGTTGAATGAGTGGATGAATGAAGAGATATCCATTTATGAGTTAATTTTGCATCACTACACAGTATACATATATGTGTATACATACTATTTATACAAAAGTTGGAAATAAAAAATTTCATAAAACAGTACTTATTCTTACCATATGTGATGCATTCTGATTTTTAAAATTTTGTTCTATTTCTTTAAAATGTTGTCATGGCCCATGAGCCTCTAATGGCTTGTAATCACAACTTTAAAAACATGGTTCTGATGTTTAGGAAACTAGGAAATAGCTCCTAGGATCATTATTGTTAAATTCTTGGTGACAAAAATATTTTTCTTTGGCAAACATTGCAATAGATGCATAGGCTAGGGGGAAAAAGTCCTCAAATAGAAATTTGCTTCATTGTGGGAATTGTCAAGTAATTACTCCAAAGAACTCAAAGTTAAATTTTGAACTCTTCCTTGACTCTGACTTTTTTTCTCCCTACTTTCTTACCAGCCTTCAAACAGTGGCCGAGCTGCAGAACTCCTTGCCAAGGAACAGGGAACAGTGCCTGGATTTATTGGTTTTGGAACATTTCACAGTGACCTAGGCTATGTTCCTGCTATTCAAGGAGCTGAAGAAATAGACAGTCTTGTGGATTCTGATTTCCGAATGGTGCTGCGAAAACTTTCAAAGAAAGATGTCACGACAAAACTAAAAGCAAGTTTTATTGTTTTCATTAAAATGATCAAGAAAATCTTTTTGTTAAAATGTCATTGGCATATTTTATGTAAAGAAGAATGAAGAATCATCACTAATAAGTACTTTTAAATGAAGAATCATCACTAATAAGTACTTTTACAATTGTACTTTTTGCTGATACAGACTTTAGGTTATACTTATCTTCTGGGTTATAAGTTAGTTTGTTGTTCTGCACTTTTTAGAATCACTTTGGAATTCTGGCTTTACATTTTTTCCTATTAAGTAATGTAATTTTGACTCTATAATTTTAAATGGGTTTTTTTTGTTTGTGTATGTTTTATATATTTTTTAAAACAACTGAAAAGTTTCTACCATAGTAACCTATAAAGAACTCTTCAGATTAGTCCCATGTGACACAAACAGGGATGGTGTATTCTCACGTTACATAAAATAGACTAAGTTTCTAGAACAGCATAAATATAATCAACAGCCAATATTATGGCTGTTGATCCTTAACGATTTTAATAATTTATTTTAGGCTATGCAGGAATTTGGAACCATGTGTACAGAGAGAGACACGGAAATTGTAAAAGGAGTTCTTCCATATTGGCCAAGAATTTTCTGCAAAATTTCACTAGTAAGTATTAAGACTTGACTAGTTTATTTCTGTTGTGGTTTTTTGTTTTGTTTTTTGTGTTTTTTGTTTTTGTTTTTGGTTGAAGTTGTGGGGACTGTCAAATTTATATGATTCATTTTTGATGAGGGTTATGGAATGTTATGTCAATATTATTATGCAGATTGGATCATGTTGGGTTGTAAAAAGGAGTCTGTTAGGTCCTTACTATAGAATTACCTAGATACTTTTAAGTCATAGTAAATTTTGACAATGTAATTTCTTTGTATACTTGCTGCAGAAGAATGAGAATGAATTGCTTATTTATTCCAGGTTTAGCCCTGACTCTATCTTGAATACAGTCATTTTTATCTCATTGGGAAAAGGAAAAATTAATCAGTTTTTTAATATAATTATTGATTTTAGTTTAGCTTTGTGCATAGGTGAATTCTTATTAATGGGTCTTCATTGCATACCCAGAAATGTCAGTATTTATTTTTATGGGTTAGAGCTGTTTTAAACCATATTATATTTTCAATAGGATCATGACCGCCGGGTTCGAGAAGCCACACAGCAAGCTTTTGAAAAACTTATCCTTAAAGTTAAGAAACACTTGGCTCCTTACTTAAAAAGTTTAATGGGCTATTGGCTAATGGCTCAGTGTGATACTTACACACCAGCTGCATCTGCAGCAAAAGATGCCTTTGAAGCAGCTTTCCCTCCAAGCAAGCAACCTGAAGCCATAGCATTTTGTAAGGATGAAATTACAAGTGTAAGTCCTTGGAACCTTTCTGTATCTATTTTTAAAGTATCTAAGGGATATAAAGCGTATTACAAAGGCAGCTCTTTTACCTAGCATTGTGAGGGTATGAGAAGTGAAATATTTTCAGTGGAAGATTGTGTTTTTTAAATGGTGTTTGTCAAAGTTGACCATTTTGGCTTTTTAAAACATAATTAACTTTTTGGATTGGATCTTTCTAAATGATTTAAGTTTTCCCTGTTTATTTTAATGTTTTAATTTACTGTATCTAAAAAAATTTAGATAGGTGCTTTGTAATATATAATCTAAAAAAAGAATACATCTATAAATCAAATCTAAACTTTTTTTCCCCATATTTTCAAATCAATACATGTATACAGATCTGTTTCATCCTGGTATTCCTTTGTATATATAGATATACAACAGTTTATTTAACTTCTTTCATTTTAATACACATTTGGGATTTTTCCCCAGTTTTTTTTTAAGAATAGGTTTATTTATTTATTATTTTTTAATATTTATTTACTCGGTTTTTTATGATACTCCCATTAACAGATATACGTTTCTCCAACACTTGGCCAGCAGTTTTGCCAGACCGATATCAGCCATAACTTTTGTGGCTTTTAGTTTGTACACAATACTGTCCTTCCTCATTTTTTCTCTCCTTCTTTGCTATTCCTTATATATGGACTGGAAAAAACTAGACGCCAATTTGTTAGTATTATACCAAGAAATAAAAATAGATGGACTGTGAGTCCATTGAGGAGAAGTAAAAATTTTTTTAAAAAGATAATGCTTGCATTTATTTCTTTATTTAGTACTCTTATATTTCCATAGCACCCTATGTATAATCCTACTTAAACACCTTCCCTCCTCCTCCCTTGTTTTCTCCCTGCTTCCCTCCTTTCAGTTAGTCGACCTTTCTGTGGCTTCCCATTATACTTACAAGTCCAGATTTCTTATCTTGGCCTACAAGGCTCTGCATGATGTGGTCCCTTCTTACCTATCTGATCTCTTCACCCAACATCTCTACACACACATGCATTCTAGTTCCCCCTTGAAGTTCTTGGTTCTTACATTCTTTATTTTTCTGTTGTACCAGAGTTGTTTTTCTAGGGTGATGGTTTGTAGTTGTGTGGTTTTTTTTGGCCACCCCGCGCGGCTTGTAGGATCTTAGTTCCCGCACCAGGGATTGAACCAGGGCCCCAGCCTTGAAAGCGCTGAGTCCGAGCCACTGGACTGCGAGGGAATTCCCTAGGGTTTGTAGGTTTAATCATACTCTCAAAGGGAGTTCTCTATCCCAACTATAAATTAAATATCATTGGTTTCTTTAAAATATCAAGTGATGAATGTTATGAGTGAAGTATCATGAGTTTGGACACTTAAGAGTTTTAGAAAATGGATTTTGAGATAATTAATTTGGCTATTCATAGTTTTGTTTATTTGTTTGTTTTTTTGTTCTTGGTTTTATTATGGATGGGTAACTGATCATTGGATATGTGGATTATTTCCTCCATTATTTTACCTTTAGTTGGCTGTGTCACAGATATACAGATACTGGCTTTGAACTTTCCTAAGTTCAAAACAAATTTATTAGAGAGGAGTTAGGCAAATGAGATCAAAATGTCATAGTATCTGTAAGAGAACATGGGCTCTGGGTCATACCACTGGGTTCTAGTCCACTCTGCCATTAGTTGGGGTGTTTGACCATGGGCAAGTTTCTGTGCTTCCATTTCCTCATCTGTTAAAGTAGGAATTAACTTGTACTTCATCGAGTTGTTTTGAGGATTTCATTAATGCATGGAATGTGCTCAAAGCAATACATGGTAAATGGAAAAACTCAGTAAATGTTGGTTATTATTATTGCTGATAAAATTGATACTGGAACAGTGGACTTGCTAGTACTGTACCCCAGAAGTAAGCAGACTTACTCAGCATTTCAAATGGAGCCTTAAACCTTCCTCCATGATGGAGTAGAGCACAATGTGTGTACTCTGTGAGCAGGGAGGTGCTCAAAAAAGAGGGGTGAGGAAAGCAGAGCCTAATTCACTCCCAAACTTACTAATCGGACATCCCATTCACTTCACTGCTGTGTGCAAGAGGAATGGAGAAGCAAGAGGCCAGGAGTATTTAAGGGAAAATTCCTCTCAGTGGAAACTGGAGGTGTTTGGAAGAAGTACCTTATCCTTCTTTACCCCAGCAGGTGCCAACCTTGGGGATTGATAGGGGAAAAAAATGGTAAAATTCAAACCTTTTAGTTTTGCTACTTAATTTTACTACTTTTGTGAGAAAGGGGATGAAAACTTTTAGTTAAGATGAAGTTTATGTTCTGTCTCTTCACCACTGACAATTCAATAAAATCTCAAGTCTATGGCATTTTTCCCCCCATAGGTGCTGCAGGATCATCTTATAAAAGAAACACCTGATACACTCAGTGACCCACAGTAAGTTGTATTGTTTCTGTGTAACTCAGGTTAAGTGAAACTATGTTTCACTCATAGGTAATAAGATGATAATTTCAATGTGACATTTTTTAAAAAAGGGATGCTAAATGTAGAGGTGAAAATACTTAATATAGTGCTATTTTCCAGGTGCTGTTTTAAGTGCTTTTACCTGCAAGTTGTCCCGCTATTTAACTTGAATTATATGGGCACGCATGTGTTTGGTTCTTTTACAAAGAGATGTTTTTAGGTTTTTTCCACATTTGCCTTTTGACAGTCATAGCAGGAACCATTTTAAGGTCTGGATGAAAATAGTTGAAGAACTATGAATAGTTCTATTGTAAGAATAGTAAGATGTTCCATTTACTTTTTACTCTTGTGTTCTAATCAAACTATTAAGAATCTGTAAGGGAAAGTAATCTTAGGTGCAGTGTTATTTATTCTCTAATCATCCAATTAACTGCTACTGAGAGCAGTGTACATGCACACTTATTTCAAGCCACAACTCTTGATTTACTTTCACCTTTTATTATTCGAATAATATGTGATTAAAATTCTATGTATTTTGCGGGGGTTTGGCACAGGGAGAATGAATATAGAGATAAAGCAACTTTGGTAGATATTCAATGATAAAACATTTAAAATAGAAGTGCTGAATATGTAGTTTGTCTTATTCTCAATCCTTATATGTATTTATTTTCTTTTTATATCAAGAACTATTCCAGAGGAAGAAAGAGAAGCTAAATTCTATCGGGTTGTAACTTGTTCCTTATTGGCATTGAAAAAATTGCTTTGCCTCCTACCCGATAATGAACTTGATTCTCTGGAGGAGAAATTTAAGTCTCTTTTATCACAGAATAAGTTTTGGAAGTATGGAAAACACAGTATACCTCAGGTATCTTAATCTTTTTTATTTTAAGACATTCCTCTGATTCCTTTTTCTCCCCTGATCTTGTTATTTTTTATTTAGGCTTTATGTTTATTGTTTATGTTTAAAATTCTGCAGACACATTTTTGTGGTGGGACTGAATTACCTCTCTTACTAGAATGTTCTTGTATTTTCATTTTTTTATTTAGTTGTTTGGACCTCAGATTCAGAGTTGAATCATCATCTTCCTGTGTTCATGGCACCTTAAAACTGCTGGGTGTGTGCAAGTCTTTTCCTTTTAATGTATTTATTTTTTCCCTTTTGTCTGTCTGTCTCCATTTTCCACCTCCACCAGCTGCCCGTTCTAAGTGTGATTAATGTATGTGCTTTCGTCTGTGCAGTTGATTCTCATTACTTACTGTGATTATATTCTGTGAAGTCCACGAACACTGAATTAGTGAACACCGAAGCATCACTCTTAGGGGAAATGCAGGCTTAGGCTCCTGTTAGTCTCTTGTCACGACATTTTTGACAGTTGGTTAGTACATAACCTTGTTTTATGTGTATCTGTTTAAAGACACCTTATTTAATGTATATTGTTGATTCACTAACTTTGAATTCCTACACAACAGCACTAGATATCATGCCTGAATGAAGTTTATCTAATTTTCTCTGTTAGGCATGTCACAGCCTTTTTGCATGTGTTTTTAATTCACATAAATGATACTAATGATACTGTGTTATATTTCATCCCATTTATTGCTTTTTAGTAGCTTTTTTAATTTTTTTTTTTTTTTTTTGTGGTACGCGGGCCTCTCACTGTTGTGGCCTCTCCCGTTGCGGAGCACAGGCTCCGGATGCGCAGGCTCAGCGGCCATGGCTCACGGGCCCAGCCGCTCCGCGGCATGTGGGATCTTCCCGGACTGGGGCACGAACCCGTGTCCCCTGAACCGGCAGGAGGACTCTCAACCACTGTGCCACCAGGGAAGCCCTTTAATTTTTATACATGTACTTTTTGTTTGTTTGTTTAAAGAAATATTTATTTATTTATTTAGGCTGCGCCGGGTCTTAGTTGCGGCATGCGGGATCTTTTTTAAAATTAATTAATTAATTAATTATTTTTTTGACCGTGTTGGGTTTTCTTTGCTGCGCGTGGGCTTTCTCCAGTTGCGGCGAGTGGGGGCTACTCTTCCTTGCACTGTAGGTGTGAGGGCTTCAGTAGTTGCGGCACGCGGGCTCTAGAGCGCAGGCTCAGTAGTTGTGGCGCACGGGCTTAGTTGCTCTGCAGCATGTGGGATCTTCCTGGGCGAGGGCTCGAACCTGTGTCGCCTGCATTGGGAGGCAGATTCTTAACCACTGCGCCACCAGGGAAGTCCCAAGCTCTCAGGGTCTTTTAGTTGCAGCATGTGAGCTCTTAGTTGTGACATGCATGCAGGATCTAGTTCCCCGACCAGGGATCAAACCCAGGCCCCCTGCATTGGGAGCACGGGGTCTTACCCACTGGACCACCAGGGAAGTCCCAGTAGTTTTTTAAAAAGTACTAAGATATTTAAATCCATTACATTCCTGTATGTATATCTGGCCCATGGCTTCTAACTGATGTGTAGTACTCAGAAGTTTGCATACATTCCATTTTACCTGTTCATTCCCCCAGTGATAGACACCCTGATTGCCTTCGACTCCCTGCTCTCACAAATAAGGCAGCAGTGAGCATCTTCATTCATGTATCTCCAGATCTGTGAGAATTCTTTTTCTGAAATTCTCTTAATTTCTGAATTGCTGAGTCAAAGAGTATAGGCGTACTTAATTTTCTGAAGTAGTGCCAGATTGCTTACCTGATTGGCTGCATTAGTCTAGGCCCAACTATCAATACATGATGACTACTATATATCCTTATAGTGTAGCCAGGGCTGGGCATCATTCAACTTCCTATTTTTCAGTAGTCTAATTAGGAGTTCAAATGATACCTTTCTTTAATTTTAATTACTCTGCTAACTCGTGACTTTTAACATCTCTTCATAAGCTTTTTAGATTTTTGTGTTTCCTCTGTAAACTACTTATTCATATCTTCACCCCTTTTTTTCTGTTGGAGTTCTCTTTTTCTTATTTTACTGGAGTTCCTTGTATATTTTAAATATTAGTCCTTTTGTCATTTTTAGGCATTGTAAATAATCTCCCATTCTGTCACCTTTCATGTGTCCTCTTTTATAAAGAAATCTTAATTTTGATATAATCAAAACCACTGATTTTGCCTTATGAAGGCCTTTCTCACTTTTAAACCATAAAAATATTGTTATATTTAATAGTTATATCTTTTTAAACAGCTATATCCTTTTTTAATAGTTATATCTTTCTTAACAGTTATATCTTTTAATCTCTTTAGTTTTATCTTTCATATGAAGTTTTTAATCCATCAGTAACCCACCTTTTTATGTGGTGTTAAGTGGAGATCTAGTTACATTTCTCTTCATGTACAGTGAGCCACTTTTCCTAACATCACCTAGTTAAACTGTTCATTCTCTCCCTATTGATTTATGGTCCTGCCATTACGGTATATTAAGTTCCCATATGTTCATGAGTTTTTCTCAAAACTCTATCTTCTGATCTATTAGTCTTTGTTTCTTCTTACGCCAGTACCACTGTTAAAATGACATTATGATATGTCCTAATAATTGCTCAGGGGAGGCACTCTTTTCTTCATCTTCAAGACTAAGTTGTTTTAGAACTTTATTCTTCTGTATAAATTTAAGTAAATTTATTGAATTCCTCAAAAATAACATCTAACTGGAATTTTGATTGGGGTTCCACTGAATGATTTGGGGAGACTTGCTGTTTTTAGGTTATTGAACCTGATGTTAAAATTATCTCACAATTTATTCAGGTATTTAAAAAATATCCTAGAATATCTTTTTAAACAACTTTTATTAAGGTATGATTTACATACAATAAAATGCAGTCATTTTAAGCTTACAGTTTAAGATTTGACAGATGTATACACTCATCTTCATGTACATACCCACATAACCACTACAATCAAGAAGTAAAACATCTTTATCACTCAAAAATTGGTTCCTTGTGTCCCTGCAAGTCATCCTCTCCCTTAACCTAGGCAACTATTTATCTACTTTTCTGTCACTTACAGATTCGATTTGTCTTTTTTAGGTTTTCATATAAATGGAGCCATATATTACTCTGTATCTGGCTTCTTTTCTTTTCTTCTCTTTTCTTTTCTTTTCTTGCCCTGCTGCACAGCTTGTGGGATTTTAGTTTACCAACCAGGGATTGAACCTGGGCCCTCGCCAGTGAGAGTGCAGAGTCCTAACCACTGGACCACCAGGGAATTCCCTGTATCTGGCTTTCTTTTGCTCAGCGTAATGTTTTTAAGATTCTTTGTTGTTGCTTGTATCAGTATTTCAAAGTGGTTATACTATTTTACACTCTTAATCAGCAGTGTATGAAATTTTTAGTTCCATATCTTTACTTCAATATTGTCCGTTGTTTTAAGTCATTCTCTTGGGTGTGGCATCGGGGATCGGCAAATTACAGCTCATGGGTCAAAATCTGGCACACCTGACCTGTTTTGTTTTTTTTGTTGTTGTTGTGTTTTTTTTGCGGTACACGGGCCTCTCACTGTTGTGGCCTCTCCCGTTGCGGAGCACAGGCTCCGGATGCACAGCCTCAGCGGCCATGGCTCACGGGTCCAGCCGCTCCGTGGCATGTGGGATCTTCCCAGACCGGGGCACGAACCCGTGTCCCCTGCATCGGCAGGCGGACTCTCAACCACTGCACCACCAGGGAAGCCCCGTGACCTGTTTTTGTAAATCGTTTTTGTGTTGTATGTGGCTGCTTTGTGCTAACATAGCAGAACAAAGTAGTTGCAACACAGTCTGTATGGCTTGCAAAGCTTAAAATATTTGTTTTCTGGCTCTTTAAAGAAAATGTTTGCTGACCTCTGGGGTAGAGACTTTACATTGTGGTTTTAATTTGCATTTCCCTGATGGCTAATGGTATTGAACATCTTTTAATGTGTTTATTGGCCATTTGTAGTTCTTCTTCTTTTTTTTCTTTATTTTTATTTGGCCGCACCACTTGGCTTGTGGGACCATAGTTCCCCAACCAGGGATTGAACCAGGGTACCAGCAGTGAAAGTGCTGAGTCCTAATCTCTGGACTGTCAAGGAATTCCCTATCTTCTGCTTTTTGAGGTGTCTGTTTAACCCTTTTGCTCACTTTTAATTTAATATGTTGTAGTTTTTATATCTAAAATTTCAACTTGGTTTTTGTATTTTCTATTTCTTTGATGAAATTTTCTACTTTTTTAAGACTTCTTTTAAGAGCAGTTTTAGGTTCACAGCAAAATTGAGGAAAAAGTACCAAGATTTCCCATATGTCTCCTGCCCCTCACATACATAGCTTCCCCCATTATCAACATCCTCTCACCAGAGTGGTACCTGTTTTTTTTTTTTTAAACAATTGATGAACCTATGTTGATACATCATTATCGTCCAGAATCCATAATTTACATTAGGGTTCACTGTTGATGTTGTATATTCTGTAGGTTTGGACAGATGTATAATGACATGTATCTGTTTCCTGTTTTTTCATTCATTGTTAGCATATTTTTCTTTACCTCATTGAGTATAGTTGTAATAGCTGCTGTAAAGTACGTGTTTGATAATAACATCTGAGATCACATTTTCTTGGCTTTCATATGTTGAGGGATTTTAGATTGTATCCTACACATAAATATTTAGATTGCATCCTAGATGTATATATTTAGATTGTATCCTGGAATGTTATGTTTTGGAGACAGGGTTATTTTATATTGCTCCAAAGGGCATTGATGTCTTTGTGTTAGTGGGCAATCAACTTGGTTAGACTCAACAAACTCTCATGCCTGCAGCGGGCATGGTTCAAGTGTCAGCTGTAGATTTAGACTGTTTAAACAGAGAACGTGGGGGTTCTCTTCTTTGGTTCTCTTCTTTCTGGAGTTCCCTACTACTCTCTTGCCATCTTGGTTACCCTGGACTCCTTTTCCTGGTTCTTTCAGTTCCTCCAACCAGAGGGATGTCAGGCTTTCTGTTGCAGTTGTAGCTGCCCCAGTGCCTCTGTGGTGGTGACTGCATCCACCTTCAGGGCAAAACTGCACAAAACGGGAACTCAGTATGTGTGATTGCTTACTCCAAGTTATGATACCAGCTCCAAAATGTGTATTTCAGTCTTCAGAGCCCTTGGATAGTTTTTTTGTGTCGGGTTCATAGAGTCTATAGTTGTTCTTTGCAGGAAGATCAATGTATCAGTCTGTCACTACTTGATATTCTTTTGCCTATTTTTA
This sequence comes from Monodon monoceros, assembly GCF_005190385.1. Taxonomy (NCBI): domain Eukaryota; kingdom Metazoa; phylum Chordata; class Mammalia; order Artiodactyla; family Monodontidae; genus Monodon; species Monodon monoceros. Next base: position 15,788,283 of record NW_021703767.1, read on the forward strand.
AGTTGGGTTTTTGGTTTTTGTGAGTTACGAATATGCTTTAGTTATTCTGGTTACAAGTATTTTGTCAGGTAAAGTATCATGAATGTTTTATTATAGTTTGTGGCTTGCCTTTTCACTTTTTTTCCATGGTTTTTGGAGAGTAGGTGTTTTAAAGTCCCAGTTATCAATTTTTTTTTTTTTACACTTCATACTTTTCATTTCTTATATAAGGAGTCTTTGCCTACTTGAAGGTTGCAAAGATGTTTTTATATTTTATTCTGGAAGTTTTATAGTTTAGGTTTATTTAGAGTTAATTTTTGTGTATGGCATAAAGGTGAGAGTCAGATTTTTTTTCACATAGGTATCCATTTCTTGAAAGACTACCAGCTCCTCCTCACCCCACCACCCTGGCACCTTTGGCAAAATTAAGTTAAACATACGAGATTTTAATTTTGGACTCTTACTCCGTTACATTTTATGTCTATCTTTACACCATTACCACACTTTCTTGATTATAACTGTTTTACCGTAAGTCCTGAAACCCTCCAACTTGGTTCTTCTTTCTCAAAATTATTTAGCCTATATTAGGCCCTTGCCATCCCGGAATAGTATTTTATAATATACTGCATACTGAACATGACTTCATGGTTTCTGTTACTATTGCGAAATGGGGTTCCTTTTCTGATTCCATTTTCTATTTTGTTTCTACTGTGGTATAGGAATGCTATGCTTTTGTGCATTAATTTTGTATCCAGCAACTCTTCTGAGCTCCTGTTCTTTTTTTTTTAATCCTTTTATTATTTACAACAATCTTTTGATAATTTCTGCCAAATTTGTTCTGATATATTCTTTTATTTTTTTACATCTTTATTGGAGTATAATTGCTTTACAATGTTGTGTTAGTTTCTGCTTTGTAACAAAGTGAATCAGCTATACGTATACATATATCCCCATATCTCCTCCCTCTTGCATCTCCCTCCCTCCCATCCTCCCTCTCCCACCCCTCTAGGTGGTCACAAAGCACCAAGCTGATCTCCCTATGCTATGCGGCTGCTTCCCACTAGATAGCTATTTTACGTTTCGTAGTGTATATATATGTCCATGCCACTGTCTTACTTTGTCCCAGCTTACCCTTCCCCCTCCCCATATCCTCAAGTCCATTCTCTAGTAGGTCTGTGTCTTTATTCCCATCTTGCCCCTAGGTTCTTCAGAACTTTTTTTTTTTAATATTCCATATATGTGTGTTAGCATACGGTATTCTGACTTACTTCACTCTGTATGACACACTCTAGGTCCATCCACCTCACTACAAATAACTCAATTTCGTTTCTTTTTATGGCTGAGTAATATCCCATTGTATATATGTGCCACATCTTCTTTATCCATTCATCTGTTGATGGACACTTAGGGTACTTCCATGTCCTGGCTATTGTAAATAGACCTGCAGTGAACATTGTGGTACATGACTCTTTTTGAATGATGGTTTTCCCAGGGTATATGCCCAGTAGTGTCATTGTTGGGTCATATGGTAGTTCTGTTTTTAGTTCTTTAAGGAACCTCCATACTGTTCTCCGTAGTAGCTGTATCAATTTACATTCCCACCAACAGTGCAAGAGGGCTCCCTTTTCTCCACACCCTCTCCAGCATTTATTGTTTGTAGACTTTTTGATGATGGCCATTCTGACCGGTGTCAGATGATATCTCATAGTTTGGATTTGCGTTTCTCTAATGATTAATGATGTTGAGCATTCTTTCATATGTTTCTTGGCAATCTGTATATCTTCTTTGGAGAAATGTCTATTTAGGTCTTCTGCCCATTTTTGGATTGGGTTGTTTGTTTTTTTGATATTGAGCTGCATGAGCTGCTTATAAATTTTGGAGATTAATCCTTTGTCAGTTGCTTCATTTGCAAATATTTTCTCCCATTCTGAGGGTTGTCTTTTTGTCTTGCTTATGGTTTCCTTTGCTGTGCAAAAACTTTTAAGTTTCATTTGGTCCCATCTGTTTCTTTTTGTTTTTATTTCCATTTCTCTAGGAGATGGGTCAAAAAGGATCTTGCTGTGATTTATGTCATAGAGTGTTCTGCCTATGTTTTCCTCTAAGAGTGTGATAGTTTCTGGCCTTACATTTAGGTCTTTAATCCATTTTGAGTTTATTTTTGTATATGGTGTTAAGGAGTGTTGTAATTTCATTCTTTTACATGTAGCTGTCCAGTTTTCCCAGCACCACTTATTGAAAAGGCTGTCTTTTCTCCATTGTATATTCTTGCCTCCTTTATCAAAGATAAGGTGACCATATGTGCGTGGGTTTATCTCTGCGCTTTCTATCCTGTTCCATTGATCTATATTTCTGTTTTTGTGCCAGTACCATACTGTCTTGGTTACTGTAGCTTTGTAGTATAGTCTGAAGTCAGGGAGCCTGATTCCTCCAGCTCTGTTTTTCTTTCTCAAGATTGCTTTGCCTACTCAGGGTCTTTTGTGATTCCATACAAAGTGTGAAATTTTTTTTCTAGTTCGGTGAAAAATGCCAGTGGTAGTTTGATAGGGATTGCATTGAATCTGTAGATTGCTTTGGGTAATATAGTCATTTTCACAATGTTGATTGTTCCAATCCAAGAACATGGTACATCTCTCCATCTATTTGTATCATCTTTATTTTCTTTCATCAGTGTCTTATAATATTCTGCATATAGGCCTTTTGTCTCCCTAGGTAGGTTTATTCCTAGATTTTATTCTTTTTGTTGCAGTGGTAAATGGGAGTGTTTTCTTAATTTCACTTTCAGATTTTTCATCATTAGTGTATAGGAAGGCAAGAGATTTCTTTACATTAATTTTGTACCCACTACTTTACCAAATTCATTGATTAGCTCTAGTAGTTTTCTGGTAGCATCCTTAGGATTCTCTATGTACAGTATCAGGTCATCTGCAAACAGTGACAGCTTTACTTCTTTTCTGATTTGGATTCCTTTTATTTCTTTTTCTTCTCTGATTGCAGTGACCAAAACTTCCAAAACTATGTTGAATAATAGTGATGAGACTGGGCAACCTTGTCTTGTTCCTGATCTTAGTGGAAATGCTTTCAGTTTTTCATTGTCGAGGGCGATGTTAGCTGCGGGTTTGTCATATATGGCCTTTATTATGTTGAGGTTAGCCCCCTCTATGCCTACTTTCTGAAGGGTTTTTATCATAAATGGGTGTTGAATTTTGTTGAAAGCTTTCTCTGCATCTATTGAGATGATCATATGGTTTTTCTCCTTCAATTTGTTAATATGGTGTATCACATTGATTGATTTGCGTATGTTGAATCCTTGCATTCTTGGGATAAACCCCAGTTGATCATGGTGTATGATCCTTTCAATGTGCGGTTGGATTCTGTTTGCTAGTATTTTGTTGAGGATTTTTGCATCTATGTTCACCAGTGACATTGGCCTGTAGTTTTCTTTCTTCATGACAGCTTTGTCTGGTTTTGGTATCAGGGTGATGGTGGCCTTGTAGAACGAGTTTGGGAGTGTTCCTCCCTCTGCTGTAATTTGGAAGAGTTTGAGAAGGTTAGGTGTTAGCTCTTCTCTAAATGTTTGATAGAATTTGCCTGTGAAGCCGTCTGGTCCTGGACTTTTGCTTGTTGGAAGATTGTTTTTTTTTTTTTTTTTTTAATTTTTGGCTGTTTTGGGTCTTCATTTCTGTGCAAGGGCTTTCTCCAGTTGCGGCGAGCGGGGGCCACTCTTCATTGCGGTCCGCAGGCCTCTCACTGTCGCAGCCTCTCCCGTTGCGGAGCACAGGCTCCAGATGTGCAGGCTCAGTAGTTGTGGCTCACGGGCCTAGTTTCTCCACGGCATGTGGGATCTTCCCAGACCAGGGCTCAAACCCGTGTCCACTGCATTGGCAGGCAGATTCTTAACCACTGCACCACTGTTGGAAGATTTTTAATCACTGTTTGAATTTCAGTGCTGGTGATTGGTCTGTTCATATTGTCTATTTCTTCCTGCTTCAGTCTTGGAAGGTTGTGCATTTCTAAGAATTTGTCCATTTCTTCCAGGTTGTCCATTTTATTGGCATAGAGTTGCTTGTAGTAATCTCTCAAGCTTTGTATTTCTGCTGTGTCAGTTACTTCTCCTTTTTCGTTTCTAATTCTGTTGATTTGAGTCTTCTCCCTTTTTTTCTTGATGTCTGGCTAATGGTTTATCAATTTCATTTATCTGCTCAAAAAACCAGCTTTTAGTTTTATTGATCTTTGCTATCATTTCCTTCATTTCTTTTTTCATTTATATCTGACCTGATCTTTATGATTTCTTTCCTTCTGCTAACTTTTGGGTTTTTTTGTTGTTCTTTCTCTAATTGCTTTAGGTGTAAGGTTAGTTTGTTTATTTGATATGTTTCTTTTTTTTTAAACTTATTTATTTATTTATAGCTGTGTTGGGTCTTTGTTGCTATGCACGGGCTTTCTCTAGTTGCGGTGAGTGGGGGCTACTCTTGAGCGGGGGTACTCTTCATTGTGGTGCGCGGGCTTCTCATTGTCCTGGCTTCTCTTGTTGCAGAGCACCAGCTCTAGGTGTGCAGGCTCAGTAGTTGTCACGCTTGAGCTTAGTTGCTCTGCAGCATGTGGGTTCTTCCCGGACCGGGGCTTGAACCCGTGTCCCCTCATTGGCAGGCGGATTCTTAACCACTGCACCACCAGGGAAGCCCCTGTTTCTTGTTTCTTAGGTAGGACTGTATTGCTATAAACTTCCCTCTTAGAACTGCTTTTGCTGCATTCCATAGGTTTTGGTTCATTGTGTTTTCATTGTCATTTGTTTCTAGGTATTTTTTGATTTCCTCTTTGATTTCTTCAGTGGTCTCTTGGTTATTAAATAGTGTATTGTTTAGCCTCCATGTGTTTGTATTTTTTACAGATTTTTTCCTGTAATAGATATATAGTCTCATAGCGTTGTTGTCGGAAAAGATACTTGATATGATTTCAATTTTCTTAAATTTACCAAAGCTTGATTTGTGACCCAAGATATGATCTATCCTGGAGAATGTTCCATGAGCACTTGAGAATAATGTGTATTCTGTTGTTTTTGGATGGAATGTCCTATAAATATCAATCAAGTCTATCTTGTTTAATGTATCATTTAAAGCTTGTGTTTCCTTATTTATTTTCATTTTGGATGATCTGTCCATTGGTAAAAGTGGGGTGTTAAAGTCCCCTACTATGATGTGTTACTGTCGATTTCCCCTTTTATGGCTGTTAGTATTTGCCTTATGTATTGAGGTGCTCCTGTGTTGGGTGCATAAATATTTACAATTGTTATATTTTCCTCTTAGATTGATCCCTTGATCATTATGTAATATCCCTCTTTGTCTCTTGTAATAGTCTTTGTTTTAAAGTCCATTTGCATGGAATATCTTTTTCCATCCCCTCACTTTCAGTCTGTATGTGTCCCTAGGTCTGAAGTGGGTCTCTTGTAGACAGCATATATATGGGTCTTGTTTTTGTATCCATTCAGCCAGTCTGTGTCTTTTGGTTGGAGCATTTAATCCACTTACATTTAAGGTAATTATCGATATGTATGTTCCTATTACCATTATCTAAATTGTTTTGGGTTTGTTATTGTAGGTCTTTTCCTTCTCTTGTGTTTCTTGCATAGAGAAGTTCCTTTAGCATTTGTTGTAAAGTTGGTTTGATGGTGCTGAATTCTCTTAGCTTTTGCTTGTCTGTAAAGGTTTTAATTTCTCCGTCAAATCTGAATGAGATCCTTGCTGGGTAGAGTAATCTTGGTTGTAGGTTTTTCTCCTTCATCACTTTAAATATGTCCTGCCGCTCTCTTCTGGCTTGCAGAGTTTCTGCTGAAAGATCAGCTGTTAACCTGATCCCTTGTTTGTTATTTTTTCCCTTGCTGCTTTTAATATTTTTTCTTTGTATTTAATTTTTGATAGTTTAATATGTGTCTTGGCATGCTTCTCCTTGGATTTATCCTATATGGGACTCTGTGCTTCCTGGACTTGATTAACTATTTCCTTTCCCATATTAGGGAAGTTTTCAACTATAATCTCCTCAAATATTTTCTCAGTCCCTTTCTTTTTCTCTTCTTCCTCTGGGACCCCTATAATTCGAATGTTGGTGTGTTTAATGTTGTCCCAGGGGTCTCTGATACTGTCCTCAATTCTTTTTATTCTTTTTCTTTATTCTGCTCTGCAGTAGTTATTTCCACTGTTTTGTCTTCCAGGTCACTTATCTGTTCTTTTGCCTCAGTTATTCTGCTATTGATCCCTTCTAGAGAATTTTTAATTTCATTTATTGTGTTGTTCATCACTGTTTGTTTGCTCTTTAGTTCTTCTAGATCCTTGTTAAATGTTTCTTGTATTTTCTCCATTGTATTTCCAAGATTTTTGATCATCTTTACTATCATTATTCTGAATTCTTTTTCTGGTAGACTGCCTATTTCCTCTTCATTTTTTAGGTCTGGTGGGTTTTTGCCTTGCTCCTTCATCTGCTGTGTGTTTCTCTGTCTTCTCACTTTGCTTAACTTACTGTTTTTGGGTTCTCCTTTTTGCAGCCTGCAGGTTCGTAGTTCCCGTTGTTTTTGGTGTCTGTCCCCAGTGGCTAAGGTTGGTTCAGTGGGTTGTGCAGGCTTCCTGGTGGAGGGGACTGGGGCCTGTGTTCTGGTGGATGAGGCTGGATCTTGTCTTTCTGGTGGGCAGCTCCACGTCTGGTGGTGTGTTTTGGGGTGTCTGTGGCCTTATTATGATTTTAGGCAGCCTCTCTGCTAATGGGTGGGGTTATGTTTCTGTCTTGGTAGTTGTTTGGCATAGGGTGTCCAGCACTGCAGCTTGCTGGTCATTGAGTGGAGCTGGGTCTTGGTGTTGAGATGGAGATCTCTGGGAGATTTTCACCATTTGATATTATGTGGAGCTGGGAGGTCTCTTGTGGACCAGTGTCCTGAACTTTGCTCTCCCACCTCAGAGGCACAGGCCTGATGTCTGGCTGGAGCATCAAGAGCCTTTCATCCACACGGCTCAGAATAAAAGGGAGAAGATAAAAGAAAGAAAAAAAGAAGAAGATAAAGTAAAATAAAATAATTAAAATAAAAAATAATTATTAAAAAATTTTTTTAAAGTAATTAAAAAAAAGGAAAGAAAGAAGAGAGCAAGCAAACCAAAAAAAATTCACCAATGATAACAAGCACTAAAAACTATACTTAAAAAAATAAACGGACAAACAGAACCCTAGGACAAATGGTAAAGGCAAAACTGTACAGACAAAATCACACACAGAAGCATACACATACACACTCACGAAAAGAGAAAAAGGGAAAAAAAAATATCGTTCCTCCCAAAGTCCACCTCCTCAATTTGGGATGCTTCATTGTCTATTCAGGTATTCCACCGATGCAGGGTACATCAAGTTGATTGTGGAGCTTTAATCCGCTGCTTCTGAGGCTGCTGGGAGAGATTTCCCTTTCTCTTTGTTTGCACAGCTCCCAGGGCTCAGCTTTGGATTTGGACCCACCTCTGTGTGTAGGTTGCCGGAGGGCGTCTGCTCTTCGCTCCGACAGGACAGGGTTAAAGGAACAGCTGATTCGGGGGCTCTGGTTCACTCATGCCGGGGGGGAGGGAGGGGCACGAATGCGGGGCGAGCCTGCTGCGGCAGAGGCCGGTGTGACATTGCACCAGCCTGAGGCGCTGTGCGTTGTCCGGGTAAGTTGTCCCTGGATCACGGGACCCTGGTAGTGGCAGGCTGCACAGGCTTCTGCGGTGTGGGGAGTGACCTGTGCTCGCACAGAGGCTTCTTGGTGTCAGCAGCAGCAGCAGGCCCGTCTCTGGGGTCCGCGCTGATAGCCGCGGCTCACGCCCGTCTCTGGAGCCCCTTTAAGCAGCGCTCTTAATCACTTCTCCTCGCGCACCAGGAAACAAAGAGGCAAGAAAAAGTCTCTTGCCTCTTCGGCAGGTCCAGACTTTTTCCCGGACTCCCTCCTGGCTAGCTGTGGTGCACCAACCCCTTCAGGCTGTGTTCATGCCGCCAACCCCAGTGCTCTCCCTGCGATCTAAGCTCCGAAGCCCGAGCCTCAGCTCCCAGCCCCGCCCACCCCGGCGGGTGAGCAGACAAGCCTCTCCGGCTGGTGCGTGCCAGTCGGCACCGATCCTCCGTGCGGGAATCTCCCCGCTTTGCCCTCTGCACCCCTGTGGCTGCGCTCTCCTCCGCGGCTCCGAAGCTTCCCCCTCCGCCACCCGCAGTCTCTGCACGCAAAGGGACTTCCTAGTGTGTGGAAACCTTTCCTCCTTCACTGCTCCCTCCCACTGGTGCAGGTCCCGTCCCTGTTCTTTTGTCTTTGCTTTTTCTTTTTTCTTTTGCCCTGCCCAGGTACGTGGGGAGTTTCTTGCATTTTGGAGGTCTGAGGTCTTCTGCCAGCGTTCAGTAGGTGTTCTGTAGGAGTTGTTCCACATGCAGATGTATTTCTGATGTATCTATGGGGAGGAAGGTGATCTCCACATCTTACTCCTCCGCCATCTTGAAGCTCCTCTTCCTCCTGTTCTTATTATTTGTCTTTAGCTTTCCTTTTCCTAAATTTTTAAAAAATTTACTAATTAATTTATTTTTTGGCTGCTTTTGGTCTTCATTGCTGGGCGTGGGCTTTCTCTAGTTGCTGTGAGCGGGGGCTATTCTTCATTGAATTGCGTGGGCTTCTCATTCCGGTGGCTTCTCTTGTTGCGGAGCATGGGCTCTAGGCACGCAGGCTTCACTAGTTGTGGCGTGCAGGCTCAGTAGTCATGGCTCACAGGCTCTAGAGCGCAGGCTCAGTAGTTGTGGTGCACGGGCTTGGTTGCTCCATGGCATGTGGGATCTTCCCAGACCAGGGCTCGAACCCACGTCCCCTGCATTGGCAGGCAGATTCTTAACCACTGTGCCACCAGGGAAGTCCTGTCTTTAGATTTTTTGGAATATTTTTTATAGCCTTTTATTTTGCTATGATTATAAACAGTAATTTGGGTTACTTTCTAGTTTCTTTTTTTCCCCTTTTCTCTGTATTAATTAGGTTCTCAGTACCATGTTGAATAGAAGTGGTGGTAGCGGGCTTCCTTTTCTTGTTTCTTACTTTAATGGAAATAGTTGTAGACTCTTAATGTTGAGTATGATGCTGTTAAACTATGAATTGTGCTCTTATTTATTTGTGTATTTTTAGTTTAGGAATTGTGCTTGGTTCTTTTTCAGATCTGCTGTGCTTTTTCTAAGATCGTTTTCCGTTCAAATTTCTTTAAACTTTTGTTTCTTTAAATATAATAAACATTGTTGATATGGAGCTTGTAACTGATAGATAATTATAAGATTTAAAGTCTCAGGTCTCTGTGTTATCTTTTGTTTCTGCATAGTGGCTCATGGTGTCTTATTTTTTGTTTGGCTGTATATAACTTTGTGCTGACTAGTATATTCATAGGGATAATCTGAGCCCCCAAATGAAGGCTTCTTACACTAGAGAGGATTTGTATTTGCTTGAGCCAAAGAAATAGAAAGTTGAATTCTTTCTGCCTTCACTTTTGGCTTGGTAATTCCTAATGTCTTTTAAGCTCTGTGGTGTTCTTCAGATTTTTAAAGAGTATTTTTTCTAGCCCCTTTAGTTTTATTAATGGGAGGGTTAGTATGAATAGCTTACCTGCCATTACCATAAATAAAATTTTATCATACCTTGACTAGGCTTTAGTTTAATTCAGCTTTCCATTTTTTCTTTCAGATCCGCTCAGCCTATTTTGAGTTAGTTTCTGCTTTGTGCCAGCGTACTCCACAGTTGATGAAAGATGAAGCATCCAAAGTGAGCCCATCTGTCCTTCTTAGCATTGATGACAGTGACCCCATTGTATGCCCTGCCCTCTGGGAAGCTGTGCTTTACACACTTACAACTATTGAGGTAGGTTAAAGAGGTACATTTAGTACAGCTGGGAATATTTGTCTTCTTAGTTGTATTTTAGAAGCCTTAGATACCATGTGAGAGAGCCTATCAGATTGTAATATTTAAAACTTGCTAGAAAAATGCTTTCCTGGGAATAAAATATTTAATCTAAAACTTTGTATAAATCTTAAACTGACTATAAAATGGTATAGCATTTTTATTTTACTTTCAGTTTAGTCAGTATCAATATCCTTTAAACTTATATGGCCCAATGAAATCAACATATCTGAATATTATATTTAAGATTAAATATTGCTGTCCCTTTTAGAAAGCAGGTTTTTTTTTGTTTGTTTAGAAAGCAGCTTGTATAGAAGTCTTTTCAGTTAAATATTACTTCTTTTTTGGCTGCCTCAGACCTTAGTTGCGGCACGTGGGATCTTCATTGAGGCATGCAGGATCTTTCGTTGCTATGTGCGGGCTTCTCTCTAGTTGTGTCGTGCGGGTTGTTTTCTCTTCTCTAGTTGTGGTGCGCAGGCTTCAGGGCACGTGGGCTCTGTAGTTGTGGCGCACGGGTTCCAGTGTGTGCAAGCTCTGTAGTTTGCTTCACACAGGCTCTCTAGTTGAGGTGCGCGAGCTCAGTAGTTGTGGCGTGCGGGCTTAGTTGCCCCGCAGTATGTGGGATTTTAGTTCCCTGACCAGGGATCACACCCACGTCCCCTGCATTGTAAGGTGGATTCTTTACCACTGGACCACCAGGGAAGTCCCTAAATAGTTATTTCTGATCAATATTGTCCTGGAAGTATGTTGTATACATAATTACTAAATGTAATAAATTTCTTATAATTTCAGACTTTTAGTTTTTAATGGTGGTGAGAGATTTTGACCCTCTTTAGTTAGAATACTTGATTTTTATTTTTGAGAGTCTATATGTCTTCTCTCTTAATTGGGAAATGTATGTTTATGATCTCTAATTATTATTATAATCTTTTTTTTTTTTTTTTGGGGAAGGACTGTTGGCTTCATGTAAATGCAAAAAAAAGTGTGTTTCCCAAGCTGTCAGCTATGGTTCGTGAAGGAGGTCGGGGTCTGGCTGCTGTCATATATCCTTATCTTCTGCCATTTATCAGCAAACTCCCTCAGTCTATTACAGATCCAAAGTTGGATTTCTTCAAAAATTTTCTCACCTCCCTAGTTGCAGGGTAAGGAATTTAAATCCTTGACCTTTAAAGCAAAATAGATTTTTTCTTATTTTCATAAATGGGCAGAATGACATACTTGTTATTATCATATGTAAATTTCCCCAAATTGTTTTGCTGTTCATTAAACACTTTTAAAGTTTTCAGAGAATTACAATTGGAATTCTTTTTTTGGGTACTTTCAACACTTCAGTGGTAGTATGCAGCAGAAAGTGAGATAAATTATGGCAAGACCCTTAGGTAGAAATAGGCTCTTTTTCAATGACCCATTTTTTGGTATGTTGATAAATACAAATGCCCGAGTGCAGAAAATGAACCAGTGAACTTTTCCATTAACTTAAATATAATAGCTGTTTAAAGTCACACTTAAAACATCATTTCAGCATATTTGTTGAACTTAGTAAAAGATACCCAGTTTTATTAATGATTAAAATTTTTTTTTCCACTACAGTATTATCTTTATTTGGTTAAGTCCTCTCTTTGAAATTTGCAGATGGATTGGTCCATGAATAGAAAATAAATATGTTATCTTTTGTTGATACATTTTTGAAGATATGCTATTTTTCATAGTTCTTCAAGTTTATATTCTAATCGGGCTGTATTTTGGTTGTTCTTAGTTTTTCATTGAAGAAATTATTTTTAGAAATTCTTTTTCATGCCTTTATTTTGGTATTTTTGTATTGCTTATTTTCTTTTTCATGAAGGAATAAGCCACAGATATTTATTATTTCTTAGGCTATCAACAGAAAGAACCAAAACCAGCTTTTCAGAGTGCTCAGCAGTAATATCTGCTTTTTTTGAATGCTTACGTTTTATAATGCAGCAAAACTTAGGTGAGGAAGAGATAGAAGAGATGCTCGTCAATGATCAGGTATTTATAATGTAAAAATCATCAGTGCCTTTGCACACTAACTATAAAGAATCAAGCTCATTGTGTCTTGTTGCCATTTTTATTAATTAGCCTTCCTTGTAAAGATTTCATTTTTATGATTTACAAATTAAGTAATGTGTATTGCTGACCAATAAGTGAAAATTTCTGTATTGTTAGTTGTTATCATAATACCATAATGCCTAAGTACTAGTCACTCTCTGGTTGTACAAACTCTGTTTTAGAGAGTCGCAATGCAAAACAATTTAGAAGATGCAATTTTCAACATTTTGTATTTTAGTTTATATTATAATCATCTTGTTCCTTCTAAAATATGTAGTACATTTATCCTTTTGTGAGCAATTGTGCTTGGCTTTTAGAACTAGTGATGAGAGCGGGTCCTGGAATATGGTTCCTTATGGTAGGAAATTAATATGATTACATAAGCCTAGACCCTAGTTGATGTCTCAGATAGTTAATTTCTCTTATCTTTGTAATTTAAGAGAAAGCATTCTGAATTCTGTGGGTCCTATATGTCTTTCATATTGGTTTAGAAAAAAGCAAAACACTTTGAATAAGTTCAGAAGATCCAAAGAGTTGATGACCAATGATCTTCGTCAATTATATCATAAAAAAGAAGTAATTTGGGGAGATACAGTGAAATTGTTAGGCTCTCTGAATGATATGAAGATGATTTTCAGGTTCAAATTAACTCTTTTCATAGTTCTGGGGAAAAATTCATGTTTTTCAGTTACTAAATATGAAAATTTATAATGTTTTACAAATACCTCGTTTAAATTTCATTTTCCCTGACAACTGAACTTTAATATTTCTACCTTCTCTTTTAGTTGATTCCTTTTATTGATGCAGTTCTCAAAGACCCAAGATTGCAAGATGAGCAGCTATTTAACCATTTGGCAGAAACTTTAAGTTCATGGGAAGCCAAAGCAGATTTGGATAAAGATGATAAAACAGCTTACAATTTGGAGAAAGTGCTACTGAATTTCTGGGAAAGACTGTCAGAGATCTGTGTTGAGAAAATCAATGAGCCTGAAACCGATGTTAAGTCAGTTTTGGGTGTTTCTAACCTATTACAGGTCCTTCAGAAGCCAAAGAGCTCGTTGAAGTTAAATAAAAAAAACGTTGGTAAGGTTAGATTTGCTGATGAGATGCCTGAAAGTAATAAAGAGAATGAGAAATATGTCTTCTCAGAAGGAGAGAATAGTGAAGGCTCTGAATTAATGGCTGAACCTTCTCTCACTCACAGTTGCTCAGACCTTATATCACCCCTAAGGAAAAAACCTTTGGAAGACTTAGTCTGTAAACTAGCAGAAATGAGTGTTAATTATGTCAATGAACAAAAGTCTGAGCAACATCTAAGGTTTCTTTCCACTCTGCTCAACTCCTTCTCTTCAAGCCAAGTATTTAAAGTGCTGTTAGGTGATGAAAAACAGAGTATTGTCAAAGCCAAGCCTCTTGAAATAGCCAAACTTGCACAAAAAAATCCCGCGATACTGTTTTTATACCAGAAAGTAATAGGTTGGCTAAATGAAGATCAAAGGAAGGATGCTAGTTTCTTGGTGGACATTTTGTACAGTGCCCTTTGTTGCTGTGATAGTCATATGGAAAGAAAAGCTGTCTTGGATGATCTAATTGAGGTATTACTGTTCTGTATCTTTTTATTTTCATTTATTTATTTATTCATTCATTCATGCATGCCTGCATGCGGGATCTTTCTTCCACGACCAGGGATCAAACCCGTGCCCCCTACAGTGGAAGCATGGAGCCCTCACCACTGGATCACCGGGGAGTTCCCTGTATCTTTTTAAACTATAATGGTTTACACTGGCACACTGATTATGGATGAGTAGAACGAGACCTGTATGGGGGTTATTTTGGGATTGTTTCTTAACTATGAATGTCAGTTTAAAGACAATATATTCTTGATTGGGATTGGGAAGTATGTGAGACTTCTGGATAGCTGTTCAGTAAGAGTAAATATGTTAAGATGACAAAAGCTTGGTAATAAAAGGGTAAGTTCTTTCAGTCCATACTTTTTAAAGCTGGACTTGCTAAAAAAATGTTTTAGTTTTGTAGTGGTTCCATGGTCACTTCATTTACTTATAAAAAATTTTACCAGTTACTGTTTTTTCTAGCAGATTGTTTCTCTTTTTCTTCTTTTAGGTGGATCTGAAATGGAATTCTATTCTTCAGGTCATTGAAAAGGTATCTTAGAGATTTTTCTCTTTTTTTTTGTATTTATAGGTATACAAAAATTAAACCACAGCTATATTCACATAATGGTATGTGATTAGGTGTCTCTGTTAGAGAACTTCCTTATTATTGTAACTTTCTTCTCATAGTTTGAGAAGCCATGGTGTTCACCTTTCTATAGTATTATTTTTCTGGTTAGGAATATCAGGGAAGAATGAACAGGTTCTGGAAGATCCAGTGTCTCTTCCCTAGTGGGTAACAAAGGAAGAGTTAAGCATTTATCTTAGTTTATCTTTTAAACTAAGATTTCTGCTGTTATCCTAGTTATTTTTTCTTCTGTAGAAATGGATTGAATGGTTCTAGCTTTGAGTAGAACGCATCAGGAAATTAAGTTTGTTTTACCCTGGAATACTATACAGGCAAACTAAAGTCTTCCCACCTTTATTTAATTGCCATTTGACTAAGTAAGAAAATTAGTGATGAAAATAATACAAAGAAATCAAGGAACATAATTCAGAAAAATTTTTAAATGGCTTAAGTATATTCTTTCCTAATGAAGATGTAAATGATATAACGTAACACTCTTCCAACCATAGAAATGTTATGACTAGCTGCCTAAAAGTCTTCCTTTTCTTAAAGAATTTTTTCATTATTTTAAAATTTTACTTACATAACTCTAATTTACAAGTTTCTTTTTTTCTGTCTTTTTAAATTACAATATGTTGTAATTTAAATTAAAATATGTTGAAAAAAAATGTAGATTTGCCATAGTAACCATTTCTAAGTGTACAGTAGTGTTGTTTATTCACATTATTGGTCAGCCAATCTCCAGAACTTTTTCACCTTGTAAAATAGAAACTATACCCATTAAACAATAACTCCCTATTTCCCCCAGTAGTTTATTTTTACAAAATAAATACAGAGTATTAATTTACTCTTTTTCAATGGGAAATATAACTTACTGGCACACCATTTTGAATTACTTTATTCAGTACCTCCTCTCCCTATAGGCAGGCTACATGAAAAGCCAAATTATGAGAAAGCTGCTTGATAAGTCTAGAATCAGAGCAAAAGTATATAGTTAATAATTTGATAAGATAAAGATTGATATATCCATTTCCAACTTAGGAATGTACCTGCCAGGTTCAGGTACATCTGTTCAGGTACATCTGTAGTTCAGGTACATCTGTTTGGAAGACTCTTCCTGGGCAGTGTTTGGAAGTTCATAGCCAGTGTTTGCTTCCTGTACTTCTGTGACTAACTAGTCTCCCTAACCCCTGTTAGATTCTTTCTGTGGATATGTTAAAACATTGAGAAGTTGGACTTCATGTCTTAATAACCTGAGAGACATTTTATTCAGAAGTTTGCTTTTTGGATTCTGTAGGATTCTATAAAATAGATTGGTTTTATTTGGTAAGCTATCTTAGGAAAGCCAATATTATAGCCATCTAAGTTCTAGTTTTTCTTGTTTTTATGCAACATCATACTTTATGAGCAGAGTCCTAAAGTCAGCTTCCTTAAAAACAAACCTGACTTTTGTAACCAGAAAGAACCTTAGAGATTTTCTAAGTTAACCTTCATTTTTCAAATTAGAAAATAGGCCCAGGTTGGTTAAGAGCTTTGTCTAAGGTCATAAAGCCAGAATAGTGGTAAAGCTTGGACTAAAATAGAAGCTCTCATTACCTACAATTTTTTGAATAAGGAGATAAAACAGTTTTGGGGGCACTACCCAATCTGCACTTGGATTTTTTTTTTTCCAGATTGCTTTGAAATGAGCCAAGTTGCAAATTCCTTTCTTCTCAGCCTTTAAACCAAAAGAAGCTCTGGGAACATGGATCACCATGCTTTTGGGGGTGGATTTACAGTTTTTTTCCTTGCTTCCCCACCCCACGAAAATAAACCAGTTGCTGTCAGCTATTTGCCCCAGTAACTATTTCAGAAAATTTGGGCAAATGATAAGTCCCATTGTTCATATTGAAGTAATTTACCACTATTATATGTTAATTGTTCTTTAGCAAAATTAATGAATAAAAATTTAATATTTGTAGAGCATTTTAAAATCTATCTTTAAAGTTCATTCATTATTCATTGAACATATCTGCAGTGTTGATAGCAGGTATCAAAGAAGTTCAAGACAGTCTCTGCTCTCAAGGAACTTACAGTTTCATTGGAAATAACACATACACAGATGAAACATTATAAATAATAATACAACCCAGTAAGTGCTCTAGAGATTCAGAGAAAAGCAGTGATGAGTATGGGCTGGCATGGATGGGGGAGACTTCACAAAGCAGGTGTGATTTATACTAAATCTCAAATAATGGATGTGATTTTGATAAATAAAGAAGAAGGGGAATATTTATGGTTGGGAAGATAGAATGAACAAAGCATGGAAGCATACATAAGCAAGGCTTAATGGGGAATAGGGAAGATACCAGCCTTCTTAGAGCTTGAGGAGGAGGCATGGGGGACGATGTTGAGGCCTCGATGATGAAAGGCGGTAATATGGTACAAGTAATATTTTGGCAAGTCTACTTTTTGATCTTGCTTCTAATCTTTGCTTTAATTTTATGGTTTTAGGCATGTTCTAGTTCAGATAAACATGCTTTAGTAACTCCTTGGCTAAAAGGAGATATCCTTGGCGAGAAATTGGTAACCTTGGCAGATCATCTTTGTAATAAGGACTTGGAATCCACAATATCTTCTGAATCTTACTTCTCAGAAAGATGGTCTCTTTTAAGCTTGGTATTATCCCAACATGTTAAAAATGGTAGGTAAAAATATGGCTTTTGTTTTTTAGTAGGGAGGGAGTAGTTTTTTCACCTTTTGGGAGGATTCCATGCTGCTCAGTTTGCATAATATTAGTTGAGAATAACAAGATTTAGTTCACTCAAATATCTGAATTTTGTAAGCACCCTAAGGGTTTATAAATCTCTGTAACACGACTTGGAAGATATTTAATACTTCTAGTTTTATATTTTAAAGGGTTTTGAATTTAGCCATTCACTCTAATTTTGTCTAGCATTGCTTTTTTACTTAATTTAAAATAGCTTTTTTTAATGTGAGGGCTTTTATGTGTGGGGAACAGATTGATTTGTTGATGTGATTTTCTTTTATATAAAACATAAACACCTTTTTAAAAAAAAAAAAAAAACACATGGAGAGACCAAGATGGAATGTTAACCCCAAGTAAAGTATTAAAATACATTGGTTAAAAAATTAAAAACAAAGATTAAAAAAAGGAAAACACACTGTTAATATTTCTTGTGTTTTGTCTGTTTGAATTTTTTTCTGTAGATTACTTGATTGGAGAAGTATATGTTGAAAGAATTATTGTTAAACTTCATGAAACTTTATCCAAAGCAAAGAAATTGTCAGAAGCTGAAAATAATGACTCATCAGTGTCTTTTATCTGTGATGTGGCCTATAACTATTTCAGCTCAGCAAAAGGATGCTTGCTAATGCCATCATCTGAAGATTTATTGTTAACTCTCTTTCAGTTGTGTGCTGAGAGCAAAGAAAAAACACATTTGCCAGGTAATAGCCTACTGCTCAAATGTTTTGTTGGGAATCTCCGGCTCTGATCTTCATAGTGTAAGTGCCCAGGCTTTATTAATTGAATCATAATGTGTTTGAACTTTGAAGGCATTTTGAGTAAAGGACTACAAATCTTAAACACTTTCAGCTTTAGAAACCAAGTTAAAGATGTATGTAGACATTATATCTAAAGTTTTTACTTGATATCAAGGAAGCGGTTTTGGAAGGAGCCATGATAGATGAGTTAGAATCTTAGCTCCTTCACTCAGTAGCTCTCACAAGTTGCTTAATTTCTTGATGCCGCAGTTTCCATATTTATAAAGGGGGACATTAACACCTTCTTCTCTTACAGTTAAAGACATTCAATCTTGGTGTAGAGTAAAATGAAATTGAGATTCCCTTTTTAAGGACTATATTCCTGTCTTATATGTTAATTCAGACTTATTTGTGAAAGGAATGTAAAAAATACTCTTAAAAAAAAAGGTTTTAATGGAAAACCCTCCTCCCCAACCCTTTCTTTAATACTAACTTTTCTATTTGAAAATGGTATATTTTTTATATCTCCAAATGGTCAACTCTCTTATAAATAAGTTCAGAGCAGAAAAAAGCTGACTTTAAAAATCTTAGCATTTTTTATATTTATATGGCATGAGTTAGCTTACATTATTGTGTATTTATGGCATAGTTATTTTGTTTTAGCCGTTGAATAGTAATTTTATGTTTTCTTAATGGTACCTTACAAATCTCAGATCTGTAATGAGTTCTTTCAGACATTTTGTACTGATTATAGTTACTTCATAGGGATTATGAATCACTGTTGACATCTTGATTTTAGACTTTCTTATCAGTAAACTGAAAAATACTTGGCTCTCTGGTGTGAATTTATTGGTCCATCAACCTGGCGACACATATAAACAGAGTACCTTCCTACGTTTATCTGCTCTGTGGCTGAAAAACCAAGTTCAGTCTTCATCATTGGATATCACAAGGTAACCTTTTTTTGTGCTCAGTTGCAGAGTATCTCTTTAATAATTGATCATTGTCTTTAATAAGGTTCCATGATTAGTGTGAATGCCTATGAAAAATGACTTGTTGGGCTTCCCTGGTGGCACAGTGGTTGAGAGTCCACCTGCCGATGCAGGGGACGTGGGTTCATGTACCGGTCCGGGAAGATCCCACGTGCCACGGAGCGGCTGGGCCCATGAGCCATGGCCGCTGAGCCTGCGCGTCCGGAGCCTGTGCTCCGCAACGGGAGAGGCCACAACAGTGAGACGCCCGCGTACGGCAAAAAAAAAAAAAAAAAAAAAAAAAAAGACTTGTTATGTAAGAAATCTACAGGATTCTAAGGGAAAATCCAAACAGATTTTTCCAAAAGGATTTTGTTTTAATGATCATCCATTTAAGCTCAATTAATTGGAGAGTGATTTGTTTTGACCATAATCATTTATGGTCAGTGATGTGATAGGGGTGCTGTCCTGTGTCTTAGGCTGGTATGGATTGTAACCGTAGACTCTTATGGCCACCACGGACAACGATTGTCCTTCATTGTTTATTTTTTGGGGGAGTCTGGTAGCCACTGTTGTAAGGCGTTGAATTGCAGATGTATTTCACATTTCATGCCTAAATCCATATATAAAAATGAAAACTAAGAGAATGCATCCAGAGCTACTGGGGTTGGGTTAAATCTTTTTCTGATTATCATACTCTTTTCATGGAATAAAGTAGCTATATTTCAGAAATATCTGATCTGAAATAGGTCATTCACCTTCTTTCTGAACTAGAAGCAGCACTTGATTTCAATTATAAAATGTTGGATAAAATCCCGTTTGATTGTGTGTAAGTCACGAGGGGAGGGTGGAGAGAGAGACCATTTACTTTTATTTTGAATTGTCTTTTTTGTTCATTAAATACCCTATCTGCCGTAGGGTATTTAATGTATACCAGGGTATTCAAATTGGTTATAACATAACTGCAGTGGTTAAGTTATTTGCATTATTTTCAGTCTTCAGGTCCTCTTGTCTGCTGTTGATGATTTGCTAAATGCGCTTCTAGAGAGTGAAGATACTTATCTTCTGGGAGTTTATATTGGAAGTGTAATGCCAGACAACAGCGAATGGGAAAAGATGAGACAGTCTCTTCCTATGCAGGTATGTTTGAGATTGGAGAGTACTTATTTTATTCTGAAGTTTGGATTTCATGCAAGCTTAAATATTTTAATTTTATTCTGGGGAAGAAAAAAAGTAAATGAAATGAGTATCTTACTTTGCGTTTCTGCCTTTGAATGCTCCTGTGTTGGGTGTTTGCTGTTTGCAAGATACCAGTTGACACTTGGCAGTTGCCATGGTACAAGGTAAATAAGACCTTGTTCTGTCCTGAAGGAATCCTAAAGAAACACACACGTTGATAATTTCTGTTCGTAGAAACCAAACTTCTAGGCTTCTGTGGTTTTACTGGTAAACTAGCAATAACTTCATTTTTGAAGTTATTCTAATAACATTTTGAAGATATTTTAATAACTTTATTTTTGTTTCCTTCTTAATTGCAGAGGTAGTAATTAATTGAACTATTGAATGCTTTTGTGTATAATTTAATGTATTCTTTTTTTAACAGTGGTTGCATAGACCTCTTTTAGAAGGAAGACTGAGTTTGAATTATGAGTGTTTCAAAACAGATTTTAAAGAACAAGATACAAAGAAACTTCCCAGCCATTTGTGTACTTCAGCATTATTGAGCAAAATGATATTAGTTGCACTGAAAAAGGAAATAGTCTTAGAAAATAATGAGCTTGAGAAAATAAGTAAGTATATATGAGCATTCAGATAAATACATATAAACATAAGTATATATGAGCATTCAGATAAATACATATAAACATAAATCTTGAAGTAATTAAAATGTAATTTTGAAATAATTTTGATTATACTTCAATCTAAATCTTTAAAGAATCAAAAATCCTCAGCTCCTTTTAATTATTTTAGCAATGAGAAACTTGAGGACACTTAAGAGATGAATGTGAAATTGCAAATCAAATGGAATCATACTGAATATCTTGCTGTAGTCTTGTTAGCAATAGAGCAGAATTTGGTATAAGATGTTACTCTAGTTGGCATGACATCAGTATAAGCACATCCTATGGCACATAACCAACCCTAAAGAAAATGGTTAAGTGAGTCTTGTGTTTCATCAAGGATTCTGAATTTTCAATTAACTTTTGGATCAATCTACCTTTGTATAGGGCAGTAATTTTTTTCCCAGCAAGTAGAGCTTCAAATGTTGAATTTCAAAAGGATTTAAAAATTCCCCCATTCCAGGAAATGGTGTAGAATTGTAGGTAGCAGTGTGACCTGTACAAAATGAAAGGTAGAGGACTTGCATAATTCCTGTATCAGTCTTGATTGTGAGCCCTCAGCTGAGTACAGTTACTAGCGGAGGAGAATATTGTGCTCTGTGGAAGAAAGCTGGAACACCTCTCGTGGTGAGCGAACTCCACATGCAGTTGAGGTCAAGGAGATTAGCCTGCTCTTTACTTTACTCATAGAGTGAATCTGTCCAAAAACAACAATGGAAATTAGAGTAATAATTTTTGTTGTTTTTCTTATCTGGAACTTGCAAGGGATGGGATTTGATTTTTGAACCAGGTTTCAAGTCTTCTAACTCCAAAATCCATACCTGGCTTTATGAAAGAGAGTTGTGACTAATTATGTATTGAAAACCTGTGACATGCCAGGTTTTGTGATACTTGGTCATTTACTTCTCACAGTAGTCCCGTGAGGTAGATTTGTATTATCCTAGCTGATAACGATGTGTGCAGCTCATTTGAATCCAGACTAGTCTGTCACCGAGGCCCATGCCCTGTGTACTAGATCGTGCTCTCTCCCATTTCTTTCTTCTTTTTTTTTTTTGCGGTACGCGGGCCTCTCACTGTTGTGGCCTGTCCCGTTGCAGAGCACAGGCTCCGGACGCGCAGGCTCCGGACGCGCAGGCTCAGTGGCCATGGCTCACGGGCCCAGCCGCTCTTCAGCATGTGGGATTTTCCCGGACCAGGGCACGAACCCGTGTCCCCTGCATTGGCAGGCGGACTCTCAACCACTGCGCCACCAGGGAAGCCCCTCTCCCATTCCTTAACACATTGACTTGAACTTCTTAGGTCTTGGGTCGCATAGTTGTTTACCCTGGATGCAACTTCTTATCATTTGTGGCAAAAATAGTAGGAAGGTTCTTCCAGTATCTCCCTCTGATAACTTAGGTTACTGTCACATTCTTAACTAATCAGAAAAGGGACCAAGTAATGTTTGGGAGAGGAGTGATATTTTGTATCAGGTATTCTCAGCTTTCATTATAGTTGAACGTCACATAGTTGAAAATCAGTTCATAGATATTGATTGACTGATTGGCTGCGCTATGCGGCATGTGGGATCTTAGTTCCCCGTACTTGAACATCAAATAGTGGAAAATCAGTTCACAGATTATTGATTGATTGATTGTGCTACGTAGCATGTGGAATCTTAGTTCCCTGACCACGGATCAAACCAGTGACCCCTGCATTGGAAGTGCAGAGTCTTAAGCACTGGACCACCAGGGAAATCCCAGTTCATACATATTTTGAAATTAGTGGGCATAACAATGTTAGGGAATGGGGGGGACAAGTGAAAACAGTTCAAAGGTCCGTTCACAAAGTATACTCAATAATGTGTTGTCCATTCTGTTAGTTGCAGAACTGCTCTATTCATTGCAGTGGTATGAAGAATTAGACAATCCACCTATTTTTCTAACTGGATTTTGTGAAATGCTTCAAAAAATGAATATTACATATGATAACTTATGTGGACTTGGTAATACTTCTGGCCTTTTGCAGCTGTTATTTAACAGGTAAGAATCTCTTTCAATTTCCATTTTTTTATGACTGTTTTGCTAGTTTATGGCTTGTGTCTTTAAAATGTAAGCCCACTTCATGCTAATCTTTGAATCAGAGGGTTTATCTAAATTAATCCCAATTCTTAATGATAAATACTTTGTGGATACTAAGTACTTGATTTACTCTTCTGGTGAGATATTTGGACTTTGCCTGTGTTATTAAATCCATAAATACATTCAAGGGCCAGATGAAAATCCTGTAGAAGTTGTTTTTATTTGTCATATGTAACCCATCCTTCCACTACTCTAAATTTAACCTTTTACCTTGCATGTTGTTGCAGGTGTGTCTTAATATTATAGCCACAAAACCCTCTCCCCTAGACGAGGAAGTAGGTATGAAAACAGAGTTATTGTAGAGGTTATAGCAGTTTGATGGTTAGCTCATTGAAATTACTGTGTTGAACTGCTCTCTTGAAGAGTTTTTCACTTGCCTGTAGTATTT
Organism: Monodon monoceros; assembly: GCF_005190385.1. Lineage (NCBI taxonomy): Eukaryota > Metazoa > Chordata > Mammalia > Artiodactyla > Monodontidae > Monodon > Monodon monoceros. The sequence continues at coordinate 15,811,295 of NW_021703767.1, forward strand.
TTCGTATGCTTTGCAGTATCAGAGGCCCCAGGCTGAACAGGTCTTCCTTTCCAGTCCCACTCTACATACTTGACACTCAGAACTTTCCTCAGTGGATATCAATACCTCCTTGCTTTCTCAACTCAACAATCCTCGGTGTCCTCTGGGATATGTCCTCTTTCCAGCTGCAACCTCTGGTCCTCAAGCTTAATCTTTAAGGTCATCTCCCCTATTGGAACTTGAGGGGCTTTGGGATTGCCTTGGATGAGAGCTCAATATCAGCTGTAAAGGAGTTTCAGAAGTTAAGTTCCCAATCCTTTTGGTAACAGCAGTTGTTTGGGTGCAGAAGTGCTGTGTGAATTGATACCCTTACAAGGTGATTTATTTAGTTCTGTAAAAGGAATCCAGGTAAGCATTGTTTAAAACTCTTAAGTACACTTTAAAAACGGAATTTTTTTTCCTCTTTTAGATCCAGGGAAAATGGCACCCTTTGGTCTCTTATTATTGCTAAGTTGATCCTTTCCCGAAGTGTTTCATCTGATGAAGTAAAACGGCATTATAGGAGAAAAGAAGGGTATTCTTATTGAAAATACTTTTACTTTGAAATTTATTATGAGTGGTCACTTTGGCAACCCCAAACTAACAAACAGTCTCTAATGACAGGAAAACAAGACTTAGGAAATGAGGAAATTAAAGAAAATGAGACTTAACAATTTAAATTGCATTAGGTTGCGACACGTCTTTTTTTTAATAAGCATTTTTAACCTTATAACATTTTGTTGAGGAATTTTATACGTGCTTTAAATAATTAACATTTCATAAACATGTTCTATTTTCCCCAGAAATCTCTCTGGTAAAATCTATCTTTTCCCCTTCCCTGTCCTTCTTGCATCATTTTATTTGCTAAATGGAAATGATAAGGAAAGTTACTTACTCTTAACTTTATTCAATATCCTGTGATAAGCCATAATGGAAAAGAATATGAAAAGAATGTATATATATGTATAACTGAGTCACTTTGCTGTACAGCAGTAATAAACACAACATGGTAATTCAACTGTACTTCAATAAAAAATAAATTAAAAAAAGGTTACTTACTCTTAAATAAGGATCATCCTATTGAAGAATATTCTAAAAATGCAATAAATGTGTTCTTAAGACAAATAGTGAGGTTGGACATACTAGAGATGTACTAGAGTTGGTCATACTAGAGAAGCTGAACATTCGAATTAAACACCTAGCTGAAATTTACCAAGAGGCATTTTGAATTTACTGATTTACCAAGAAGAATTCAGAAATTATGTGTGTGTGTGTGTGTGTGTGTGTGTGTGTGTGTGTGTGTGTGTGTGTATGTATTCTGGTATAGTAGAGTTGTAAGCTAAATTTTGATATTTTTAATCTTATTTAAAAATTTAAAAAATTTATTATTACTATATTTTAGAAGAATTTATATATATATAAATTTATTTATTTGGCTGCATTGGGTTTTTGTTGCTGCATGCAGGCTTTCTCTAGTTGGTGATGAGCGTGGGCTACTCTTCATTGTGGTGCACAGGCTTCTCATTGTGGTGACTTCTCTTGTTGCAGAAAACGGGCTCTAGGTGCACAGGCTTCAGTAGTTGTGGCACGTGGGCTCAGTAGGTGTGGCTCGCCGGCTCTAGAGCACGGGCTCAGTAGTTGTGGCACATGGGCTTAGTTGCTCCGCGGCATGTGGGATCTTCCCGGACCAGGGCTCGAACCTGTGTACTCTGCAGTGGCAGGTGGATTCTTAACCACTGCGCCACCAGGGAAGTCCTAAATATATTATTTTGAGTTCAGTTATTAATGTGGATTATAGGTTCACATGCAATTATAAAAAATACAAAGAAATTCTGTGTACCTTTCATTCAGTTTCTTCCAGTGGTACCAGTTTGCATAACTTTAGTACAATTTCACAACCAAGAGAATGGCATTGATACAATTCACTGACCAAGTTTACTTGCACTCACGTGTTTGTGTGTGTGTTCTGTGTGGGTTACCACCACCACATTACAAGCTACAGAATAGTTTTATCATAAGAATCCCCTATGTTACCCTTTCTTGCCTCAGCCACCTCCCCTCTTACCATTCTCCTCACCTCTGGCAAACAATAATCTGTTCTCTATATAATTTTATAATTTGGGAATGTTATATAAACAGAGTCATATAGCATATGATCTTTTGATGTTAGCTTTTTTTTAAAGTAATTTAATTAATTAATTAATTTATTTATTTTTGGCTACGTTGGGTCTTTGTTGCTGTGCGTGGGCTTTTTCTAGTTGTGGTGAGCGGGTGCTACTCTGCATTGCGGTGCATGGGCATCTCATTGCAGTGGCTTCTCTTTTTGCAGAACACGGGCTCTAGGTGCGTGGGCTTCAGTAGGTGTAACTCGCGGGCTCTAGAGCGCAGGCTCAGTAGTTGTGGCACACGGGCTTAGTTGCTCCACAGCATGTGGAATCTTCCTGGACCAGGGGTCAAACCCGTGTCCCCTGCATTGACAGGCAGATTCTTAACCACCGCCACCAGGGAAGTCCTGATGTTAGCTTTTTTTATTCAGCATAATTTTTAATATTTTTCTGATTATAAAAGTCATAGGGAATTAACTAAAGAACTATTAAAACTAATTGCAAATGAGATGGACATATACTTGACATACAGAAATCAATATCTTTCTTATTCACCAGTAATAATCAGTTAAAAAAGGGCATAAGAAAAAAGAAATTCTGTTCACAATGACAACAAAACTGTAAATACCCAGAAATAAATTTAACAAAAATTTAAAATTGTAAAACTTAAGATCACAAAAGAAGGTGGGAAGATACATTATAAAAATTGTTGTATCTATAATTTCAGTGTAATGTCAATCAAAATTTCAGCACCGTTTTTTGAAAAACTTGACAAACTGTTCTAAACATAGTATGCATTTGAAGGAAGAAAATGCTTAAGAATAGCTGGGACATTTATGAAAGAGAAAAGTGAAAAGGACTTGCCCTACCAAAATAATAATTAAGCACTATGAAATTGGTAAACACACAGATCACTGGATCAAAATAGAGTCCAGAAACCAGTCCACACATATATGAAAATTTAGTTTTTGATACAGGTGGTCTTTCAAATCAGTGAGATGAGGAAAATTGGACATGTGTTTGAAAAAAATTGTGAGACCCACTCCCTTACATTATACATAAAAGTAAAGCCCAGATGAAAACTAAATGTAAAGAACAGACCTATAAAAGTATTAGGGGAAAATGAGACTGTATAATCTTGGCATGGGGAAGATCTTAAGCAAAGCACAAACCCAGAATCCATAAAAGAAACAATAGATACCTGATTTTGTAAAAACAAAAATCTTTGTGCCCGTCAACAGATAAATGGATAAACAAAAATGTGGTATATACATATAATGGATATAATGGAATATTATTCTGCCTTAAAAAGGAAAGAAATTCTGACATGTTAAAATGTGGATGGGGAGGGTGGGCGGGAGACGCCAGAGGGAGGAGATACGGGGATATTTGTATATGTATGGCTGGGTCACTTTGTTATACGGCAGAAACTAACACCATTGTAGAGCAATTATACTCGAATAAAGATGTTAAAAAAAAAATATGGATGAACCTTGAGGACATAAGCTCAGTGAAATAAAACAGTCACAAAAAGACAAATACTGTATGATTCCACTTATATGAGGTACGTAGCATAGTCAAATTCATAGAGACAGAAAGTAGAATGATGGTTGTCAGGGGCTGAGGGGAAGCGAGATGGAGAGTTCTTAATTAATGGATAGAGTTTCAATTTTGTGAATGAAAAAATTCTGGGGGTTGGTTGCACAACCATGTGAATGAACATAACACTGCTGAACTGTACACTTTAATACGGTAAATTTTACATAATGTGTATTTTACCACAATTTAAAAAGAAAACTTCTGTATGATAAAAGTACAGTAAGCAAAGGTTAAAGGGCAGGTGGCAAAATGGAAGAAAACACTTGCAAATTAATAAAGAATTAATATTCATAATATATAAATAGCTTCTGTTAATAAAACTATTCAAATTGAAGAATGTGTCTAGGACTTGAGCAGGTAATTCATAGGTGAAATAGTCAAAGATAATTCATTTATGAAATGTGAAATACGAAATACAAATTAAAAGTAGTACATTTTATCTACCGTATTGCCAGGAATTAAAAAGAGTCATTAAGTGTGCAGCAAACCAAGCTTGTACATTTTTAGTGAAAATGTAAATTGATTATGCTTTTTTGAAAAGCAACTTGAAATTATCAAAATATAATACACTCAAATCCTTTGATTTTACAATTCTACTTCCAGGAATCTAGCCTAAAGAGGTATTTGCACATATGCAGAATAGTATCTGCTCAAAGACAGTTATTACAGCATTATTTGTAAGAGCAAAAATTTGGGGGGAAAAACCTAAATGTCCACTAACAGGGAAATAGTTAAATTATGATAGTGTGGAATATTTGGGGGTTTCTTTTTAAATTTATTTTTGGCTGCGTTGGGTCTTTGTTGCTGCGCACGGGCTTTCCGTAGTTGCGGTGAGCGGGGGCTACTCTTCCTTGCAGTGCGCAGGCTTCTCATTGCAGTGGCTTCTCTTTTTGCAGAACACGGGCTCTAGGCACTCGGGCTTCAGTAGTTGTGGCACGCGGGCTCTGTAGTTGTGGCTCACAGGCTCTAGAGCGCAGGCTCAGTAGCTGTGGTGCACCAGCTTAGTTGCTCCACGGCACGTGGGATCTTCCCGGACCCGGGCTCGAACCCGTGTCCCCTGCATTGGCAGGCAGATTTTTAATCACTGCGCCACCAGGGAAGTCCCTGGTTTTGTTTTTAATGTAGTTATATAGCTTTAAAGTGGAAAGAATGGACTTCCCTGGTCCAGGGAGGATGGGAGGGAGGCTCAAGAGGGAGGGGATATGGGGATATATGTATATGTATCGCTGATTCACTTAGTTGTACAACAGAAACTAACACAACATTGTAAAGCAATTATACTCCAATAAAGATATTTAAAAAAAAGACAATCTACAAAGTATATAAGTAGCAAATAATACAAAACTTAAGTAAATAAAACCCAACTATATATATGCACATATATGAATATCAGTTCATACAAACAACATGCAACTGGTACTCTTTAAATTGAATCAGTAGACTCTTAAAGAGAGCATAATCATGTATAATTTAAAAAAAATTATACATGGGGAAAGTTATTTTAAAAATTAGAAACGTGAAAAAGAGAAGCAGCAAAAAATAATTATCCACAGTTCATCATCCAGAATCAGCAAGTGTCAGTCTCTTTCCTAGTTTCTTTTTTTTCTCTACAATTATTTTATATAGTGGAAATATTAGTCTTTCTGAATAGTCTGAATAAGAAGAATTTTCTGAAATAACTAAATATTTAGGATAAATATAATTCATACCTTTTTTTTGTTCTTTAAACAGTTTTTTTCCACTAACAGAAGGTAATATGCATACCATTCAAAGTCTCTGTCCATTTTTGTCAAAAGAAGACAAGAAAGAATTCATTGCTCAATGTATACCTGCCCTTTTGGCCTGGACCAAGGAAGATGTTTGCAGTATTAATGGTTAGTTGCTTGGTAATAAATATTTCACTAATTATTGCTTGAGATGAAAGAAGTGTTTCTTAATATCTAAATCCAAATCTAGCAGAGATGAATTATAGTTAATTTTTTTCCTAGTTTATACTTTTGCTATATAACAAGTTGACTCAGTAGGACGAGTGTCATTGGAGTGGCTGTTACCATTTTGCAGGTCAGAAATGCTGCCGCCTTATGGGAAGATTCACAACCACAGATATCCTCTAATCATTTCTTTTCCATGTATAGCTTATTTTAGCTATGCGTCATCTCTCCCTCATCAACCAGTGATTGAACTTACAAAGGCAAAAGAGGGAACAGCTTTTGTTATGTTTTAAACTTTTCGGACATTCTGTACTCTATTAGTTCATTTGCTTATTAATTTAACAAGCACTTACTGACCCTGGCTATGTGGCAGTTCCTTTTGTAGAGAAGGTAGACATAAAGTTGTATGATAACTGACGTAGCAAAAAGATGTCATATGTGTGGAAGTGCAGAAAAGGAGTTTTCCACTTTGCTTTGAGATGTTCTGGCTATTTCACAAAGAGAAATATTTCAACGGAGTGATGAAAGATAGTTTTCCATATGGACACGGTTGGGAAAGGTATTCCAGGTACACAAAAACATAGAGAATGCAGATAGTTCATTTTGGTTGGCATTTAAGGTAGAAAGTTGGGGACAGAGCTGTTAGGGTGCACAAGAATATGGATTTTTGAAGAACAGATCATAAAGGCCTAGTTTTGTCAGTTATGGAGTTTGGACTTTAAGTGGTAGGAGGTAAGGAGCTATTGGCCCAAGTTAGGTAGGAAGGTAGTAAGACTATCACATTTATGTTAGAAAGATTATTTTGACAACTGTGTGAAGGGTGAATGTGAGAGAAGAGAGATTAGGGGCAGAAGACTAGGTAGAGCGCTGTGGGAATAATCATGATGAGAGATAAGAGAGCTTGAATCAAGGCACAGATGGAAGAGAGGAGATGGAAATGAAAGACGTAGGAAGTAGAATTGATGGGGTTCTGTGATTATATTTCTGGATTGAGTATATGGAAGTACCTTTAGGCCTTATAGGAAACCCTACAGGAGACTTGAGGATTGGAAGGAGCATGGGGAAGGAGTATACAGGGAGCTAATGTTGAGTTTTAGACACATTAGTTTAAGGTGTCTTTGGAATAAATACTAAAATAGAGATTGTCAGTAAGCAATAGACTATTGGCTGGATGGAAATACTGCTTTCAAAGTCCATGTCATGTAGGTGATAGTATAACCTGTAAATGAGTATGAGCTTCTTTAGGGAGAGTGAAGAGCGAAAAGAACATCAAGGGAACACCAGTACATAGATTTAATAGGTATGTGGATGGAGGCACATTTGAGAATAAGGACTAAAGATAAAAAAAGATAAGCAAAAGCAGAGTTTTAGGTAATATTCATCACCCGTTAAATGCCACAGTTCAGCCATTGGCTTTGGCATTGTTGGAATGAATAGTGGTGAGAAAGTGGGAGCAGGTAGTCTGTTCTGCGTGTTTGGCAGGAAGGGATGTTGAAAGAGGTGAAAGCTGGAGATGAACACAAGGTCAAAGGGGAAATATATGTTGTGGGGACGGAGGGGGAATGGAAAATAGAGATGGAATAACTGACGAAAGCTCCCACTGAGAAGGTGAGAGGGGAGGGCATGTAGGGCTGGATCTAGAGCAGTTAGAAGATACCAGCCATGTATAGGCGGAGACAAGATAAGGAGAGGTGTAGGATGGATGCACATGTAGGTATACAGGGGGTTGGGAACTTCATGGCTTCATGCCTGTTTAGGTCATTTAATAAGTAAAAACTGGATTGTAGATTTTAAGAAGGGTAGGGAAAGTTTGAAATAGTGGAAGAAGAATATGTCCATCAAGGAACATAATGAAACAAAATTGCCTTGATAGCACAAAGGGCCAGCCGGTGTCAAAAATAAACTTTTGTGGCATTAAGCTTTACCGTTGAGCTCACTTATGTAGTTAAACTGTGGGATTAGGTTGGGATTTGCAGTTCTGGAACAGGGATACAGTTGAACTTATTGTGCATGGAAGAGAGGATTACCTGATGGAAGTGTAGGTTATTTCTCCAGCACGGGTTATAACTGAAGGATGGCAGAGAGGGGGAAGGGGCAGGAGACAGGACCGTGGTGCCACACAATTATGTGCTGTTCGCACAGACCAGAGGTGCCCAGCTGTGCAGAGGCCAACAGGTAGGGGAATGTTTTTAAGATTTGACAGTCAATTTTGCTCTTCCAGCCAAAGTGACAAAACAGAATTAGCTAAGAAATGCTTTTCAGTTATTAGAAAGTCAGTTGTTTCTGATTGAACTTGAGCCTCTTCTATTTTGTCAGGAAGATTTTTTTAAAAATTCTTCCTCAGCGTTTAAAGGAAGATTACATTGTTATTAATTAATTTTTGCTTTTTTCCTTGGTTCCCACTTACCTACAGGATAAAAACCTAAGTCCTTAGTTTGGCCTATAAGACATTTTACAATCTTACTGCAACTTATTTCTCCGGTTTTACCTCTTTTGCTTCCATCCTGGACCCTGACCATGCTAAATTCTCATGAATTTTGAACACTATACTTTCTTACAACTTTGTGCCTTAGCATTCCTTGGAGTGTCCCTTTTCTAGGCTTGCAGACTTTGATCTTTTGATAAATCCCAGTTCACACACCAACTTTAGGAAGCCTCTTCTGACTCAAATCTGATTTCCTGTTCTGGGCTCTCAATTTGTGTCCATATTATATTCTAATTTGTTTTTAAGTCTGCCAATACTGCTAGATGAGTCCCTTCAGAGACTGGATTTTGTTCAGCTTTCTCTCCCCAGCATCTAACAGTGTACCTTGTATTCACTCATTTATTTGTTCTTAATTTAGTCAGTCAAAATAAATGTCTCTGGATCTCAGGCATCATGCTAGGGGGACATATGCTAGTGGTAAGTAAAACAGACAAGGTTCCTGCTTTCACGGAGCTTACTTTCTAATTAAGATAATAAATAAGTAAACATGTACACCTACGGAATAAGATCAATAGTATTTTAACAACCTTGTATGGTGATGGATGGTAACTGGTCTTACTGCAGTGGTGATCATTTTATAATGTATAAAAATATCAGAAAATCTATGTTGTATACCTGAAACTAATATAACATTGTATATTAATTTTAATAATAAAAAAGTAGAGCTCCTCCCCCCAAAATAAATAAACAAGTAAACATTAGTGCTATAAAGGCAACAAATAAGGGATATTAGAGAAATGAGGAGGTGCATACTTTGTATACTTGGGAATTTCAGTGTGTAGGCAGTATTTAAGCTGAGAGTTGAAGGATAAGGAGCAACCAGGGATACTAAAGAGTAGGGAACCCTTAAGAACTTTCCAGACATAGCAGATGCTTACTTAGTGAATGTATGAATTATGAAATAGGATGTTCTATCTTCCAACTTTATTTAACTTTGCACTCTATCTAGGGTTTGTTTGTTTTTTGAGAGGTAGGTATGCTGAATAAGTCCTATACTTAAGAAAACAAAAAAGTAGCATAGGTTAGTTTAATGCACAGTATCATTTACTTGCTTCCCAGCTTCCCCTCCACACTTTCTTTTCTGCGCTGGGTGTGGAGACAGGGTCCCTGCCCTGTGGAGTTTATAAGCTCATTTGTTGACTCTTTCATGTAAGCCCTAATTTTCAGGGTTCTTAACCTGGACACTTCCGAAGAAAGTTTTTAACCTATCTCAAAGTAGACTTTCTTTTTTATAGTAGCAATACAATTTAAAACATTTTTAATTTTTTATTTTGCTTTAGGAGGTTTTGGACATCTTGCCATTTTCAATTCTTGTCTGCAAACCAAAAGCATAGATGATGGAGAGCTATTACATGGTATATTAAAAATTCTGATAACCTGGAAGAAAGATCATGAAGATATTTTTCTTTTCAGTTGGTAGGTAATACTTTATACAGTTTTTTCCCCTCTATTTATGATGTGGACTGAGATTATGTATCTTATAGTCATAGTTTTGTAGAGCAATAAGATGGTAGACATTTCAGTCAGTCTATTGTAAATATATGAGATCTAAATGTTTCCAATTGAATGTCTATATAATTCTTCAGTGTTTTGTTTTGTTTTTGTCTTTATCACAGTAATCTGTCAGAAGTAAGTCCAGAGATACTCGGTGTAAATATAGAAATAATCCGGTTCCTTTCCCTATTTCTGAAATACTGCTCATCTCCTTTGGCAGAGAGTGAATGGGACTTCATCATGTGCTCCATGTTGGCTTGGTTGGAGGTAAATTAACCTGCTGGGTCATCACAGCTACTGGGTCTTCGTGCATATCTGTGTACCAGAACTATTCGCTAATCTTCTTCAAGTAATGATTGTAGTTAGCTCCTTTGCAAACGTTTAAACACTTTATAGATATGTTCCACACCAGCTACTACTTGACAGATCAATAAAATGATTGAGGTTTAATGTCTGTCAAAATCATTCAGTAACAAATCTGCTAATTGCTTTTAAAATGTTCTCTCCGTTAGCTCATCCTGGTATAATATTTGCAGTACAGCCCATTAAGGTTTTATCTTTTCATGACAAGTTTTTAGGTCTTTTGGTTTTAATTAAATTATTCTTAAAATGTACTGTTTCAGTATTGCCAGAGTAATGCATTAAAGATTAAGCAAATTCAGAGGGAATTAGTGTTCTTTTTATGACCCAAAGCAACCAGATGTGTAATACTTATGGGCTGTCACATAGCAAGTCAGTCAGAGTTGAATTTGTCTGAATCTCTGCTTTGCCTGCTGTTAGCTGTGTGGCTTAGAGTATTAAAGTTTACCTAGTTGAGCCTCAGTTTCCTTATTTTACAATAGTTTAACAATACCCAATTACTAGGGCTCCTATAGGGATCCTGAGAAGATTATAAATGTGCTTTTAATATACTCAACTTGGTAAATGGTAATTGATAATATTTTCTTTCATAGTTTTAGAAATACAAAACATTTCAGAATAAATGGATTGATTCTACTGATAATTCCTAATATTTAATTTTGAAACGAAGTTATCTTGATGTAAAATATATAAATGTCTTCTGAGACTATGCATTTCACCTGCTTCTTTTCAAATTTAGAGAAATGAAAGGGACTTTTCTTTATTGTCTTGATTTGTAGTATTCTAGAAGTCTGCTTACTTATTTAATTTTTGTTTCTTCAGACAACAAATGAGAATCAGACATTGTATTCTGTTCCACTTGTACAACTGTTTGCCTGTGTCAGCTGTGATTTGACCTGTGAACTCAGTGCTTTTTTTGATTCCACAACTCTGGATACCACTGGCAGTCTTCCTGTAAATCTAATCAGTGAATGGAAAGAATTTTTTTCTCCAGGCATCCACAGTTTGCTTTTACCTCTTTTGGTGACTGTTACAGGCAAGTGAAAAAGGGAATAATAGTGAGATTCATTGAAAATGACTTGTTGAAAAGTTAAAAAAAAAAAACTCTGGATGTTTAAGTCACACAGTACAAAATAGTAAAAGAGCCAGAGAGAAAGCTTGGCATCTCAGAAGCATCATATATGCTTCTGCTTTACAGACAAGAATTGAAAAATGGCAAGACATACGAAGACCATTGAAAATTAAAATAATACTAATTCAGATAACAAGAATAGATTTTTTTAACTCACATGTCTTTTTTTTTTAAGGATGAGATAATAGAAGTCATTAAATAGTTGAGATTATCTGAAATATATATTCAGTTCATGTTTCTAGTTAGGACTGCTTTAATGTTTGTCAAGTTTTTATTTCTTAAGTAACATTTGGTTGTCTGTGAATGGGTCAAGCTGTATTACTCACTTTGTTTTGGGGTATGAATATTTCTTTCCTTTTTGTCATCAGGAGAAAGCAAAGATACATCTGAAACATCATTTCAGAATGCAATGCTGAAGCCCATGTGTGAAACATTAACTTATATCCCAAAGGATCAGCTATTGAGTGAAAAACTCCCTGCAAGATTGGTTGCTGGCCAAAAAACAAACTTGCCAGAGTATCTCCAGACTTTGTTAAATACATTAGCCCCATTACTCCTTTACAGAGCTCGGCCTGTGCAAATTGCTGTTTATCATATGCTATACAAGTAAGAATTCTTTCAATTGAATCAGTGTCGTGGTGTTCTAAAAAAAATGGAATATATATTTAGCTTTAACTTTTAGTCATTAAAAAAAGTCACAGTTAAAACAACAACAAAGTAAGCTTGACTATGCATTTCAATAACAGGGATGCCAAGTTTTTGATCTTTTAGGTCACTGTTCTCCATGCACAGTTTACATTTAGATAGTCCTGGCCATAATGGGTTATTTCAGAAAAAACTCAGTAAAAAAAATATACTCATTACAGAATAAGTATTGGTCTTTTTGCTTTTAAGCATGATGTAACAATGAGCCGTTTAATATAATTTAAATATTCTAACTTCCAGATTGATGCCTGAATTCCCACAATATGATCAGGATAATCTAAAGTCATATGGAGATGAAGAAGAAGAACCAGCCTTGTAAGTTTTTTTTAATACAAAGCTTCTTTGACTTATGGAGTTATATCCCAATAAACTCATTGTAAGTTGAAAATTGTGTTGAGTCAAAAATGCATTTGAGGGCTTCCCTGGTGGTGCAGTGGTTAAGGATCTGCCTGCCAATGCAGGGGACACGGGTTCCAGCCCTGGTCCGGGAAGATCCCACATGCCGTGGAGCAACTAAGCCCGTGCACCACAATTACTGAGCCTGCGCTCTAGAGCCCGTGAGCCAAAACTACTGAGCCCGCGTGCCTGGAGCCCGTGCTCCCCAACAAGAGAAGCCACCACAATGAGAAGCCCACGCACCGCAGCAAAGAGTAGCCCCCACTTGCCACAACTAGAGGAAGCCCACGCGCAGCAATGAAGACCCAACACAGCCGAAAATAAATTAATTGATTAATTAATCTTAAAAAATTCATTTGATACCCCTAACCTACCGAATATCAGCTTAACCTCAGCCTCAGAACACTTACATGAGCCCACAGTTGGGCACAATCATCTAACACGGGGACTTCCCTGGTGGCACAGTGGTTAAGAACCCACCTGCCAATGCAGGGGACACGGGTTCAAGCCCTGGTCTGGGAAGATCCCACATGCCGCGGAGCAACTAAGCCCGTGCGCCACAACTGCTGAAGCCCGCGCGCCTAGAGCCTGTGCTCCACGAGAGAAGCCACCGCAGTGAGAAGCCCGCGCACCGCATCGAAGAGTGGCCCCCGCTCACTGCAACTAGAGAAAGCCCGCACGCAGCAACAAAGACCCAAGGCAGCCAAAAAAAGAAAATTATCTAACACAGAGCCATCTTATAAAGTGTTAAATATCTCATGTAATTTATTGAATACAGAAAGTGAAAAGTGGAATGGTTGTCTGGGTAAGAATGGTTGTGAGTGTATTGGTTGTTAACCTGCATGATCGCGTGGCTGATTGGGAGCTGCAGTTTGCCACTACTGCCCAGCATCATAAGAGAGCAGTGTACTGCATATCGCCAGCCTGGGAAATGACCAAAATTCTTAGTATGGTTTCTATTGAATGCTTATTGCTTTCACACTATTGCAAAGTTGAAAAATTGTAAGTCAAACCATCATAAGTTGGGGACCATCTGTAGTTTGCTTTATTAAATTCTCATAATCCATCATAATGACTTTAGAAGACTGAGGCAATACAAAAGCTCTAAATTTAGAGTATATGTTCCTTCAGATCTTGTAAGTTTATCTGTGAGATACAAATGAAATTTAGAGTTCACCCAAAGAGATAGTTACTCTCTCTTCTTAATTGTTCCTAAATCATTTTCAGTTTGCTACTGTTTAGTAAAACTGTCTTTGGCCACATGGGAGCTGTGGAAAGAGTATAACAATTCAAAAATCTATTGTGCACCCCTTTGTGCAAAGTATTAATTAAACATTGAGGGGAGAATACAGTGTTAGGTAAACAGTATTTTTCTTAAAGAGTTTATAATCTAATTTAGATGATATTACCCTATAATAGAAGACAGTGTATGACAAGTGCTAAGAAAAAGGATGATGTTAGAGGGACACAACTGCTGTGCCAGGAAGAGAAGACATTCTCCTGAGGAAGAGACATTTATGCTGGACATTTCAGATTAGGGAGCACTTTAGTAGGGCAGGTAAAAGTTGTGTGAACACCATGTGCAAAGGCATTGAGGCATGAGTGTTCAGGAAATGCTTGGGGAATATTGAGTAGTTGCCATTTAATGTAATTTTTAATTGTCTAGATCTTCTTCCACTGGAATATAAGCTCTGTGAAGGCAGACATTTTTGTCTCTTGTTCCTGACTATATTCACAGACCCAGGTTTTTTGGCCTAAAACAGTCATAAATAGTGCTCATTTGTTGAATAAAAGCATAAATGAATATGTGTGGAGTAGGCAAGGAGGGTAGAGTGGAAGATGAAGCTGGAAGGGTAAAGAAGGGCCTTCAAAATGACATTTTCTAGGAGTCGGGGCATTGTTTGGTAGAAGATGGGATACTACCAGCTGATTCTGGCAATAGTATAAAGCCTAAACTGTACGAAGAAGCAAGCAGAGGGGGACGCCATGCCAGAAGTCGTAGCAGTGCATGGAGGTTAGTGTAGAAAGTGGAGAGCTGTTGTTTGTAAAATCTAGTGACGGTTGGTATGGAATGGAAAAGGGTTGGTACATGAGATGGTGGTATTGAAGGTAAAAACTTAAGGGCAGAAGCTTAAAGACTTATTTATGGACTGGTAGTAGGAAACCACAAGGGAAGAAAGATCACAGAGGTGAAAGGAGAGAAACAAGCTAGAATGTCAGAGAGAAGAGAGTTTGACAGGAGATGCACGCAAGTATTTCACTTTTTGAGAATCTTATAAGCTCATCTGTAAGTGTTAATGAGTGCAGTACTTCCATAAAGAAGAAAATTACTTCACATTGTCATGAATTAACGTGAATGTTAAAATTTACTTCATTGAAGAAACATAGAGTCTTACGATCTTTTTACCCTTTATAGGATGATAAAGGACCTGATAGGATTTGTTAGCCCTAATCATTCCCCTGACTAGCCAAGGGACTTCAGACTAATAATTTAGCTTCTCTGGGTATCTGATTTTTTTTTCATCTATAAAACAGAAGGTTGAAATATATGTTTTCTAAAAGGGTCTTTCCTTTAAGTGCTAACCTCTAGAGTTCATATTTTATAGCATATTTTATATATTTATAAATATAAAAATTATATTTTTATATTTTTTATATTTATAAATATGGAAATGTAGGTATATATTTATATAATACTTTATGTCTTTCAAATTCTGTAACTGCCTCTATGTGAATTAGGGGTCAAAATTGAATCTATAAAGGGGGACTTAAAATGTTTTTTGGAAAATAAAGATTTTTTTTAAATGCTTGAAATTTATACGTGCTGTCAATTTGTTAAGGGACAAGTTATGAAGAAAACTGTGGTGTTTAATCATTGATTCTTAGGTCACCACCAGCAGCACTGATGTCTCTTCTTAGCACTCAAGAAGACTTACTAGAAAATGTTTTGGGGTGTATTCCTGTTGGACAGATAGTTACTATTAAGCCACTGAGTGAAGACTTCTGCTATGTTCTGGGATACCTCCTCACTTGGAAATTAATACTTACTTTCTTCAAAGCTGCTGCATCTCAGGTAAATAAAATGAGACTACTTTTGACAGTTCTGTCCTATATGTATTTCTCTGTTACTGTCCTAAACCCTTTCCTTCCCCTCCTTTTGGAAAGAAAGGGGAAATGCCTCACATTTTAATCTAATCTTATCTGGCTAATTTCAGACATTCTGCTAAATTTATTTCTCTCTCTGCTTCCTCATCCTCCTACAGGTTTTTACACACACACACACACACACAGTTTTTTTGCAAAAGTAATTAATCTCTGGAATGTGCTTAATTTTTTTTTCTAACTGAATGTAGCCACCAAGTCCTTTTATTGCAGGAAACCAGATTTCTATAATTTAATTTTGTGCTGCCACAGTAAAGAGTTTCGAAAGAATCGGATCTTGCTATTCTTTTTCCTTTGGTCAACTTCTGACTCTTGTGGAGATGTCAATTACTACATCGTTGGAAATTTGCCTTACTTGAAAATCAGTGTTCAGAGAAAGATCTGTGAAATACTACCTTATATAATTCAGACTATTATCGCTAAATATAGAAAATATCCTATTGTAATTATTTTAACCAAATTATTTTAGCAGGCACTAGGTGTCTCTGTTGTCTCATGTTTAAGAAGGAAGTTGGAGAAATCTCCATTTTTAAAAATTCTTTTGACAGATTCCCACTTTTAAAAAGATTAACACATTGATTGAATCAGTTTAATAAAGTAGGTGGCTTCTTTGACAGGTTAATACAAAAAGACTTAATTATTACATATTTAAAGTGTGACTAAACATCTTGGCATTCATTTCCAATGTAATTTTTTAGAATCCTTAAGTTATAATATATGTTGCTAATAACCCATACCTTGGTATAAATATAGAAACATAAGCACTTTTGCATTTTTTAAGGGGAAAATTAAATCACAGAGGCAACACTGATCTAGATGTTCAAATTATTTTATTTCTTTTCAGTCTACCACTTATGTTTGTGATTTGAGCTAATTTTAATTCGCTGTGTGATGTATTTCAAGAGCGCCTTGTAAATTTGTTTACAAATTTGTTTCTTAAAATATTATTGGTCTCTAAAAAACTGCAGCAAATTGAAGTTTTTATGTGTAAGAATTTCGTTCTCGTTATCGTATATTCAGAAATTAGGAATCTGGCCACGCCTCATCTTTCCGATTAGGCCAGAGTGGGGGAGGGGGAGGGGGCACAAAGCATTACAGCAGCATTTACTGAGCCTAGAAATTGAACTGAGCTGTCAACAGATAAACCAGCATAACCCAGTAAATAACACTAATTAGAGGAATCCTTAAAACAAACCGAAAAATTTTTAAAAACTTTGGTCCTTAATCTGAGTTGTTTTTAACGTTCTTCTTAAAACTAGTGAGTCAGATTGCATTAGAAGCAAAGGTGTGTGTGTGTGCATGCACACGCATGTGCACGCACCTGTATGTATGTTTTTTATAGTTTTGTTGAGATATATTTCACATATCATCAAATTTATTTAAAGTGTACAGCTTGGTGTTTCTAGTGTATTCACAGAATTGTGCACCTATCACCACTATCTAAATTTAGGATAGTTTCAACATCCTTCCAGCCCCCAGAAAAACCCTTACCTATCTGCAGTCACTTCCCATTTCCTTTCAAACTCCCCAGCCACTGGCAACCACTAATCTATTTTTTGTCTCTATGGATTTGCCTACTGTGGACCTTTCACATATGTGGCCTTTTGTGTCTGGCTTATTTCATATGGCATAATGTTTTCAAGATTCATTCGTAGTATAGCATGTATCAGTATGGCATTACTTTTTATGCCTAAATAATATTGCGTTGTATGACTATACCACATTTTGTTTATCCAGTCATCCAGTTGGCATTTAGGTTGTTTCCACTTTTTGCCTATTGTGAATAAAGCTGCTGTGAGCATTTGTGCATAAATTTTTTGTGTGTACATATATTTCTCATTTCTCTTGCGTTGTATACCTAAGAGTGGGATTGCTGGGTAATATACATGTGTTTTTAAAAGCCCAATGCTATATGTATTAAGTTTTTTAAGAAATTCTACTTTGCTTCCAACTTTTTATTTTGAAAAATATTCGGATTTACAGAGAAGGTGGACAGCAGACATCATGATGCTTTACCAAAAGTATTTAAACATATATCTCCTAAGACCAAGACACGTTTCAACATAAATGTAATATAAATATTACACTCAAATTTGATTTCGATGCAGTAATATTATCTAATTTGTATTTAAATTTTCCCAGTTGTCAGATGTCCTTTATAGTTTTATTTCCTTCTATATTGAGGTTTCAATCAAGGGTCATGTTTGCATTTGTCTGTCATATTTCTTTAGTTTATAATTCCTCTACTTTTCTTTGGTGTCATTCACCGGATCAGTTATTTTATAGACTGTCTTCCAGTTTGGATTTGTCTGGTAGTTTCCTCAACATTAGATTCTGGTTGCTTTTCAGCAAGAGTATTTACTGCACAGTGGTGATGTATTCTCAGTGCCTCACCTCAGGAGCACAGAATGTCATCTGTCCTTTTATTGGTGATGTTAAGTTTGGTTACTTGGTAAAGGTAGTGTCCTCCAGATTTCTTCATTGTAAAGGTTCTTTGATCATTTTTTTAAGAATCAATTCCAAATACTATGGCTTGATCTTTGTATTTGACCATTTATAGTGTTCAGAAAATGGTATATTTGTACTATGAAGAAACATAGTGTAAGAAATAATTTTAAAACAGGTACAAATACCAAAGAGCTACAAGGTAAATGTTAATGAATGAAAACTACATTATTGAGGAACAAGTCTAAAGCACATGTCTCACATAGATACCTATAGTACACCCAACGGTGCCAAATTTTCCTGTTTTTTAAAAAATAAACCAGAAAAATAATCCATATTTTTTGTGAAATGTCCTGATTTATAAAACAACTAATGAGAAGACCCCAAGACATTTTGAAATATTAGTTTGTGCTGTCATAAAGGGATGCTGAAATGTTTGATATAGCATGAGGTCAGTCATAAAAATGGGATTCATTTTAAGCAGAATTTTGAAAGATTAGGGATTATGGTGCGGAAGGAACATGTGGAAGATTTGGGAGGAGAGTGAGCAAATCGTCTCTGGGGAATGGTGAATAGATTTTTCTCAGCTCAGAGACTCCAAGTGGGTGTGAACTTATCAACAGGGAGACAGTTTGAGAAAGATGTTAGAGGCATATGTCTGATAATGAGGGGATAGTGAAAACTTCTGCTAGTTTATGAGAAGCGGGAGCAGTGCCTTCAAATGACACAACTGGAAAGTAAGACTGTGGCATATATTTTATAGGACTCTTCCATGTCATTCTCAGTGTTCAAATGAATTCATTTTTGTATTGTGTTCTTGTACAGTCTGTTACACTTTAGTTTGTTCATATCTACTGATTGTCTTGGTTTAATTGGGTTTCCTAACAAAAATTGTTTACTCTCCACCAGCTTCGAGCTCTGTATTCAATGTACCTTCGAAAAACAAAAAGCTTGAATAAATTGCTCTATCACCTGTTCAGGCTTATGCCAGAAAATCCGACCTTTGCAGAGACAGCTGTTGAGCTCGCCAATAAGGACCCTAAAACATTCTTTACAGAAGAACTCCAGTTGGGTATTAGAGGTCAGTATGATGTGCGTTAGTGTTCTTTCTTAGAGACTAGGTTCAGATCAGGTTACGCTGAGGGCATGGAGAATAATCCCAGATGTGTGTCCTGGCTATGAGAGTGTTGAAGTGCCAGATTTTCCGTATTTCTCTAAATAGGACATATAATTAGATTTTGTGCATAAGGTTGTTAAGAATTTAATTAATTTTTGAAGTTTACTTTGTTGAGACTATTATCTTTTACTCAGTAAACAAGTATTTGTTACGCAATATGTTTTGTAGGCCTGTAAATAAATAGTCTTCAGTTGGGGAAACAAAGATAAGTAAAATTTATTTTTCACTCCGGGAGCTCACATTTTAGCTGAAGGGATAGACATGCATGCATCTAACTGTACCGCAGTGTTCTAAGTGATTTCCTGAGAATAGGAATTTTTTAAATGCCTTGGAGATCTGAGGATGGGACTTTGTCTTGTGAGTACTGAGGTGGGATTCTAGAACTTTTGCATAACACATCAGTGAGCTCTGGGAAAAGTAAAGGAGGCCAGACTCTTTTTCATAATTTATAAGAAAAA
This sequence comes from Monodon monoceros, assembly GCF_005190385.1. Lineage (NCBI taxonomy): Eukaryota > Metazoa > Chordata > Mammalia > Artiodactyla > Monodontidae > Monodon > Monodon monoceros. Next base: position 15,830,762 of record NW_021703767.1, read on the forward strand.
GAATCTTTATAATTCTTCCTCCTCTTTGAAGTGTGTGTGTTTTACTGTATTTGTGATCTTTCATGTGAAATAAAGAGTGCTACTTCTAAGCAGATTTTTCAGTGTCATTCAGGATTTTCATTATTTTTACAATTCTAATTGTTCATTTTGAATGTGTGAGAAAAAGCTAATACTCTAGAGTTCTGGTTTCTTTGGTATGTTTGTTTTATGAGCACTAGTGTTAAGGAATTGAAAATGATTTTCTAAGAAAATACTAATATTAGTCTGTTATTCTATGTAAGAAATATATGTTACTAACTAAGAATTTGTTTTTTCCTCAGATACCTCAACTCTTCCATACCATATTCCACATTTGGCTTGTTCAGTCTATCACATGACATTAAAAGACTTGCCCGCCATGGTTAGGCTGTGGTGGAATAGTAGTGAGAAGCGTGTTTTCAATATTGTAGATAGATTTACAAGCAAGTATGTTAGCAGTGTTCTTTCTTTTCAAGAAATATCTTCTGTGCAAACAAGTACACAGCTATTTAATGGCATGACGGTTAGTATTGTCTTGGATTTTTTCTAGAAAAGTTGTTTCAGTATTGGTTATGTCTATCAGTTGTAGTGAGTATCATCACAATTGTAACTCTTGGTTCAGAATTTACAGAAATTGTCCACTTTATTTTCGGATTATTGGATATCAGATCTCAAATTAATGCATAGGTTAAAATGATGTTATAATTTTATTTACCCCCACCAAATAGTTTTTGAACATTCATTAGTTAATTCAAAATATATATTGGAATGCTTACAGATGCCAGGCACTGTGTGCCAGTCACCTGCAAAATGAACAGTTTAGAAGGGTCAGATTCCTGTCCTGTAATAACATACAGTCTAATAAAGGGAAAAGAGCGATACTGATAATAGTTTTTTTGCATTGGAAACTGGAAAGTGGCATATTAAGAGGAATAATGCTCTGCGGTCAGAGTGGGAAAAGTTCATCTGGCTGAGGGGATTAGGTGAGACTTTATGGAGGAATTTTACTTTGAGATAGGCAGGATTTTCTTATGGGGAAAAGCATTTAATATAGAGAAAACAGTATGGTAAAAGCAAAAAGCTTGAAGATGGGAATGTAATTTCTGTGATGGCCTAAGAAATGATGAATAGCCCAGTATTCATATGGAGTAGGATTCATGAAGGTAAATAGAGAACAAACTGCTTCTATGATGAATTGGGGACATACTGGGAAAGGCCTCAAGTAACAGTCTAAAATATTTGGGCCTATGTAGCCACTGAAATTTTTCTTTTCTTTTCTTTTTTTTTTTTGGCTGTGTCGCGTGACTTATGGGACCTTAGTTCCCTAACCAGGGATTGAACCCGTGCCCTCAACAGTGAAAGTGTGGAGTCCTAACCACTGGACCACCAGGGAATTCTCTGAAATTTTTCTTTTGGGGCAGTGACACTGTCAGAGTTATAATCTGTGAAATTTCTGTGACTGAAGTCTTATAACATGGGCTGTTGGCATGGAGCTTGGGTTCAGGTGAATAGTTAGGGAGACTTGTAATGTATAGACATTATGAGGAGGGCCCGGGGAAGGCAGTATCAGTGAGAATAGTCCTTAAAGGGGGAGGGATGTGAGAAATTTTGTGGTGATTTATCCAAACTTGCAACTAGTTAATATCTGGAATGTGGTAGAAGGAGAATTTTAAGATGATGCTACGGTTTTTAGCGTGGAAATAGGAAAGCCAGAGGAATAAATCTTTAAAGGATGATAATTTGTGTTTTATGTTGAGTTTGCAATGCTAGTAAGAAAATCAAGATCAGGTATAAATATTCTGGCAGTTGCTGGTTGGCTCTAAAGCTCAGGAGAATTCTGTGGTAGAGAAAGACTTGAAAAACATCTAAATAGAAGTGATATTTGATACGTTAGCTTTGGAAAAGAAGGAATAATTAATAATAACCCATTCTGTTATTGGTCTATGCAAAAACTATGATGTGACAAGCCTAATATACTAAAACATACTTTTTAATGAGTAGTGCATTTCTTTTTGAAACATCTTTGAATGTCATAACATCACTATAAAACATTTCAGGTATTTGAACCTATTTATTAAACATCTCATGTCAGATAAGTAAACATGTTTACCCGTGGTTTGTTTGAATGAGGACTGGCTGCTAGCAGTCAACCTGTCAAGATGGTTTTTGAATGAAAGGGAAGAAAAGAAATTTGGCAAAAAAAATATTACCTTCCATGTGTTGCAGGTTAAAGCTCGAGCTACTACTCGAGAAGTCATGGCCACTTATACTATTGAAGATATAGTTATTGAACTTATAATACAGCTGCCTTCAAATTATCCATTGGGTTCAATAACAGTAGAAAGTGGGAAAAGAGTTGGAGTAGCTGTTCAGCAGTGGCGAAACTGGATGCTGCAGCTAAGCACTTACCTTACCCATCAAGTAAGTGTCTGTGTACACATTTGGCTTTCTAAACTAGAGAAAGATTGCTGATTTACTATTTGAAAGGGCAATAAAACAAAAATATATCTCTTCTGCTTAGGTAGAAATAGATATTGTATTTTGTTGGATAAACAGATACATGCCTAAATGATTTGAATCTGCCAAGCTGGTGGGGTTTTTTTTGTTTTTTTTTTTGTTTTTTTCCCGCTGCTTTGGGTCTTCCTTGCTGCGCACGAGCTTTCTCTAGTTGCAGTGAGCAAGCGCTATTCTTTGTTGTGGTGCGCGGGCTTCTCATTGTGGTGGCTTCTCTTGTTTCGGAGCACGGGCTCTAGGTGCGTGGGCCCCAGTAGTTGCAGCACGTGGGCCCTAGAGCATGCAGGCTTCCATAGTTTGTGGCACATGGGCTCAGTATTTGTGGCACATGGGCTCAGTAGTTGTGGCACACGGGCTTAGCTGCTCTGCAGCATGCGGGATCTTCCCAGACCAGGGATCAAACCCATGTCCCCTGCATTGGCAGGTGGATTCTTAACCACTGTGCCACCAGGGAGGTCCCCTGCCAAGCTGTTTTTAATTTTTCAGGCTCTACAGCTTTTTTTCTTCTGGTGTTTGAGAAGAATTGACTTCACTTCATTGACATTGTAGATGATACAGAACAATACATGGTATTAAAGTTTGAGAGGGAATCTTTTTGTGAGACATGGGACAGATGAATGTCTTCTGAGCTACTTTACTTTAACATTTCAACTTTCCTTCTGTGGTTAGAGAAATCCCAGTACTTTCAAAGACCTTTGCCTTTTAAACAAATTGTAAGTCTCTAGTTTTGTTTGCACATTGTGGTGTATCTCAGACGTTCTACAGTAAAGAAAAATTATTTTAAAACAAGTATATTCACCAATATTGTAGAGCTGGAACAAATCAGCATTTGAGTAGGTGAGATAGTTAATTTCATCATTTTTAGTTAAAAGTTAGGAGAGCTGATCCAAATGATTTAATTATTTAAAAAGTTTCATCAAACAATAAGCTAAGACTATAAAACTTGAAAATTGGGGCAGGAGCCTTTCTTTCAAGTCTGCCTTTGATGTAGAAAAATTACATCTGGTTCCTAAAACCTGGGAGGTCATTTTAAAAACCAGTATTCTTAAAACTTAGAATCGTGAATATAGCCAAGCAGATTCTCTTCTCTCCAAATTATAATACAACTTTAAAATTTGTGAAATTGAATAAAAATAATACTGGTGGTCTTCAGTGTGTATTGACTTTATTTATCTATTTTTCTTGTTAACAGAATGGCAGTATTATGGAAGGCTTAGCATTATGGAAAAATAATGTAGACAAACGTTTTGAGGGTGTTGAAGATTGTATGATTTGTTTCTCAGTCATTCATGGTTTCAACTATTCTCTTCCCAAAAAAGCCTGTAGAACATGCAAGAAAAAGTTCCATTCAGCCTGCTTGGTAAGCTAAAGAGAAATTAACTTATTTATATCTTATATATATTATATATGTATGATATCTAACCTTGGAAAACAGTAGATGTTAAACTCTTAATTGTGGTTAATGGGAGATATATTAAAAATGATTTTTCAAAATTTGTGAAAGATAATTAGTAATTTGCTGAGACTGGTGGCATCAAAGCCCTTTAATAAGTGGATGTTTCTAAAATAGCTCTCGGCACTCAAAAAATAGATGGTCTTGTAAGATCTACACCGTAAAGGAGACTGAAAATATTGGAACTGAGAGCCATCTGGCATCAGAGCTTTTTGCTCTTTTTAAACAGCATATTGGAAAGAAAGCCACCCTATGTTCAGTTCCTTCACAGGAGGTCTTCCTTACACATCTTCATGGTTGTGTGCATGAGCCTAGGTGGAAAGCGTCACAGTGTGGCCTTTGGAAGGAATACTGAGTTGTGTTGATTTTGGGGATGAGCGGAGAGGAGCAAACATTTCAGTATTCTCCCTTGTCTTACTTTATCATTTGAAGGTAACTTTAGATGTGTATGTAAAATGGCCATTTTAAAAGTTTTTAACATTTAAATACACTTTTCTTTTTCAGTACAAATGGTTTACATCTAGCAACAAATCCACTTGTCCGCTCTGTCGTGAGACCTTTTTCTGAGATTTTTTTCTTTTCCCCATTGGAATTGATCCCTGAAGTAAATCAAGCAAAGGCAGTGGATTTGGATTCATCTTGAAGTGTTGATGTGAGAAGGCCAGTGAGCATTCTTTCAAATAGGACCTTCTCTGGAAAATTATTTTGGTTAATGTAATGATCCTAAAATCAGGTTTACTTACCTTTAGATTGCTTTGTAAATGTTCGGAAACCTTTTCTTTTACATAAGAATATTACATACTGGAGAGAAAATATTTATATTAATAGTTTAATCTCTTTGTACATTTAAAAATAAACAGGGAAAAACCCTAAATTACAGAACTGGATTTTGTGAAAGCGTTGTACAACTGTATTATACTGATAAACCCATTCAGTTTGTTGATCTATGTTCTAGAACAGTCTGAGTGAGGTAAATGAATTGAGAGGGTTGATTTAGATTTACAGATATTTTAAGACTTATTTATTAGTTATGACAACAAAATTAATTAGTATTCTGATATTTATAGATTATTTTAATGATAAAATGACATTAAGCTATTAATATAGCTTATCTTAAGCTGTTTAAAGCATGCTCTGAAATCCTATATAAAAGAGTATAAACTGAACTTTAAGGTGCCTCCATTTGTAAAGGGTTATGAAATTCAGAAAATTAAATTCACAACACAGACCTTTTACTGTAGAAGAAGAATTTCCTTGTACTAGTGAAATTTGAATTGCAGACTTGTCAGTGAATTTATTACTCAGTTGGAATGAGTCTCCAGAGGGTGAGAATTTGAGAGAAACAGGAGTTAGATTATTTTATTCGTGAAGCAGAGTGGTAGTTATTCCTCTATCAAGAGCAAAGAAATAAATGAGTTATTTCTGAAACTTAAGTGGTGGAAAAAACAAAAAATATAAAAATGTAGTAGGAGCCTTTCAATTTTGTAAGCAAATTTTGCTATTCTTACGGGTCAAAGTTACACTAAATTAGAGAGATGCGGGGAGGTGATTTTTTCTAGCCTTCCGAAGTACAAGTTAAGAATTTTAATACCAAGTAAAATTCAGTTTAACAGGCTGAAATGGGGTAGGTGAAAACCTGCCTTTTGCCACAGCACTATTGCCCTTAAAAATCGTGCCCAAAATATAAAAGTGTGGAAGTTCGGAACTTGGAATAATTTTATTGCAGTCTTCCATCACATGGGAAATATTAGCATCTTTAATAGCAAGGTTACTTGAAGAATCAGCTAATCATCTCTGTTGCAAATGTTTAATTGGCAAAAAGCAACTCATGTTAAATAAAATTATTGCTTACCATCAACTGGGTAAAATGGTTATTATTGAAATAGTATGAATGTGGTCAGAGTATCGTAGTGGAGAGTGAAGTATTACGTGTGAGTTAAAGATCTCGAGTTGTATTTGTAGATGCAGTGTCCAGCCCAGTTTTGTCTGTCTCCTAAATTTTTCTCTGTAGTATTTATTATCTTATAGTCTTGAGGCTCAAGGAGTCAGTAAGTGAAGTACAGATAGCAAAATGCTAATACCTCTTCTTAACCCCTTTCTTAAAATATTCTCTCTTTTTCTGTGTCTCTCTCTGACATGGTAAACCCAAAGGATTGTGTTACTCCTCTGTGAAAATTACACACTTTTCCTTTAAAAATTGTTTTATAATAAGACTTTGTTTATAACTTTTCCAGTATTGGTACATCTTGATTTCTGACCCAAACCCCAAGTAGAAAAGAAAGGGAATAATGGAGCATTGTTTTTCCACATTATTATTTAGGGCATCAGGTTCTTGGTGAAACACTATAATTAAGTGGGATACCTACTTTTCATACTTAGGACTCTTAGCACATTTCTTTGAGACTTGTAAATATAAATGTAAAGCTTGTTATTGTTTATATGCTAAAGAAAAAGCTTTCCAAAATAAGACTGAAATTCAGAATATCACATTAATTAAAGTTTATTTATATATCTTTGTTAACTCGAGAGCATCCCTTAAAATTCTAGCATAAGGACATTTTAAAATTGCATGAGATTCAAAGCTCATTAGGAAAATTATTAATTTAAAACCCTAATGTAAATTGCAAATTTTAAAATTTATTTTTAACTCATATTTATCACATGCTGTAATGTATGTACATAAGTTCTGTGGCTTAAAATAATTAATATTATTACTTGACAAGTTTTTGTGGTGTGAATACTTAATGTTATTATTTGACTGTTATACCATATGTGCCCATTAAAATTCTTTTTAATTGCAAAATACTTCAAATATGCATAATAATAATAATATAAATGCCCTTGTACTCTTCATAAACTATTTTGCCATATATGCTTCTGATTTTTAAAGAAATAAAATGTTACTCTTTTGTACTCTTCCCTGAGGCCATCTCCTCCTTCCCTCCATAGAGCTAACCCACTATTCTGAAGTTGGTGTGACTCCTTTCTACTTAAGATTTTATACTTTACCATGTGTTTACATCCATAAATAATATATAGCAGCTTTTTAAAAGTTTATGATAGCCTATCACAAGTGCTCTTTTGTAATTTGCTTTCTCATTCAACATAACTGCTGTTTAGTATCATTATATCAGTTTGCTTACCATTTCCCTCACTAATGGTCATGTCAGTTGTTACTGTTTGCCATTTTGAACCGTGCTGCAAGTGTACATTCTTGATAATATTTTCTCATGCAAATGAAATGTGCTAGATATTCTGGACATATGCACCCACATGGAATTTCAGGTGGTAGATACTCTATGATTTTAGATGTATGCTCTGTGACTTTAGATGTTGTCAAGTTGCTCTCCAAAGTGGTGTGCAAGTTTGCACTCCCAGTGGTAGTGTAAGAGAATTCTGGTTTTCCTAAGTCATCACTAAAACACTTAGTCTCACCACTTTTGAAGTTTTCCAGTCAGAGCTGTGAGATAGTAGCTGTTTGTTTTAATTTATATTTCCCTGGCTACCATGAATCTTACTTAGCTTTATTCCATATATTTATTGGTCATTATTTTGTGAATATATTATCTATGTGCCTATTTTTCTCATGGATTTTATATATTATTATTTTGATCCTAATGCTGTATCTCTTACAGGGATTCTTCAAGTAGGTTGCTTGACTTTAACATGGTCTGTAGCTGTCTTTAATTATACAGAATTTTTCAGTTAAATTGATCATTCTTTTCCTTTATGTTTGAGCCTTTTCTGTGTTAGGTTTAAAAAATTGGTTCCTTCCCTGAGGCTTAAAAAAATTCTTTTATACATATTTTGTTCTAAAAGTTATGAATTTCAAAATATACCGAATTCACCTGAAACTAAATTTTGTGACTGTTGTAAGGTAGAAGTCCAGCCCCATATTGATAGCCAGTTTTCATAGTATTATTTGTTACATAGTCCACCCATTGCCCATTGACTCTGTAGTGCCTCCTCTCTTATATTACCGAATCTTGTATGTGTATTGGTTTCTGGCCTCTGTATTCTATTCCATTGGTCTATTTATCTGTGTTAATTCTACACAATTTTTTTTTCTTTAAAAAACTGCTTTATAATTAATCTTGAAGAGTAGGCGAGTAGTCTTTTACTCTTGCTCTCCTTTAAGACTTTTCTTGGATAATCATATCCTCTGCATCCAAGAACTCCCTTTCCCTCTGCTTGTTTCCTATCATGGCCAATTTGTCCTTACTACAATGAGTTGTCTTATGGAAGAATTTGGCAGGTGTCCATCTTAGGTTTTATCTGGTGGAACCTAGGAGGCTCTTTGGGCTTTGCCAGATTTTATACTTTAGGTTTTAAAGTCCAATTATTCTGTTTGCTTGTTTGGTTTTCAAAAGTAGAGACCAAAATTTTGTGTATTTATGGTGGAATCCTTGAACCTCTCCATGAATTTTTCTTTCTGTTTTGTAAAAGTTCCTTGCAAAAAGGACTTTGGACTGAGCAGAGTGTTTGGCATGCAGGTCAGCTATTTCCAATTAAAGTCTTTTTTTTTTTTTTTAATCTGTGGTTTTCTTTTTAAGGACAGCAACTTCTTTGTGTAGCACCAAGGCATCAAATAATTTGTATATTTGTTGTCCAGATTTTATAGGGGTACCTGAGGAGGTTAAGAAACTTCAGTTTCCATGGCATTCCAAATTGATGTGCTATTTCAAAAAAGTGGCTACAGTATATCGATTTACTCTTTTATTTTTAGTAATGTGATGTACCCTATAGAAGACCATAAGTTGGACCACTTGAGCCTATCTGGTTAAGTCCTGGATACTATTATATAGCCAGATAACATTCATTCTTTAAGATAAGACCCATTAACAATCGACATCTGTGGGAACCTAGTAGTGGAGTATTCAGAATTTCTGTTCTGGGCACGGACTTCTTGAACTGCAGAATCATAATCGTGGGAATCTCTTTTATCAGCTAAAGTTAAGAGAGTTTCTGGATTTGAGAAGGCATACAGTTCTGGTGTACAGTTGATAAAATGAGAAGGAGAGGGCTTCCCTGGCGGCGCAGTGGTTGAGAGTCCTCCTTCCGATGCGGGAGACACGAGTTCGTGCCCCGGTCCGGGAAGATCCCACATGCCGCGGGGTGGCTGGGCCCGTGAGCCATGGCCGCTGAGCCAGCGCGTCCAGAGCCTGTGCTCCGCAACGGGAGAGGCCACAACAATGAGAGGCCAGCGTACCGCAAAAAAAAAAAAAAAAAAATGAGAAAGTGAAAATATACATTATATAGTATCATCAGATTTACTTTTGCATATTGATCTTTTACCCTGCAACCTTGCTGAATTTGTTTACTAGTTCTAATAGTGTGTGTGTATTCCTTAGAATTTTCTATATGTAAGATCTTGTCATTGGCCATAGAGACAGTTTTATTTCTTTTCCATTCTGGATGCCTTATTAGGCATCTGGCTAGAAACTCCAGTGTTGAATAGAAGTAGTGAGAGCAGATATCTTTTTTTTGTTCCTGATCTTAGGGGGTAAGCTTTCAGTCTTTCAGCATTGTGATGTTAGCTGTTATTGATACAGTCAGATTTAAAGGTGAACTAAGTACAAATTCTGAAGATACTTCAACTAATTAGACTGCAGTTTCTCAGTGCAAGAGAAAGTAAGCTATTGTATCAAAGGATAGGCTGTAAGAGGCAACAAATTTTTGATGTATGTGATGCTGTTGAAAAACCACTAAAGCAGAGTTTCTCAACCTCACTACTGTTGGCATTTTGAGCTGCAAAATTCTTTGTTTTGGGGACTGTCCTGTGCATTGTAGGATGTTTAGCAGCATCCCTGGCCTCTGTTTACTAGATGCCAGTGCAGTATCCCAGTTATGAGAACCAAAGATGTCCAAACATTGCTAAATGTCACCTAGGTGATAAAATTGTCCCCGGTTGGCAACACTTACCTTAGAGCATGGACTAATCAGGCACCATTCAATAGAAATATAGTGTGAGCCACATATGGTATTTTAAGTTTTGCTAGTAGCCAAAAATGTAAGAATAGGTGAAATTTTAATAACACAATTTGTTTAACTTGGTATCCAAAATACTATTTCAACATATAATCAACTAAAAAATTTAGATATTTTACATTCTTTTTTCATATTAAGTTTTTGAAATCCAGTGTATTTTAAATTTATAGCATTTCAATTTAGATAGGAAATTTTCATCAGAAATACTTTATCTGTATTTAGATGTCAGGAAATTTACTGTTAAAAAAGCAAATTCATATACCCAAGTTTTTTCCAAACACACTTAACAGTTTTCCAATAACTGGATCTATTTTGCAATTTTAATTAATAAAAATTAAATAAAAATTTGAAATTTAGTTCCTTAGTCACACTTAACCACATTTCAAGTGATCATTAGTCACATGTGGCTAGTGGCTATTGTATTGGACAGTGCAGGCCTAACCTTACATGTACATACAAAAAGAAATGTTCTTGATAATCTAAGAAGAATCACTCTGGACTCAAACTCAGCTACAAATACTTTTACCTATGTCTTGAGAGTCTTTTGCCCGTAAAATTCTGGGATCATAGCTTATCCTTTGGTTAATTTTTGAATCACACATAGTGTAGTCATATGTCAAAATCAGCTATACTTTGGTCACATGTAGCATTTTCCATAATTTTTAAAAATAATTCTGCAGTAAATTTTAACTGGCAGTTCCGTTTATTAAATGGTTGTACCATGAGGAAAGTACTATATTCTGATAATGGTCCTGAAATAATAGTTATAGATTATTGGACATTTCCATTATTTGAGTGGTTTTAGTACTCTGATGGGTCTGATGTACTATGGTAATAGAATTATTAGTAGATAAAGTTAGTAGTAGGTAAGTTACCCATATCAGTATATTGTTGTCCATCTGTATTTATAGATCTTCCTCCTTAGGGGTCTAGAAGAAGGTCGGGGAATTGTTATGTGCTAGTGTTGACTGGAGTAACATTACTAGAGAGGTTTTGGATAGTTGTCCTGTTTCTTAGCCATGACTGTACATTCATTATTTTCCTAGCCCTTCTGCTTATGGTATTCCTAACCACAGCTGCCCATTTCTCATAGAACAGAGAACATTTTGGTCTTATTTTTGTTTTGATTATCAGTTGCTTTATCTTGAAGGTCAGAAGTTTGTTTTGATTTCTAGATTTTTGAAATGTTTAACGACATGTGACATGTTGGAGATCATCTAAATTGGCATTTCTGAGCAAACCCATGCCCTGGGCAGCGAAAGCCCTGCGTCCTAACCACTGGACTGCCAGGGAATTTCTTTTTCAGACAGAAAAATTCAAGAAATGACCTTGAAAGGGTAAGCAAACAGGAAATGCACTACCAAGGGCATTTCAGATGCCTTTCCCTTAGGAAAAGTCTTAACAACTCAACGGCAACAACAAAAATTCAAAACTATGAACAAATAGGCTTGTCCTTTTTTTTTTGAAAATGAAAAAAAAGAAAAAAAACGGACAAGCCTGTCTGTCTTTACATTAGCTCTTGAGGATACTCCAGAATATTGTTTGAAATTTTTTCTGGGTTCGTTTTGGAGTCTGCTACTTATTCATCTTTTTTGTTTGTTCATAGTTTTGAATTTTTGTTGTTGCCGTTGAGTTGTTAAGGCTTTTCCTAAGGGAAAGGCATCTGAAATGACCTTGGTAGTGCATTTCCTGTTTGCTTACCCTTTCAAGGTCATTTCTTGAATTATGAAGAGCTGAGTTATTTAAACCATCACCTAATTTTTTGTGTTTTTTTGTTGTCATTGTTTTTGCTGCTTTTAAGCTTTTTACCCTCATCTGAGGGGCTGACAATTAAGTGAACTGGTTGGTACAAACCTGGTAGTCCAGGACAATAAATATTAAACAAAATTCTGGGGCTTCCCTGGTGGCGCAGTGGTTGAGAATCTGCCTGCCAATGCAGGGGACACGGGTTCGAGCCCTGGTCTGGGAAGATCCCACATGCCGCAGAGCAACTAGGCCCGTGAGCCACAACTACTGAGCCTGCGCGTCTGGAGCCTGTGCTCCGCAACAAGAGAGGCCGTGATAGTGAGAGGCCCGTGCACCGCAATGAAGAGTGGCCCCCGCTTGCCACAACTAGAGAAAGCCCTCGCACAGAAATGAAGACCCAACACAGCCAAAAATAAATTAATTAAAAAAAAAAATACAGGAGTCCATGTATTTTAAAAAAAAAATTCTGAATTCTGCATAAATTTTTCTTCCTAAGGGTAAGAAAATTCTTGATTAAAGCTCTCAACTTGACTCTAGATCAAGGTTCAAATATCAGTTTGTTTAGATCTGCATTCTGGTCTAATAGTTTTGAAGGAATATATATAATGTAAATGATCTGTGTTAAGAAAACCTTTGAGGAAAGGATTACTTGCTTTGGAGGTAAAAGAAGGTGCAGAAGGATAGAAGGAGTTTTAGTGGATGGTAAAGCTACAGCTGGGTAGAGAGAAGGGTGCAAGCAGGATGGGTTTAGAAGGTTTGAATGGGAACAAACTGGTATTTCTTTCACAGAGGCTTTCTTAAGAGTCATTGTTTCATTTTGAGGCCACAGCATACCAATCAAAAGTTGACTGTTGAATGCTTTAGGCTTTTTTCCCCCTAATTTCTCTAGAGCTCCTTTGAAATGTATTAATTTTGATATATCAGAAGTTCCCTATAATGGCTATTGTAATTCTAAGACATTTTTAGCAAAAAAAATTTGCCTTTATCAAGTTAAGCACAAGAGTTAGGATTATAGTGAAAATTGTGCCAGGAGGAGGTTGTGTCTTTGACACAGACAAATCAGTGACAAACAAGAAAAAGGAACTATGTTCGTCGAGTGTGTTTGTTAATGATAGATGAGGTTCTTCAAGGAAGCAGAGGATAGGAAGGAGCCAAGTGATCAGTGACCCCAACAACTGATCCTGAAATATGGACTAAACAAAGTGAACTTCTTTCACAAATTGCCAGGTCTTGGGGAGAACTCTTAAGAGGATCTCACAGGGGACCCAAAGCAAAGTTTGACCCATCATTTTAACAGCCAGTTTTCATCAGTCTAATGAATCATTAGTCTTTAGGGCCAACTTGTGTTGATTTGGAGACTTAGCTTATGCCTCCATCTGTTCCCTATGAAGTACTTCCTTATATGTTCAACAGACACAAGACAGTAAGGGACAAAATAAGAAAACATAAGGCAAGAATTTGTATAAATAGATGAACAGGAAAGTGAAAGCAAACCAAGCAGTGGGTCTGATTATCATAAAGACAGTACTAAGTAACCTTATATGAAGATCTATTTGTTTAGAACTCTTAGATAAAATAAATTCAGCAATTAGAGCTCAGTGAACCCTAGTCAAAGTTCAGATTGTTTTTGAGAAACTCACCTGGCAACAGATGTGAGGACTATTGGAGTTTGGGACTCAAGAGGCCGCTGATCTTTCCTGTTGGTCCAGGGGTCCACTGGGATACTGTCAAGTGAGGTATTATAAATAATCTTGATGTGAGAATTGTCCAAGGAAGAGATCAAGATTACTACTTGATATCTGAAACAAAGCCTATATTACTTAAGAAAGGGAGAGTTATGCTGGTTTGGCCTGTCGTTTTGAGTAAATCCAATTGCTAATTTTACATAAGGTTTTTGACTCGGGTATTGTTCTGGTGTTGTGTTGGTTACAGAGGTGGAGTGGGTTGACGTTACTCTTACAGTCATGGTTATTCTGGCCAGCTGGCTTTCAGAAGATTTAGTGATAAGTTTATTGTTGACTGGTTGACCTTCAAAAGTGTGAGACTGTCACTGAATGATTGGCTTGCAGAGGCAAGGTTGCTGAATCAAGTCATTGTTGATTACATAGATTTTGAATTGGTTCTAATTTACTTGTTACTGGCTGTAGAACAGTCAGTCTGTTATCAAGACTGGAAAGAGAGGCTTTTTTATTCTTAACAGGTTTGTTGGTTGTATAGTTTGTTTTTAATTAAGTGAAATCCACATAACAAAATTAACCACTTTATTTTAGTGTTTTAAAGTTTAGTTTTAATTTTTGGCTGCGCCATGCGGCTTGTGGGATCTTAATGTCCCAACCAGGGTTTGAACCCAGGCCCTCAGCAGTGAAAGCGTGGAGTTCTAACTACTGGACTGCCAGGGAATTCCCAAAATTAACCATTTTTAAGTGGACAGTGGGAATTCCCTGGCGGTCCAGTGGTTACGATGCAGCGCTTTCAGTGCTGTGGGCCTGGGTTTGATCCTTGGTCAGGGAACTAAGATCCTGCAGGCCTCGGGGCATGGCCAAAAAATAAAAAAATAAAGTGGACAGTTTCGTAGCATTTAGTACATTAAACAATTACTTCCCAACCTCTCACCCTACCCCTAGTAACCACCAACCTGCTTTCTGTCTCTATGGATTTACCTTTTCTGGACATTTCATATAAATGGAATTGTATAACATGTGACCTGTTATGCCTGTCTTCTTTCACTTAGCATGTTTTTGAGGTTCCTCCACATTGCAGCATGTATCAGTACTTCATTCCTTTTTTATGGCTGAATAACATTCCATAGCATGTATATACCACAATTGGCTTGTTATTCTTTTGTTGATAGACGTTTGGGTTGTTTTCACTTTTTCACTATTGTGAATAGTACTTCTTTGGACGTTCATGTACAATTATTTTTAGGAGTACTTGTCTTCATTTATTTTGGGTATATACATAGAAGTAGAATTGCCGGTGATTCTGTGTTTAACTTTCTAAGGAAACACCAAACTGTTTTCCACAGCAGCTGCCACGTTTTACATTCCCACTCAGCCAGGTATGAGGGTTGAGGGTTCCAGCTTCTTTACAGTCTCTCCCACACTTGTTATTTTGCATTTTTAAAAATTATATATAGCCATCCTAGTGGATATGTAATATTATTTCATTGTGTTTGTTTTTGCGGTACGCGGGCCTCTCACTGTTGTGGCCTCTCCCGTTGCGGAGCACAGGCTCCGGAGGCGGAGGCTCAGCGGCCATGGCTCATGGGCCCAGCCATTCCGCGGCATGTGGGATCTTCCCGGACCGGGGCACGAACCCGTGTCCCCTGCATCGGCAGGCAGACTCTCAACCACTGTGCCACCAGGGAATCCCTCATTGTGGTTTTGATTTGAATTTCCCTAATGACTAATGATGTTGAGCATCTATCTATTCATATACTTGTTGATTGTATATCTTCTTTGGAGAAATATCTATTAAAATCCTTTCATTTTTAAATCAGGGTAAAGTTTTGTTTTTGTTGCTATTGAGTTGTTAAGACTTTTTAATATATTCTGGATACGAGACCAAGATCTAGCTTAGAAGGATGTTAATATTCTTTAATTTTGGGAGAAGTCCTTGAGAATTCAGTATTGATCAGGTTTGGCTCTGAGTGACAAAAAATTCAAAGTAAATGTGGTTTACACAAGAAAGAAATTGATCTCTTTTGTAAATGAAGTCTAGACATAAGCAGTTCGGGGACCTAGGTTTCTTATGTATGTATATGGACCTTGGCTTCTTATGTCTATATATGGACCTAGGTTTCTTATGTATGAATATAGACCTAGGATTCTTATGTTGTTGCTCCACTATTCTCAATATGTGACTGCACTTCATGGTCCAAGGTGACTGCTCAAGCACCAGCCATTTTGGGTACTTTACATTCAGCACAAAGGAAGAAAGATGAAGAGGAGCATGCTCCCTTTCCTTAGGGACTCTCCTCATAAGTCACACACAACACTTTTATTTATTTCTCATTGGAAAGAATTTGTTCTTATGTTCACCACTAGCTGCAAGAGAAGCTGGAAAATATAATCTTTATTCCAAGCAGCCACATATCCAGCTAAAAATCAAGAGTTCTATTGTTGAGGAAGATGGGGAGAACAGATATGGGAGGACAACTAACAGTGTCTCTTGCAGCTCCTCTGGTATTTGTGTAAGCACTGTTGTTGCATATGCCATTAAAATGTACAGCCTTGGGCTTCCCTGGTGGCACAGTGGTTGAGAGTCCGCCTGCCGATGCAGGGGACATGGGTTCGTGACCCGGTCTGGGAAGGTCCCACATGCCGCGGAGCGGCTGGGCCCGTGAGCTATGGCTGCTGAGCCTGCGCATCTGGAGCCTGTGCTCTGCAACGGGGGAGGCCACAACGGTGAGAGGCCCGTGTACCACAAAAAAAAAAAAAAAAAAGTACAATCTTTTCTATCCAATTTAACAGTCTTTGTTTTTTAATTGTAATATTTAGCTCATTTACATAATACAGTTGTGGATATATTTTATAATTAGTTTTCTGGTTGTCTCGTCTCTTGTTCCTTTGTCTCTCTTTTTCTGCCTTTTGGTTTAATGAATACTTATTATTCATTGCCTCCTATTGTCCTATTTTACATTATAAATAAAATCCATATTAGCTTATTATTTAAGGTCATCCTAGAGATTATTACATTCATACTTGACTTAACAACATCTCATATATTAATACATTTACCACTTCCTGGACAATTCAAGGACCTTTATATAACTTCAGTACTATTGTTTTCTGTACTGCTATTTTCAAGTATTTTATTTTTCTTTATATTTTAAAACTAATAACAGGGATTCCCTCGTGGTCCAGTGGTTAGGACTCGGCGCTTTCACTGCCATGGCCCTGGTTTGATCCCTGGTTGGGAAACTAAGACCCTGCAAACTGCATGGCACAGCCAAAAAGCAAAACATAAGATGTTATTGTTTTTTAAGTCTGTATATTAATTTATATGTGTCATCATTACTATTTGTATTGCTTTTCATTCTTTTCTGCATCTTTGGCAGTTCTTTTCTTTCATCACCATGACAGTATCATTCATTTGTCTTTTGGAGTTCCATTGTTTCTTTGCAAAAAATCTGTTAGTGATATTATTCATTTTAAAGAAATGTCACGCTTGCCCCACCCTACCCCCAGCTGCTTTTAAGATTTTTCTCTTTGTTTTGTTTATGGTGTCAGATCTTTTCTGCTAGGAGTTGTAAAACTACTTGAATCTGCGATTTGATTTTTTTAGTCATTTTGGGACAATTCTTAGGCATGAATTCTTCAAATATCATGTTTGCTCTATTCTTCTTTCCACTCTACTTAATTAGGACTTTCACAATGAACCATATGTGTCTTAGATTCTCTTCTGTTTTGTTGTTGTTTTATTCTTTTTCTTTTCATATTCAGCCTGGATTTTTTTCTATTGACCTGTCTTCTAATTCACCAGTCTTCTCTTCAGCTGTGTCTAATCTGCTGTTTAACTCATCTACTGAGTTCTTAATTTCAGTTACATTATTTTTCAATTCTATAATATCTATTTAATTCTTTTTTATTGATTTGAACACTGCTAAAATTCTTCATCCTGTGCCTTTTCTTGAACATATTACAGTTACTTAGAAGTTATTTGGAAGCCCATGTTTGATAATTCTTAATGCCAGTTTCTCTTTTTCTCTTGATTTTCAATCATTTGTTGTTGCCTCCTGGTATGGTAAGTAATTCTTGCCTGAATGCCTGACATTGTACCTGAAAAATTATTGAGATGGTGATATTAACTCTTGATGATGTTATCTTCTTTCACAAAGGATTTACTTTTTTGCTTCTAGCAGGCAGTTTGTATAAGAACAGATCAGTGTAAGAATTAGCTGGTTCAAAGCTGATCTTTGGCCCCCTTTTTTTTTTTAATTTTATTTTTTCTTTGGCTGCATTGGGTCTTCATTGCTGCATGTGGGCTTTCTCTAGTTGCGGCGAGTGGGGCTACTCTTCCTTGCAGTGCGCGGGCTTCTCATTGCAGTGACTTCTCATTGCAGAGCATGGGCTCTAGGCACATGGGCTTCAGTAGTCGTGTGAGGGCTCAGTAGTTGTGGCTAGTGGGCTCTAGAGTACAGGCTTAGTAGTTGTGACGTATGGGTTTAGTTGCTCTGCGGCATGTGGGATCTTCCTGGACCAGGGATCGAACCTGTGTCCCCTGCATTGGCAGGCGGATTCTCAACCACTGTGCCACCAGGGAAGTCCGATCTTCAGTCCTTTTGAGGGATGGTATATTTACATTTCATCTAGTGCTCTTTTACCTTGGCTGACCCTGAACTCCAATTTTTATATCCCCACACCTCTAAGAATGCCTTAAACTCTACTTACCTTTTCAACCTCTGGGCTGCCACTTTCTGCTCAGCTTTTTCCACCTTTAGCTTTTCAGCCTTGGGCCCCTGCTTATGAATAGGCCGTTGCCTTAAGGGGAAAACAAATGCTAAATATCAGTCTCACTTCCATACTTCCCTTCTGCACATGATCTGGATTCTTCAGGTCCTTACTGCCTTGGTGGCCCTGGTCTTTTCAAGCAGACCACAGAGATCTCCATCTTTATATCTGTATCTATAATTATATCTAATTTTTGGCTAGGGTAGTTGGCCTGATAAAAGTTAGTCTACTGTAGCCAAAAGCAGAAGTCCCCATAATCTGTTCCATGACAAAAACTCCTACTAGAGGAAAGCAGTTACCTAGATTTTTCCTAGAATATCAATTCCATTCATTTTCTCCTCTCTCTTCTTTTAAAAACTTTATAGCCTTCATAGCAATACTCTATACATATGCAATATTTGGGTATCTCTGCTTGAGCACACTCTGGAACCCTTTACACCTCTATGTCATGTCTCAGTCTATGTAGAGCTTTTACATACTTTCACCAACTCATGCTTGGATGGAGAGAGGCTGTGATGTAGAAGCACTGGCAAAGCCAGCTGCAGATGACACTTTGCGTTTTTATTTGATCTCAAACTAGAATCCGATCTGTCTTGGTTCAGGAACTTTCACTGTGTGTTTTACTTTGCATTTAACTTAGTCTTTTCGCCTGGTGTAGACTCTATATCGATTTTAGTTCACAAAAGTGACTCACCCTGAGAGGCTGTATATATTCAGTTTGTTGCCGGGAAGAACATAGATATGCCAAGTCAATCCTTGAGTTAAACCTTTTTTTTTCTTTTTTTCCTCCCAAATGCTCACCAGTGTGAAAAGGCTTCCTGAATGATGGGTGCCTTTCACTGTCCACCTCCTCCAACTCTCCTTCAGATAAATTTATCAGTATAACTTGGGACAATATGCAGAAGTGGCTGCATTTTAATTCATAAGCAGAGACCCTCATTGATACTACATTTACTCCTAAATCCGAGATACAGCAATTACCCTAATTTTACCTAAAACAGAATTTAACAAATAGAACACACCAAGACTTTTCAAGAGGTACTTGTACATGGAGAATTTTAAATGAATCTATTTTCATTTTGTCAACTCCCATGTACTCTCCAAAAATCGATCTTCCTGTTAATATACCTGTCTCAGACTGATTCTCTTTCCTGCCATCTCTTGGCATATTTGTCCTTCTGTTTACAGAATTAAGAAATAATTCTCACCCATCTCTCTCTAATTTTACAGTGGCCAAGGTAGGGAAAACAAAAAACCCCTGGGAGCCTAGAGAGGTAATTTGAAATATGTTGAGAAAGATGTTTGTAAGGGCTAACAAATCCTTTCTTGCAACTCAGTGGTTTTCAGTTGCTTACTTTTGATAAAATAAAAGCCTAATAGAGGGACTTCCCTGGCGGTCCAGTGGTTAGGACTCCGCACTTCCACAGCTGGGAGCATGGGTTTGACCCCTGGTCGGGGAACTAAGATCCTGCGTGCCGCCTAATAGAGCTGTCAGTCAATACATCATTACAAATTATTTCACGTTTAGCATATTACTCAGAAAAATTTAATGAATGCAATGACATTGAGTAACAAAGACTGAGTTACTATAAAACTCCATTTTCATCTACTTATTGACATGAAGAGTTTTCTCAGTGATTTTATTTATAAATAGGAAAAATAGGAATAGAATTTGTCAACTGCTATCTTATTTTAGTTATATATTTATAAGTAATTATAGTAATATATAGTTATAAGTAATATATATATATATATATATCTGTGGAACTATGAACTAAAAAATGTAAAACTACAAACCAGTCTCAACTCTCTAATAAGAGATGAATTTCCAGTAAGATTTAAAATATTTTATGCTTAATTACCTATAAAATTTTTAATGTTTATGTTTTTATTATTTGTGTTCTAATAGGTATTTAATAACAATGTAGAAAAATATTTTTAATACCTATAGCTTAGTCACAGGAAATCAATATTTAAATTTTTTAATTTATATTCATATTTTTACTATACAGCAGTATTATAGGGGGATAAAGAAAATATTTTAAGCACTCCAAATATACTATAATTCTGTAAGGGAAATGGAGTAAAAATACAGATCCAATGAATGATGTTAAATGTCTGATTGTTGAAGAGTTTTCTTGTGTTATTTTATTGATGATGGGAATCAAATTGCTATAGCATTTAGATTCTATTAGGTATATTTAAGAGAATGATATAACAGTTTCTGTTTTTAAAAATGCAAGTGTTTATAGTATGCCCCTGGAAATTATCTTATTTATACCTATTTAAACTTACGATGATGAACTTTAGTTATCAATTTTAAAATATGTGAAATGGTACCTACTTTCCCAAAATTTGTTTGGGAAATTCTGTTCTGGCAGATGGAAACAGAAAGGTTGGCAGCAGGTTCCCGTACGAGTTAAACAGACCTACACAGACAGCTCTTTATTGATAGTTTTAGAGACATTTTAAAATGTTTCTTAATTTTAGATTTGGTGCTAGAGAGTTTGTCAGGAATAGCATGTCACACTATCTTCCAGGTGAGCCAGTCAAGTCATGGTGCTAGAAATGTTGAAGAAACTTCTGTACTGCTTGGGTCAGATCTTTCAAAGGCTACATTGCTAGGATTCTAGCCATTGCCTGAAAAAAGAGAGAAATCAAACAGAACTCTATGTAGTCAAAGCCTAATTCTTCCATAATAACAGAACAGACAGCTCTTACAAAGTGAAAAGTTTACATTTTCTTTTTTAAAAAAAATACATATTTATTAATTTATGTTAAATAACAATAGCAAATCCATCACCTGTTAATATAGAACTGGCATGTTTTTATGACAAATAATTATATTTTCCGAAATAAAATGTTTAGTGAGAGAGCAACATAGTTTTACAATTTTTGCAAATTTCTTTAATGTCTGACTTGTTAGAAGGCAGCTGGATTCTCATGTCTGCTTCTGCTTTCAATTGGCTGCCATCTGTTGTTTTGGTTGAAGTATATTTAAAAAAAAAAAAAAACTAGCCCCACACAGATATGTAAAGGTAACATTTTCTATCAGCAAAAGAATATACATTTTGACATGTCTTACTAGAAGTGAGTTTTTAGTTGTCACAAGATTACAATTAAGTAGTTACATTTTTTGGAAAGCACTTTCCTTAATTTAACACCCTTTCATGCCTGTGTAACTCAAGGTTTGTCATAATCTGCTTGACAGTAGTTCTGAGAACAGTCCTATAGAATTTTACATCTTGTTTCCTCATCTTAAGTCCTGAATGGATGGTGAGTTTAAGCAAATACTTTTCTACATCTAATTAAATGACAAGGTTTTCTTTTTTCCTTCTCTTTATCCTTGTGGTGATTACCTAAATAGATTTTCTAATCTTGAACCATCCTTGCATTCTTAGTATAAACCCTACTTGGTCATGATCAATACTATTATTACTAATAATATATTTGTGGATTTTAAAGATATTTTTTCAAAGTCTGCTTCTTTGTTCACAAACCACCCTATGATCTTTATTGTACTGTATTTATATTCATAAGTGAGATTAACCTATAATTTTCTTTCTTATATTGTTTCTGTTTGGTTTTGGTATCAATGATATACTAGTATATCAATGATATAATAGCTCATATTAAAAAAATGAGTTAGGGTTCTTGAGTGTTTGATAAAACTCACTTGTAAAGTCACCTGGGCCTGGTGCTTTTGTTCTGTGGAGTGGAGTGGGCAGATACTCAACTAACTTTCTTTAATGGTCATAGACTCTTTAAAATGTTCTATTTTTTCACAAGTTAGTAAGTTTTATTTTCTTAGGAAATTATTCATCTGTTTTTAAATGGATTGGTATAAAGTTATTCATGGTATTTGCTTATGATTTTTAGTATTTATACACTATTTGTATGATTTTTCATCCCTAATATTATTGATTTGTGCCTTATTTCTTTTTTCTTTTCTTTTTTTTTTTTTTTGCGGTATGTGGGCCTCTCACTGTTGTGGCCTCTCCCGTTGCAGAGCACAGGCTCTGGACGCGCAGGCTCCGGACACGCAGGCTCAGAGGCCATGGCTCACGGGCCCAGCCGCTCCGCGGCATGTGGGAGCCTCCCAGACCAGGGCACGAACCCGCATCCCCTGCATCGGCAGGTGGACTCTCAACCACTGCGCCACCAGGGAAGCCCTCTCTTTTTTCTTGATCAACCTAACTAAAGATATATCTAGGTAATCTTTTCAGAGAACAGGTCTTTGTTTTGTTTAACCACTCAGATTCTTTTATGTTTCATTAATTTTTTTCTGTTATTTTGTTATACTTGTAATAGTTTTTTCTTTTTGTAACTTCTTGAGTTATTCATTGATCTTCTGTAGTTTTTGTTTTCTAATAGATGTATTTGAGAGATATATTTCTCTCTTTATATTACTTGAATTCTTTTCCACAAGTATTGATATGTGGTACTTTTTCATTTCATAATTTTCAATATGACTGTTAATTTGACTCAGTTATCTAAAAGTGAGGGTTTAACATTTTTTTGTTGTTTAAAAAATATACAAAGCATTTTGGCCTTCATTTTTATTTTCACTTTATGAAATAAATTTCTACGTATACTTCATTGTGGTTATTATTTCTACTTTGTTGTGGTTACTGTTTTTCCCTTTGCATACTCTAATCCTTAGAAGTGAATCACTAAGACCAGCTCACACTCGAGGGGTTAAAAAGTAGACTCCACGTTTTGAAGGGAGGAGTGTCAAAGAATTTGTGGACACACTTTAAAATCCCCACAGTGGAGATAATGCACATACAGATTTTGGTGGAGCACAATGTTGTGCTAAAAACAGTGTTCTTTCTAATTTATCAAAGCTATGAAGCAGAAGTGAATTTGAAATTGGTTGCAGTGACTGTATTATTTATGATAACAACTAAAGTGTGATATACTGCCAAATAGCCCTGTAGTTAATTTACACACACATATACTTTACACTAACTGAACTATTAAACTTTTAAGCTAATATTAAAACAAAAAATAAAAATTAATTTTAAAAATATGATATTTACCATACACTGTGAGAGCCATCCACCTACTTCAAAAATGTATAATTATTTTAAAGTGACTGCTCATAGACAATTGTTTTATTACATGCTACTGCAAAAAGTGCATTTATATATCACTGACTCTGTGAAGCATGACTTTCCATTTAAATTAAGTGATTATTCTCAAGTAATTTCATTATTTTCTGTTCTCATTTTTATTTCACACATGAAAAGCAAAGCTATCATTGTTGATGTGTTGCAGTTAAATAATGTCAATATCATCAGATATGTCAAAAGAAATCAGTTAAGTCAATGCCAAAATTTGTCCAAAAATTTTAAAATTCAATTCAAGGAACTGAATAAACCTCTTGGATATTCATTCCATTGAAGATACAACCAACATCTGACAACATTGTGCATGTTACAAATTAAGTTAAAAAGCTCCACATTGAATAGAAAGCTGTTTGATGGTTTTATTAGTTATTACTATGTAACAAATCACCCCAAACCTTAATTTAAAACAAACATTTATTTTCTAACACAATTTCTATGGGTCAGGAATTTGAGGCTGGCATAACTGGGTGGCTCTATTTTGGGGTCTGTCATGAAGTTGAGGTCAAGATGTTGGCTGTGGCTGCAGTTATCATCTGAAGGCTTGATCGGGGTCGGAGGATACTCTTCCAAATGATTCACTCACATGGCTGTGGGCAGGAGACTGTGGCCTCTCACAACTTAGGTGTCTTCAAGGGGTTGAGTTTTCTTACAAACATGGCATCTGAATTCCTCCAGAGAGAGTGACCCAAGACAGTAAGACAGAAGCTGTAATACCTTTTATGGCCAACTCTCAAAAGTCTACATCATCACTTTTGGGCTCTCTAATACTTATACTCCTAGCTGTGGCATGTTTAGCCCCACTCTGCACTAGTGCCATGTTACACATGCCAGTCACTGTATCTTGTGCCCTCCATTTGAGCATACTTCACTAATGACTACTTGTACCTTAGATAGAATAGGTCTACCAGGTCATCAAGGACTGACTTAGCCCATCAACGTAGGTTATGCCTTCCTTCTGAAAGCAGAGGTTGGCACCATCAGCCAGTTCTCTGACTCTTGTGTAAACTGCTCTAGTGAGATGCTCAGCTAGCACTGAAGCAAGGGATGTAATGGCCACTGGTTCAGGTTCTCTTCTTAGGTCCAGTGTCTGTATTCCTAGGGCCAGTTCAGGGTAAACCCAGCCCTTGCCACTGTAGGGGCCCCCTTTTCCTCTACTGAGACAAGGGATTTGCTCAGACTTCTACAACCATTACTGCATCTATGAAGGGGGATGGGCATCCCTTACCAAAGCCTCTATTCCTGTGATTATCAATCCTAGCTCCATATTAGAGTCATATGGGGAGTTTTAAAAATATACTGATATCCAGCTCTCATCCCTCAAGATTCTGATTTGATGGTGTATGGTGGGACTCCTGGCATCATTATATTTTGAAATATATTCAGGCAATTATAGTCTGCAGTGAGGGTTAAGAAGCATTGCTCTATTTTCTCACTGGTTAACTCGATCAGGGGTTGTCAAACTTTCTGTAAAGGGCCAAGTAGTAAATATTTTAGGCTTTATGGGCAACTATTTAACTGCCAGTGTATCGCACAAGCAAATGAATGAATGAAAAGCTGTGGTCAAATAAAACTTTATTTACAAAAGCAGGTAGTGGGCCAGATTTCGCCTGTGGGCTGTAGTTTGCCAGTCCTTGAACTAGATCAACACAACATGAATAGCACGCCAAAGCTGTTAACAGAAGCCTCTGTCAGTGCCACCAAACTTCAGGAGACTCACTAATGTATTCTGAATTCTGGCAATGGTGAATGGTTAAATTTCACTAGTTGTCACCTGTTTGAAACCAGCTGGTTATCATAGCCCTAGCTGTAGTGTCTTGAATAGGATTGGACCCGTAGGACCTAACCTTTAACCAAAATCTCAACTATCACCCTATTGTGGCAGTTATGCTCAGGGGCTCTGAGCCAGAAGACCCAGTCTGTGGGACTCTTTTGTCACACGAGCTATGATATTCACTGCAGTGTCTCAGCAGAAGGCCCTATGGACATGCAATCACTGTTCTTAGTCCCTGGTATCTCCCCCACTTGGCTGAAGATGCATGTTGGAAGATAAACCTTCATGGATCTCTTGTGTTTCTTCATGTCTTGAAATTAAGGCACTAACTTCCCTTTGTTCTGGATTATCTCTTCAAGAATATTTGTATAGGGCTTCCCTAGTGGCGCAGTGGTTAAGGATCTGCCTGCCAGTGCAGGGGACATTGGTTCGAGCCCTGGTCCAGGAATATCCCATATGCCGTGGAACAATTAAGCCCGTGTGCCACAACTACTGAGCCTGCGCTCTAGAGCCCACAGCCACAACTACTGAGCCTGCGTGCCACAACAACTGAAGCCCGTATGCCTGGAGTCCATGTTCTGCAACAAGAGAAGCCACTGCAATGAGAAGCCCGTGCACTGCAATGAAGAGTAGCCCCTGCTCACCGCGACTAGAGAAAGCCCGCACGCAGCGACGAAGACCCAACGGAGCCAAAAATAAATAAAATAAATAAATTTTTAAAATACATTTGTAGAGCGACAATCCTTTAGAAAATAGTGATAGTGTCTCTCTCCAAAGCAGAGAGAAGACATTTCTCAAAGAGCAGTTACTCTTACCCTCCAGTCTAATAAACAGTGTCTCCACAGCAAAGGGAAGGCATGCTTAATGCCCACACAGAAAAATTGGGGTTCCCTTAAGTTCAGGGTTTCTCTTCTATAATGCAACCCACTGTGTATACTAGTTATCCTTCTGGGTCCATCCATGTTGCTCCCATAGGACTCCAGGGCAAGGAGAAGCTGATGAAAATATGCTGATGCTCATATTAATTGATAAGCTGAGTAATAAAGTTCTTTGTCTCTGATCGAGAAGCATTCTTTCTTCTGCCAACAGTGAGAGTGTGTCAGGTTAACCTGTTAGCTTACAAGGAGGGTAAAATCTCAGATCCTTTACATTTCTTGACAGTGCCATGTCCTGCAGTGTTTTCTGTGGAACCGCCATTAGTGCTGGCTTACTGGAGCCAATGGGCCTTCATACGGTAATCCACTCCCCAAAATGTTGTTATGGCACGTTTGCAAAATTACTGTCATAGGACCCACAGCCAAGGGCTATAGGTTGGAAACAAGTCTCCCTGGTGACCTGTACTTCACACTCCTTTCTCACTCTTCACTTAAATCATGAGGTTTTTCTTACCAATTCTACTGCCTATGCCAATGAGCTAAGCCAATCTAGTTGGAGTTTATAGATCTGTGAGAACTCAGCCTAAGTTGTTTTCACTTTGCCATTTGGAGCAAAAATCAAATTCATGGCCTAAAGATGAAATTAAAGGTATGACTATAAAATCCTTCACTAAGACCTCAGAAAGATCAAAGGTGGTGTCTTAGAGCATTTTCAGTCAGAATAAAGGCTCTTTAAATATTTTAAGGATGAGCCTCACAGATTCTCTTAAATAATAGGGCCTCCAGGAAGCTTACGGGCATTAACCCTAAGATATCTCAACAGAAGCCCAAGGTAGAGCAGAGCTTATCTTGAAAAGATTTATGTGTGTGGCATATATCTAATCGAGTTAACCCCAAAATGATTTTCAGGAGACCTTAAAGTTTTAAAGAGAACTACGTCAGCGGAAATACAACTTGGACTGAGACCATCCAAAATGAAAAGAGATTTTGGACCGCTAAACATCTATAAGCAGGGACCAGCCTGAGAAAACGACTCAGATGCAAACATGTGCTACCTTTATCTTGTGGTTTAACAACCCATACAGGATATTGTAGTGAATGCTGAAGCTTGAGAAAGTTCTAGGAAGTTGTCCATTTCATCTCTATGTAAAAATTATTGGCATCCAAGTGTTCATATTTTTTCGTTTGTGACTTCTTTTTTTCATTATCAATATAATCAGAATTTCTTATTTTTCAGATATTTGTCCTTTGATATATTATTGTATCTTTCTTTTAAAATCAATTTTTGGGAATTCCCTGGCAGTCCAGTGGTTAGGACTCAGCGCTTTCACTGCCGAGGGCCTGGGTTCAATCCCTGGTCAGGGAACTAAGATCCCACAGGCTGCACAGTGCGGCCAAAATAAATTAATAAATAAAAATAAAATCAATTTTTGCTCTCATCTATATCATATTGCCAATTTTCCTACTTTTTTAGAGAATTTATTCTAGCTTCTCAAATTGGACACCTAGTATATTAATTCTAAGCCTTTCTTCTTTTCTTTTATAAGCATTTAAGGCTGTAACTTTCCTTCTAAGTTTTACTTCCACTGAATTCCCTAAGTTCTGATATTGAAATTTTCATATAATTCAGTCATTTAAAAAATGCCCATTATCACTTAATTTTGACCTATAAATTATTTAGAAGCATGTTTTAAATTTTGTAAATGTATAAAGAGTTTTAAAATTTATCTTTTTCTTAGTGATTTATAACCTAATTACTTTATAATCAGAGAATATGAGCTATATGATACTGATTCTTTGATTATTACAGGGACTTGCTTTTGGCCTAATAGGAAATTATGTTTGTAAACATCCCATGTATGCTTATGTATTCTCTAATTGTTGGCTCCAGAGCTCTATTATACGTTAGTCTATAAATCAAACATTTCTATTGTTCAAATCTACCTTTATGTTTTTTGTAAATCTTGATGTTGTGGTAATTGAGAGGGGATTTGAAATCTTCCTGTATGACTGATCGGTCAGCTTAAACTTGCATTTCTCTTTTTATTTTATATAGTATGAGGCTCTTTTACAGTTACATTCAAGTTTATAACTGTGAATATCTGCCTGTACACCTTTTATCATTCTTTAGTGTTCATTTCTATCCCTAGTAACGCTTGTAACTTATTGTCAGTGTATTAGCTTCCCAAAGCTGCTGTAACAAAATACCACACAGCTGGGTGGCTTAAAACAATAGAAATTTATTCTCTCAGAGTTCTGGAGGCTAGGAGTCTGAAGTCAAGGTGTCAGCAGGACCATGCTCCCCATGAGGGCTTTGGGGAAGAATCCTTTCTTGCCTCTTCCAGCTTCTGGTAGTTGGTGGCAATCCTTGACACTCCTTGGCTTGTAGACTCATCACTCCAATCTCTGCCTCACCTTCATGTGGTATTTTCCCTGTGCCTGTGTCTCTACATCCAAATATCCTTCTTCTTACAAAGACAACCATCACATTGGATTTAGGGCCCACCCTAGTCCAGTATGACGTCACCTTAACTTAATTACATCTGCAAAGACCCTATTTACCAATAAGGTCACATTCACAGGTTCTGGATGGACGTGAATTTTGGGGGGAACACTATTCAACCCAGTATAGTCAACTATTAATGTAGCTATCTCAGCTTGTTGATTTATCTAATATATCTTTTCCCATCCTTTTATTTCCAATCTTAAAATGTACTATACTTCAGATAAGTCTCTTAGAATCACTGTATAATTGAAATTTAAAAATTATAACATTTTCTTCTAGCTAGTGAGTTTAATTCAATTACTTGGATAACTGAGATATTCTAAATTATATCTCATTACCTTGATTTACCCCCTTTTTCTATTTGTCTTTTTTTTAGCTTAAAAAAAATTTTTTTTAAATTAATTTATTTTATTTTTGGCTGTGTTGGGTCTTCGTCTCTGTGCGAGGGCTTTCTCTAGTTGCGGCGAGCGGGGGCCACTCTTCATCGTGGTGCACGGGCCTCTCACTGTCGCGGACTCTCTTGTTGCGGAGCACAAGCTCCAGACGCGCAGACTCAGTAGTTGTGGCTCATGGGCTTAGTTGTTCCGCGGCATGTGGGATCCTCCCAGACCAGGGCCCGAACCCATGTCCCTGCATTGGCAGGCAGATTTTCAACCACTGCACCACCAGGGAAGCCCTATTTGTCTTTTTTTTTAATTGAGGCTTTTTGTTTTATAATTTGCTGTTTTCCTCTCCTGTTTCTAGTATTTTGGTGGTTACCCTTGAACTTTGATCATACTGTATTAGCTTCCTATGGCTGCTGGAACAAATTACTGTAACCTTAATGGCTTAGAACAACAGGAACTTATTCTCTTGCAGTTCTGGTGGCCAGAAGTCTGAAATGGGGTTCTCTGGGCCAAAATCAAGGTGTCAGCAGGGTCTCACTCCCTTGGGAGGCTTTAGGAGAGAATCATTTCCTTGCCTTTTCTAGCTTCCAGGGCTGATTCCTTGCGATCCTTTAGTTCATGGTCCCCTGTTCCACCTTCAAAGCCAGCAGCATCGTCATAATAAACTTCTCCTCTTTTTTATTAAACTATCCCTCTGCCTCTCTTTTTTTTTTTTTTTTTTTTTCTTGTGGTACGCGGGCCTCTCACTGTTGTGGCCTCTCACATTGCGGAGCACAGGCTCCGGACGCGCAGGCTCAGCGGCCATGGCTCACGGGCCCAGCCGCTCTGCAGCATGTGGGATCTTCCCAGACTGGGGCACGAACCCGTGTCCCCTGCATCAGCAGGCGGACTCTCAAACACTGCGCCACCAGGGAAGCCCCTGCCTCTCTCTTATAATACACTTGTGATTACACTTAGGGCCTACCTAGATAATCCGGGATAATCTTCCCATCTCAAAATCCTTAATCACTTCTGCC
Source organism: Monodon monoceros (assembly GCF_005190385.1). Taxonomy (NCBI): domain Eukaryota; kingdom Metazoa; phylum Chordata; class Mammalia; order Artiodactyla; family Monodontidae; genus Monodon; species Monodon monoceros. The sequence goes on from NW_021703767.1 coordinate 15,860,619, forward strand.
AAGTTCCTTTTGTTGTATAAAGTAACATTCAAAGGGTTCTAGGGGTTAGAATATAGATATCTTTGGGGACCATTATTCAGCCTACCACACATACATATTAAGTACTACTTTTACCTCCTGAACATTGCAAAGAATTTAAAACACTTTCACCCTAATCAAAATGCCCTACCTAATTTATACACAGCTGTTCAATATTTATTATTTCTATTTTCAAACCAATTAAATCACACTGTAATTACTAGTAGTATTTTATATAATGTTTGTTTGCATTTATGTACATCTTTCACATTTTATTTGCTATCAGTTATTTTTTCCATTTGAGACCCTTGGGATGTTTTTCCTTTTTTTCTGAAATACGTTTTTAGAAGTTCCTTTACTGTAGATCTCTTATTGGTAAACGCCTTCATTTTTACCTGTAAATGTTACTTTTTAAAACCTCACTTGTAAGAGTTTTGCTGGGAACACAATAGGTGGACCCCTACTCTCAACATTTTGAAGATCTTACTCCACTGGCTTCTGGCTTCCACTGTAGCTGTTTAAGAATTCTGTTGTTGTTTCAATTATAGTTCTTTTATAGCAGGGGTTGGCAAACACATTAAAGGAACAAAGAGTTAATATTTTGTGGTTTGTGGGCCATATGGTTTCAATGGTAACTGTTGCAGTTACTCAACTCTGCCACTGAAGTCCAAAGCAGCCACAGGCAATGCAGAAATGAACCAGAGTGGCTGTGTCCTAACATTTTATTTACAAACACAGTTTGTCAACATCTGCTTTATAGTGATGTGTACCTTCCTTCTCTTTGATTGCTTTCTAAAATCTCTTTGCCTTTGGTGTTTTGCAATATCACTACTATATGTCTAGGTGTGGATTCTCCTTTATCCATTTTTTGCTTCCAGGATTCATCTTCTTTTTAATTAATTAATTTATTTATTCTTGGCTGTGTTGGGTCTTTGTTGCTGCGCACGGGCTTTCTCTAGTTATGGCAAGCAGGGGCTACTCTTCGTTGCGATGCGTGGGCTTCTCATTGCGGTGGCTTCTCTTGTTGCGGAGCATGGGCTCTAGAATGCGGGCTTCAGTAGTTGTGGTGCACGGGCTCAGTAGTTGTGGTGCATGGACTCAGTAGTTGAGGCTCACAGGCTCTAGAGTGCAGGCCCAGTTGTTGTGGCACATGGGCTTAGTTGCTCCACAGCATGTGGGATCTTCCCGGACCAGGGCCTGAATCTGGGCCCAAACCCATGTCCCCTGCATTGGCAGGGGGATTCTTAACCACTGTGCCACCAGGGAAGACCTATAATTTCTATCATTTTGAAAAATTTTGGCTATCAGCTCTTTAAACACTTTTTTTTCAGTTCTTCTACTCTTTCTCTTCTCTTTCTGGGAATTTGACTGCATATATACTGTCCTGCTTTATATTGTCCCACAGATCACTGAGGTTTTGTTCCTATATTTTCAGTGTTTTTTGTTTGGTTTTAAATCTCCATTTTTGTATTTGGATCGTGCTGTCACTGTGTTCTCATTCACTGATCTTTTCCTCTGCTAATCCCTTGTAGTGATAATTTTACTTCAGATATCATATTTTTGATCTTTAGAAGTTCCGCTTAGTTCTTTTAAAATGTTTACTTCTCATTATATTCAAGTTTTTCTTTATATCTTTGTACTTATTCATAATATTTATAATAACTATCTTAAAGTTCTTGTTTAGTAGTTTATAATCTATCATTGTTGGGTCTGTTTCTACTGATTGATTTTCCCCTGGTTATGGTCTATATTTTCCTGATTTCTTCACATTGTTGCAGGAAAGAATCCAAGAGCGAGCCATAGTAAAGTGAAAGGTTTATTCAGGGAGATACACACTCCAAAGACAGAGTGTGGTCCATCTCAGAAGATGAGAGAGGCCTCATCTTCTTTTTAAAAGGTCAGTTCAGGAAAAACATTAGCCATTACCTTTCCAAACAGTCTCTTTCTTACATTCTTTTTGGGATTCTTGTTTTGCTAGACCTTTGCATTCTATCCTCCATAATCATTATTTTTCTTCATGTTTTCTCTTTTTGTCTCTCAGAGCTACATTCTGTGAGTTTCTTTCAGTTCATTAACTCTCTTGTTAGCTATCTTTTTTACCCTCTCCACAGTGGCTTTTTTAAAAAAATTTATTTATTTATTTATTTTTGGCTGCATTGTATCTTTGTTGCTGTGTGCGGGCTTTCTCTAGTTGCAGCGAGCAGGGGTTAAACTTCATTGCAGTGTATGGGCTTCTCATTGCAGTGGCTTCTCTTGTTGCGGAGTACAGGCTCTAGGCGCGCAGGCTTCAGTAGTTGCAGCATGTGGGCTTAGTTGCTCCATGGCATGTGGGATCTTCCCAGACCAGGGCTTGAACCCATGTCCCCTGCACTGGCAGGCAGATTCTTAACAATTGTACCACCAGGGAAGTCCCAATAGTGGCTTTTGATTTCAGGAATTCTACTTCTCATTTTTAAAAGTTGCCTTGAATTTCTTCTTTCCAAACAGTATCTTCTTGTGTGTCTCCTTCGTGACTATGTTAGCTCTAAATATTTCAAACATTCTATATAACAATTCCAGTATCTGCATTCCTTGGGTGACCAATTCTGAGTTAATTTTTTCCCTCTGCTCTAATTGACTGTTTGCAGAATATGGGTATTTCCCTGTCTTTGGCTATTAGCTTGCTAGGGTTGCCATGACAAAATAACACAGGATGAATGGCTTAAACAGCAGACATTTATTTCCTCACTGTTCTGGAGTCTAGGAGTCCAAGATCAAGGTAGAAGCAGGTTGTTTTCTCCTCAGACCTTTCCTTGGCCTGAAGGTGGCCACCTTCTGTGTCCTCACTGTGTCTTTCCTCTGTGTGCAAGCATTCCTGATGTTTTTTAATCTCCTTTCCTTATAAGGACACCAGTCACACATGCACCCCAATGTTCACTGCAGCACTATTTACAATAGCCAGGTCATGGAAGCAAATGTCCTTCATCGACAGATGAATGGATGTCCATCGACAGACGAATGGATAAAGACGATGTGGTGCATACATACAATGGAATATTAGCCATAAAAAGGAACAAAATTGGGTCATTTGTAGAGACATGGATGGACCTAGAGACTGTCATATGAGTGAAGTAAGTCAGAAAAAGAAAAACAAATATCATATATTAACACATATATGTGGAATCTAGAAAAATGGTACAGATGAACAGGTTTGCAAGGCAGAAATAGAGACACAGATGTAGAGAACAAATGCATGGACACCAAGGGGGAAAGGGGGGGTGGGATGAATTGGGAAATTTGGATTGACATACATACACTAATATGTATAAAACAGATAACTAATGAGAACCTGCTGTATAGCACAGGGAACTCCACTTCACTGTACAGCAGAAACTAACAACATTGTAAAATAACTATGCCCCAGTAAGAAAAAAAAAGAACACCAGATTGGATTAGGGCCCACCCTAATGGCCTATTTATTTAACTACCTCTCTTAAGGCCCTATCTCTAAATACAGTCATATTCTGAGGTAAGAGGGGATTAGGGCTTCAACACATGCATTTGGTGGTGGTGACAGGGGTGGGGTAGCGGGGGAGACACAATTCAGTTTGCAACAGCTATGTATGTGAAGTCCTTGGTGTTTTACATAGCATTTCTATGTTTAGTTTCCTATGTTGATACAAGTCCTTTATACTCATTTAAAAGTATTTCAAACATTATTTGAAAAAGTATTCAGGACCTCATTCCACAAAACTATGACTAAGAGCCCACAATAAAATTCTAAGGTTAATTTTTTTTTCTCCTGGGATACAAGAGGTTATTTACTATAAGACTTCATTCAGATGGCACTGTTTCTGGGAATGGAAATTTATTTACAGATATCAGATTTAAGATAATACTAATTTTGACATTTTTGCTGCTGAAAGCAGCATAAACAAAGAAGACAGATTTGGAGTCAGATCTGTGTTTGAAATGTTGCCATACTGTTTTCACTCTTTACTACTGTGCTTCTTTGAACAAATTATTTAACCTTTCTGAACATCAAAGGTGGATAATTCTATTCTTTCTGGGGATTGTCCAAAGGATTAAATGAGCATGCCGTCTAAAGCAATAGTTCTAAAATTTGACAGGGTGACTAAAGAATGTTGAGAAGTACATTTTAAAAAATACAGTTTTTAGGTCTGGTCAGCAGAATATTCCATGGGTTTATGGTGGGGCTTAGGAATGCATAATCTTCAACTTCCTCAGGTGATTCTGAATGTAGCCAAATTAAAAAATTATAGATTGCTCTCACTCTGGTCCTACACAGTCCTGCTAATTGATTTTGATAAATACAGCTGACCCTTGAACAACACCGGGGTTAGGGCACTGACCCCCCTCACAGTCAAAAATCCACATATAACTCTACAGTCAGCCCTCCATGGCATCCATGGCTTCAACCAACCACTGATTGTGAAATACTGTAGTGTGTCTTTATTGAAAAAGATCTGTGTATAAGTGGGCCCGTACAGTTCAAACCCATGTTGTTCAAGGGTCAACTGTATATTTTAAATGGTGGGGAAGTTACAGAAGAGGTTCCTAAATTTAGTAAAGGTAATTTGACATTTCTTGAAAGATACATGTGGGCTCTTAAAAATGTGACTAATTTGAGTGCTGGGTTTATTTACATACAACTCTCCCAGACCTAAGAAAAAAAAGAAAGCAGTCTGCAATATATATGCAAGAAGAAAACAGAAATATATGATAGAGGATAAAAAGTAGGAAAAACGTGACCAAGGAGAAGAATGGAGGAAGAAGCCATTCTAAATAATAGAAAGAGAATGGAGACAATAAGTAAAGGTAAACTTAAAACATTTTAAATAAACGATTGTGTTTAATTACAGAATACACTATGATTGTACAAATGCCAACACAAAAGAATGAAAGTTCCTCTATTCCCACCTGTTATTTACCTTTTGAGAATTTCTTATATACACATACACACAAACTTTCTTTGTTAGTTTTTCAAAAATATACATATAGGTTAGTACTATTTTGCAACTTGATTTTTTTCACTACTCAGTAGTACATCATGAACCTCTTCTGGTTCAGTATATACAGAACTTACTTGTGTTTAATGGCTGGATATGTCACTCATGTTCAGTAACATGAACATACTGTAATTTATTTTACCAATCCCTTTGCTGATGGACATTTAAGTTAACTTCATTGTTTTGCCATTACAAGTAATGCTGAAATGAACATCTTCTTCATATACAAATATACATATATATATATATATTTTTTTTTTGCGATACGCGGGCCTCTCACTGTTGTAGCCTCGTCCATTGCAGAGCACAGGCTCCAGACGTGCAGGCTCAGAGGCCATGGCTCATGGGCCTAGCCGCTCCGCTGGCATGGGGGATCTTCCCGGACTGGGGCACGAACCCGTGTCCCCTGCATCGGCAGGTGGACTCTCAACCACTGCGCCACCAGGGAAGCCCTACAAATATAATTTATTATATATTCTCCACATATATGTAATATATAAAATTCAAATTATATATATATTATATATATTTACTTGCATTTGTGCAAATATTTCTGTAGGCCTGATTCCTGGGTAAAAGGAAATGCCTTACTCTTCTGCCTTTTTCTATATGACAAATTTCTGACTTTATTTGTTAACTAAGAAATGACTTCTGTTTCAAAATATGCCAAATGCACGCAGCTTTCAGTAGCACACACTGTAGATTAGGACTTGGTGAACTTGAGGACTGAAAGGATTTCTTGGCCTGCTTGCCTGGAAAGTGCAGTGGTCCCTTGTAGACCTTTTGTCTTCATTATTTTCAAAATTTCTTCTAAAACGAAAATTAAAACAAAAGGTAAAATCCAATTAAATCATATGGTGAAGTACATATTATCACTAAACAGTTTAATAAGATGATAAACACACACTATTTACAAATTCTATTTATCTAAGAAAATAGCGTATACCATGTAATTTCTATTGAAGTGAACTTGGACTTCAGACAGATGAGAGCACCTTGGATTTTCAGGGTGTTGCTGAGAATTCTAATCAGACTGAATAACTGCTTTGCAGTGGTAGCCTACTCTGGACTCAACAGAAATGTTAGTTATACTTGCTATTACAGTAAATGATTCATTTTTTAGTTGCTTGGCTCTAATCTCTGCCCTATATCCTCCCTTTTGGATGAAAAATGCCAACGAGGGTGTGTGCAAATCATATACTGACATTGAAAAGTGGTAGTAAATGAAGTAGCTTATTTCTTTAAAGAGTACTGAAAAAAGCAAGACCTTCTCTTTCCAAATAACTAACACTAAAAAGATGAAACCAAGAAACTGGGGTCACAAAAAACAAAAACAAACCCTCAAAACTAAACAAACCGAAAACCCTAGTTAATTATGATGTGATTTGAGGGGCTGAGAATGTAACATATAAATAATAATCAAACCTGAGATGTACAGAAAAGAGAAGAGAGATTATGGTCGATTTAGTTAACCAAGTAATCTGAAAACCAAGATATAAAAATCCTATCAGGAGATACCTTTCATGATAAAACTTCAGATGAACTAAAGAGTATGCAGCAGAACTGCCAAGACATGAAGACTAGAATATAGAGAGAAAATTCACAGGGTGAACTGAGGGTGAGGTGTTTTAAGAAGATTATATATTCTGTATTTGAATATTAGTTGATAAATTAGGGAAAAAAATCTCCCTCACTCCAAAAAAGACAATACTCTTTAAAATCAGAAAAATCTACCTCTAAAAAATCTCTCTCCTCTTTCAACATGAACGTTATGTCTGTATTATCTGTTGTCAGTGATTATATTCATTAACATTCTGGGTTACTACTGTCTTTGACATAATTAGCCTTGATTTCAGCAAAGTAAGTGGTTAAAAGATAAACTGGTCTGTATTACCTGGATTGTTTTCTTTAATGGCGACTAAATAGAACAATCCTCTAGGTGAAAGGAGCTCTGGAGCCAGTGGAAACAATCTGTCCATGACTTCACGACCATTTCTGCCACCAGCCCAAGCTGCCTCTATCCCGTGACTCCTTACCTGTGACCAATTAGAAAGATTGTTCTGTTTTGACTTAAGTTACATTAAAAAAAACGGAATCTTTTTGACAAGTAACGTTCACCAAACAGGAATGTACTTTTTATTTTACTGCTGATGAGGAGGCAGCAGTAAAGCTGAATCTGAGCCCCATCATTTCCTAGCATGTGTGACCTTGCATAAGCCTGTAATCTTTTTTTTCTTTTGCCCTTGGGATAAATCTTTGTGTGATTAGCAACATAAAGCTAAAGGTCCTAAATATCTGTCACCATTTCACATTTAATTATGGCAGCTGGCACTACAGGAGAAAACTCCCTTACAGAACCCTTCATGTCTCCAAATCTTATACAGATAAGTCTGTAATCTTGATGAATTAGTTTCCTCTCTTACCTGTAAAATTAGAAAAACAACAGTTTTATCTGTAAAATTAGGAAAATGGTAAAAAATTATTTTTGTCCTTTAGGAATAAATGAGGAAGTATATTTAAAGTTTGAGAACAGTGCTCTGTGCATAATAATGTGGTTTAATAATAGTTGATACTATTAATACAATGTTTAAATTCTTAATATAGAACAATTAGGAAGAAACTAAAAGGGAGAACTTGTATTATAAGAGATCTACTTTGCAGAAACAAAGTTTCAAAATGTCCCACTGTATCTGGCTGTCTTCTAGATTACTGAGAGTACTACAGCCCTTTTTCAGGAACCCATTTATTACATAAAAGTACATTGAAGCATTTTTTCCTACAATGATCTAATTATAGTATAGAAACAAAACCCATGAGTTTATATAGTATTAAAAATCTTTAGATGCTTAACACTGTATATTGTTTCTAAAACTTAAGAATACATCGAGAGATGAATGGATAAAGAAGATGTGGCACATATATACAATGGAATATTACTCAGCTATAAAAAGAAATGAAATTGAGTTATTTGTAGTGAGGTGGATGGACCTAGAGTCTGTCATACAGAGTGAAGTAAGTCAGAAAGAGAAAAATAAATACCGTATGCTAACACATATATATGGAATCTAAAAAAAAAAAAAGTGGTCATGAAGAACCTAGGGTCAGGACAGGAATAAAGATGCAGACCTACTCGAGAATGGAGGACACGGGGAGGGGGACAAAGTGAGAGAGTGGTAGTGTATATATGGACATATATACACTACCAAATGTAAAATAGATAGCTAGTGGGAAGCAGTCACACAGCACAGGGAGATCAGCTAGGTGGTTTGTGACCACCTAGAGGGGTGGGATAGGGAGGGTGGGAGGGAGGGAGACACAAGAGGGAAGAGATATGGGGATATATGTATATGTATAACTGATTAACTTTGTTATAAAGCAGAAACTAACACACCATTGTAAAGCAATTATACTCCAATAAAAATGTTAAAAAAAAAAGAATATCTTGATGAAATCACTCAAAAACAACTTAAACCCTAATACAATTATTTTCTTCCTAATCCCTTTAATGGTTTTTGGCCACATTTTAGTTTAAATTATTTACATACAATTATACATTCTGCTTTTATTCATTTATCATGGCATATATTTCCCCATTAAAAATAATTTCTTGGGAATTGCCTGGCGGTCCAGTGGTTAGGGCTCCACACTTCCGCTGCAGGGGGCATAGGTTTGATCCCTGGTTGGGGAACTAAGATCCCGCAAGCCCGTAAAAATGAATTTCTTTATACCTATAACCATATACATGTACAATTAAGAGAAATATGTTCGTATACCTCCTTTAAAAAAAAAAAACTGTACTTTTCCCTTTTCCTGTTTTGCTTGTCTGCTACCCTCCCCTCTTACATACACACACACACGTTTTTCTTTTTTGTCCGTGTTTTACAAAAAAAGGATTATATCTACATTCTTGCCTGTATCTTGCTTTTCTCAACAGCACCATATGGAAATCTCTTCATGTGATCAGGTATAGTTCAATATCCTTTTTAATGGCTGCATAATATTTTATTGTGTTAGAGTATCATTTCTTATTTAGCTATTGATGGGCATTCAGCATGTCCATTTGCTTAATTTTTTGTATCTAATTGAAATTATTCTCATATTTATCATAAGCTCCTCAATATAATTTCCCACATAGTTAATCATACTAGGGAATTTATCAGTTCCTCTGCTTTTTTTGCCATGCCTTTCATCCTGGAGACTTCCCTTTTCTAACATTCCAAGAATTCCCTTTTTCTGGGGCCCATATCTTCCCGTTTCTTGGCTTACTCCCTTATTTTGGTGGAGCCCATTCTCTGGATGTTTCACAGGGTAAAGTTACCCATGGAAAGAGCACATGGTGATGACAGCTTTTGCCAAGCCTGTCCCTTGTCACTTCTGTTTCAGTGTGGACTAGGAGCCCTCTGTGCTGGACCCTGTTTACACGCCCCCAGGGATGCTCAGCCAGGTTTGTCTGCTTGCACTAGAGACCACCCTCCAGGAGGATCTCCTGGCGACAAGCACATTCTCACAGGCCACGGAGGGGAAGTTTTCATCTCTGGAAGGAGTCACGTTCGGTGGTCTGCTGACTGCCTACTACCTGGGCTTTGCTGTGCCTTCCCCTGATCCTTTATAAGTCACAGGTACAAACCAACAGTACCTAATCTCATGTTGAGGGATGTAATAGTAAGTATAGCCGCAACTTTTTATATGTACAAACTCCTATTATTTGTATGTCTCCTGGATCTAACCTCTAAGTCTCTTAACTTTTACCTTCATTGTTTCCTTTTTTTATCGTCATGCTCAATGCACTGAAATATTTTCATTTGGTTTCCATACCACTGATTCAGGTCTTGACAGAGACTACATTATCTTTAAATTCATTTCCTAATGTTTTACATAGTAAAACATATTTTCAGGCTCCAGAAAATCTTTGTTGTGCTGTATTTAACCCTGCTCTCCAGCTAATTGCTCAGCTAATGGAAATTATGACACTAGCTCTCTCTGTTGCAACTGTGACAAAGCCCAAGTCATTGCCCACACTCAATTACCTACATAATTACACACACAGCTTAGGAGGAGGAATGTGGGAGAAAGGAAGCCCATTCATCTCACCGTGCTCCCAGAATCTCCTCCTCATTCACTAGTCTTCCCAGTAGTCTGTAGACCTGATAAACCATGATTTACTTAACTGTCTCTCTTCTGTTACATATATAAGTTCATATTACTTGTTATCATAAATAAAGGTGCACTAAACATATTTTTGTAAATTACAATTTATATTCTATTGTTAATCATTTTCCTAAATTAGATCTCAAAGACTGAGATTATTGGACTAAAACATTTTTGTCACGCTTGATATTTATTTCCATAGTGCTTTTCTAAAGAGTTTTATTAAGCTGCAGGGACTTCCCTGGTGGTGCAGTGATTAAGAATCCTCCTGCCAGTGCAGGGGAGACGGGTTCAATCCCTGGTCCGGGAAGTTCCCACATGCAGAGGAGCAACTAAGCCCGTGCGCCTCAACTACTGAGCCTGCGCTCTAGAGCCTGCAAGCCACAACTACTGATCCCACATGCCACAACTACCGAAGCCCACGTGCCTTGAGCCCTTGCTCTGCAACGAGAAGCCACCACAATGAGAAGCCCGCGCACCACAACAAAGAGTAGCCCCCACTCGCCACAACTAGAGAAAGCCCGCGCACAGCAACGAAGACCCAATGCAGCCAAAAATAAATAAATAAATAAATTTATATTAAAAAAAAAGTTTTATTAAGCTGCATTTCCCTCAACTGCTGTTCACCTTATGACAATGACTTTCCTTCTCACATGAGTTCATATGTCAGGGGAGCAACAACTTCTCAGTAGTAACAGCAGCAATATAGACCCTTCCCATCTTGGTAAAGGTGAATGTAATATTTATCAGCCTTGCCAGAGAGTGATCATCAAAGAATAAAACAGGTACAATAATTCAGAGGAAAGCTAGCTAGTCCATCACTAAACTTTTGTCTGCTTTGACCATTCTTTCTTTAAACTGGGAAACGGTTACTGCAGTTTTCCTCTTCATCACTGGAAATGCTACAGCGATGCATGTCAGGGTTATAGCTTTTTCCTACCTGAGATGAGCACTGCTTTCCCCCACCCCCGCTTCCTGACACCTGTGAAAGGAGGAAAGCTAAGGCTTTCAGAAATAATTCCTATGTGAATTTAAGGTGATTAAAAATATTTTCTTTTTGCAAATTTGTTATTCATGATAAAGGTACACACAGATACATGAATTTAAACACCATGGCTTGATTTGGATGGGATTTTAAAGAATAGATATGGACCACAGTTTGTATTTCCATTAGTTTCAGGTTCCTTTCCTATGTCTACCAATAGTATCCAATAATTGACAATTGCGAGTAAAATGAGAGCAGTCTGTGTTATTAGCGGCTGACTGATGTCATATGATGAAGTATGTTTGACTTTTAGACAGAAAAAAGCTGAAAATATTAGTAATTAAATTTTGTTGTATGTCTTACCTCTTCAGGTGGAGTCACTACATAGGGAGGATTAAACACCAGAAGATCAACTTTTTCCTTCAATCTTGGTAGCAAGCCTTTGACCTAAAAAATGTTCAAAATAGTCAGAATTTTAAGCTGGACCCAGAAATAATAAATAAGTAGATGGATAGATAGATATCCATCTAATCAATCTTTAAATATACTCCCTCATGTTTTTAGAAAAAATGTGTTAGAGAGCCAAATTTAAGACAGAAATGGAGATAAATATCTTTACACTTTCATTCAGATAAAGATTATATGCATTTACCTAAAAATAGGGAAAATAAACTATTTATCAGAATGAACACTCTGCTCTTCAAAAGCTCACATGTTTACATTCTGGGCTCACTTTTAGAAGACGGAGGCAAGCTCTCACATATTCTGCATAGATTTGTGCACAACTTTAAAGTTATAGCTGCTAACTTAAACATTTATTTTCTATAACCAAGGGAAATATTTTACAAGATGACAGAAAACATACATGAATGACAAAAATATCAGAAGACAGAATTTTATTTTTCTTTCTACATCTTTAATTACTTGTATATGTATTGGCTAAAACAATTAAATATCAAAGAAACAAAGGACTAAAAATAGTGGGAAGAGACCTGAAAACATCAGTTGTTTGGCATTTTATAAATATTTGAACTGATACAACTTTCTATAGAATAAGAAAAATGTCTTTTTAAAGAAAGTATATTTAGGGCAAAATGTCATTTAAAGCATCCCTCTGATTGAATTAAATAACTAAGTATTTAAAAACTTATGTCTGATGATGTCATCCTATACCTTCACAGGCACAGTAAAGTAAAAATGCTGTATCCGGATGAGTTCTCACCCCTAAAGCCATTTCCTTCAATTATTACTTCACACTGACTCTCACTCACGAATTCCAACCCTGTTATTCTTCAAAGGTAATTTCTTTCTCTACTCATTTAAAAAGAGAACAGATAACTATTTTGCGGAACATAATTCAGGCGTATCTTCTTCAAGTAGAAAGGCGACTAGTTAATCTGCTGTTCTTTCTAGTAATAACATTGGTGAGGAAGTACATTTGAAATAGCCAAAAGCTTTGTTTTCAATTCCATAAAGAAATTAAGTTTCCCAATTGTAAAAAGAATTCAAAAATGTAATTTTCCAGAAATTCTGAGTAAGGAAATTAGAAAAGAATTTGCTGTGTAATTACTTATGATGGCCCTGAGGTACTATATACTAATAATCATTTCAGTACTGGACTTCAAATAAAGGAACAAATTGATACTAAAAAAATAGAAAATTACGGAGTTAAAAAGAAAATGGATTTAAATGAGAAGTCACTGTGGACTGGATATAAAATCTAATTACAGGCAACCCTCACTCATCCATATCTACCTTTTGAATAGTCTCACAGCACTAGAATAAACCCAAGAATTAAGGAGTAAGCAAAAAAGGCCTCTGACAGCAAGTTTTAAATCCATACAGCAAAAGGTACTCTGTGTGAGAAGCACTTATTCAGAATCCCTTAACTCTTAGTTTAAATACAAGTCTAACTAAATTAATTGTTTGGTATTCTAGCACAAAGCACATGAAAAGAGACAGGAAAGTGCTATCAATGGGTAGCAGTGAAACATGACAACATAAAGCAAGTGAAAAGACAGACAAAGAGGAGAGAAAATAAAAACTCAAAATCACTGCAGGCTATAGCTACTTAATGTAAAGGCAGAAACACCTGAATAAACCTTAGTCATTATCACGTATAGTACAGAATAATAACTGATATTCATATTAATGACCCTGAATCACTAAAAGGTAAAATTATGTTCATTTTGTTTTAAGAATGTAAGGAAATGCATAAGACATATTTGAAAAAGGTTTTTTTCTAAAACTAAAAAAGAAATACAATGAAAGTACTACTTTGTGAACAAACTCAGTTAACCAAAACAATGATTTTCTTTTATATGATAGCTGTGACACCCTATGTCCAGTGTTCTGAATACAAGCAAATGTAAAGAGTTTTGTAATCTGATCACAATACCTATGCTCATACCTATCTCTTCCTACCTTCTTTGCCACAAGTCAACACTCCACATCATGGTCAGCTTTCGTTACTGAAAGAATGGATTCTGACAGCTTTAGAACTGACTACCACCAGTCATGTTATAAAACAGCTGTGAGACCTCTCGACTTTGATTCAGAAGATGTGGGCTTAAATTCTGGATTTATCACTTTATTAGTTATGTGACTTTCAAAAGTGTCCCTTACCTCTGTTAACAAAAATAGATATTCTGAATTTCTTGTATCTCTAAAGTTTTATTGTTCTATCAAAAAAAATATAATACTAATTATGGACACATTAAAGAAACAACTTTAAAAATTTAGGGACTTCCCTGGTGGCACAGTGGTTAAGAATCCGCCTGCCAATGCAGGGGAAATGGGTTTGATCCCTGGTTCCAGGAGGATCCCACATGCCGCAGAGCAACTAAGCCCGCAAGCCACAACTACTGAAACCTGCGTGCTCTAGGGCCCATGTACTGCAACTACTGAAGCTCGCATGCCTAGAGCCCATGCACTGCAACAAGGGAAGCCACTGCAATGAGAAGCCTGTGTACTGCAACAAAGAGTAGCCCCCACTCGCCGCAACTAGAGAAAGCCCGCGCGCAGCAACAAAGACCCAATGCAGCCAAAAATTAATAAATTAATTAAAAAATAAATAAAATAAAAATTTAAAGAGTAAAATCACCACACTGATTATCTTTATTGATAGTCTAATTTTTAATGGCAGTAAAAACTTCTAGTGATATGTACAGAATTTCTTAGATCTTTGGCTTAATTCCTTCTAAACTGCAAAATCATTTGTGAGTTTAAAAAAGAGAAAAGCTCAATACCCTTACCAGTACAAGAATAATACAGGTCAAGAAGCATGGAAAGCATTTTATATTTCTTATGCCCACCTGGTACATACTATTATGATTTTTGCTTATAAAAAGGCATTCACATTTATAACTGAAAAGAAGTTCAGAATCATCCAAATCTTACTAATATAATGTAAAATGTTTTAAAAACTGGAACTGAAAAACATACAATGTGTAACTTAAAATGATGGTTCTGTAGGCGTCCTGCCCAGGACCCATTCTGCCTTTCATCTGATTACATGTCCTTGACTTTCATTGGGGAAACTCCATCTCCTCTCATTCTCAATCCAAGTGGCTTGGATTATCCCAACCGAGCTGCCAGAGTGGGACTATGACTCAGGCTCAAGCCAATCATGTGCATATTCCAATCCCCCTTGAGAGATAGGCGTATGACTAAAGCTGATATAAATGGCACTCATTCTGGGGCTTCTGCTAGAGTAACTGAATAGAAAGTGTTTCTTTCCCTGTGAAGTTGCTGAGAAACAAGATACATACATGCAAGCGTCTTGTTACCATGAAGGGAACGACTGCTGAGGAATACAGCCACTAGAGAGAAGTTTACAGTTAAGAAAAAGATGCCTGTAACATCGTTTGAGTTCCTGAAACTGTTCACTCTTTTTATTAAAGCCAGTTTGAGCATTCTTCTGACTGAAAGATACCTGATCTATACAGGCCAAGAGAAAGTTCCCTTGAATTGTGGAAAAGATGGATTATCTCAGTCAAGAATTTACTTTGTTCAGTGGGTTAAAAGTTAATTAATGACTCAAGTTTCTTTGACCTAAATCACCTTGACCTTAACTTACTTGAAAAGAAAATTATTACAGTACTGGACAAGAACTAACAGCTTACCAAATCTGTAATTATTGGTTGAATGTGGACTTTGTTACAGCGTGCTGTCTCCAGGGTACATGCTGCTGCCTCAGGGTTGACATCAGTGCACCTATAAACAGAAAAGAAACCAACTACATCCTGTGTCTACCGACAAAAATTCAAGGAATGTTCTACTCCTTTTACATAAAGTAGATCTATAAAAAAATTGGAATGCTTTAATAATGGTGAATAAAAAAAAGAACTCAGATTTGTTACACTGACGAAAAAGATTGTTATATTGATATAATGTCCAAGAGTAGAAGAATACACTTACATGCACACATATCTGAAGGAATTTATTAAATTATGAATCCAGCAGGAGAATACTATGTAGCTACCAAAAATGAAATTTAAAAGGAAAATGCTCATCATACAATATTAAATGAAAAACATAGGAAATGAAAAAAAAATAAAGGAAACACAGTTGGACCATGTGTGGTAAAATTTATAGGTGATTTAAAAAAAAATTATTTATTTGGTTGCGCCTAGTCTTAGTTGTGGCACGTGGGCTCCTTAGTTGCGGCAGGTGGGTTCCTTAGGTGTGGCATGCAAACTCTTAGTTGCGGCATGCAGGTGGGATCTAGTTCCCTGACCAGGGATTGAACACAGGCTCCCTGCATTGGGAGTGTGTTGTTTTAAACAATGAACCACCAAGGTGATTTTTATTTTCTTCTTTATATTTTCTATATTCTCAAATCTTCTAAAGAGAAATTTTATTAACTTCCAATTTTTTCTGATAATCAACTTATTTATCTGAAATAAGATTCATTTTTTTATTCCAATAATTTAATAGAAAATTAAAATAATAAATAATATGAAAAAAATTGAGAAGATGCTGAGCTGGTGCAGGCCCAGGCCCGCCTAGTACAAAGTTAAGGAGGTAGGGAGGAAGGTGGGGAAGCAGGAGGGAGGCAAACTGCCCTGCACAATGGTGAAGAGGCAGCTCAGAATGTGATGGGTGTTATCAACGGCTGGCTTGACACTTTGGTGCGTACAATGTACTAAAAAAAAACAAAGGGAATTCCAAATCCTTCTAAACCAGCTGGTGAGGGAAGAGGGCAGGACAAGGATGGGGATGAGGGAACCAATGTAGGCCTTCTGAAGGCCTCTGAGGGGAGGGGCTGGAATGTACTGTGTGGTTAGCAATGAGGTGGGAATGGATGGAAAAGGGCCGAAGTGAATTGTACCATGCAATGAAGGGATGGAAGAAAGACCCACGACTTGGCCAGCAAAGCTGGGGCAAAGGTCTGGGAAGGGGAGGAAGAGAGAGAGGGACTGGGTCCCAGTAGCCTGGGTGCAGTGGTTAAGAATCCACCTGCCAATGCAGGGGACACGGGTTCGACCCCTGGTCCAGGAAGATCCCACATGCCGCGTAGCAACTAAGCCCATGCACCACAACTACTGAGCCTGCTCTCTAGAGCCTGCAAGCCACAACTACTGAGCCTGCATGCCACAACTACTGAAGCCCACACGCCTACAGCCTGTGCTCTGCAACAAGAGAAGCCACTGCAATGAGAAGCCCGCGCACTGCAATGAAGAGCAGCCCCCACTCGCCACAACTAGAGAAAGCCCACGCGCAGCAATGAAGACCCAACACAGCCAAAACTAAATAAATAAAATTTTAAAAAAAGATTCAAATTTAGAGATGACCTAAAATTATTATGCTTCTTATATAATTATGCAGTATGATGGAATGGTTTTGAACACGCAATTATAACTTTTAGGGAAGCATAACTTGCATCTGAGTACTTACTACGCTTAAATAGACACTATCAGATACATATTATTTACTTACAAAAATGATTTCATTCAAGCAGTTATATCCATAGTGAATCTCTTAGACCAAGATGTGGATGAATTTGTATACTTACATGTACAAAGCTTGAGGACCTATCATAGAGGCTAGGAATGCAGATACCACTCCAGACCCTGACCCTACTTCAAGGCATATTTCCACTCTAAAAAAACAAAATAAAACAAGTATTAGTAGTGGTATTAAAATACACAACTCGGGGGGCTTCCCTGGTGGTGCAGTGGTTGAGAGTCCGCCTGCCGATGCAGGGTACACGGGTTTGTGCCCCGGCCCGGGAAGATCCCACATGCTGCGGAGCGGCTAGGCCCGTGAGCCATGGCCGCTGAGCCTGTGCGTCCGGAGCCTGTGCTGCGCAACGGGAGAAGCCACAACAGTGAGAGGCCCACGTACCGGGAAAAAAATAAAAAAATACACATCTCGGAAAATAACTCATGCTACTTTTATGTCTGTTTCTCCAGCATCATCCCTCACCTACAAATATATGGAAATATAAAAGAAATTTATAAATAAGCTAATTTCTGACAACCACTTTGTGCTTAATACTGCATAGTTCAAAACTGTTTGGGGGTATGTAATTTAAGTCTGTAAAATAGTAATATAACAGGTAGCTTTCAATTAATTTCTATAAAACATTACATAAACCATGGAATGTTAATTTAGGTTGGAAATATTAATATGGAAGACATCAGCCCTTCACACAAGGAGCTTCTAGTTTGGTATTTCCTAAAATGATAGGACATTATTACAATATTTATTTATGAAAAACATTTTCTCTGTCACTTTGAAGTAATTCATAAGTCCATCAGCATATCCCAGGGAAAGAAAAGTTCCCCCATTCTACTGATAATAGATGTAGAGCAGCAAAGAAATTCCATATTTGTACAGCTCTACACTGAATTGGGAAAATATCTGAGTATCTGATCTTAGAATATTAATAATACTCCTAAGAATGCTATTGAATATAATAAATTCTTGATTCTACTGCATTTGTCCTTCCCTATAATCATATATATACATCAAAGGCACGAATTATCCCCATTACAGAAATAGGTTTGATGGGATATAGGGGCCTCTCTAGCACCTAACTTTCCAAACAAATATTCAAAAACAACAAACTCCAGGGGTTTCTCACTTTTGGAACCATTTCTACACATCTGACAAGCCTTTACTGTGCTGTAGGAAGGTCTGTTGAATCTTACCAGGCGGCTTCTACTTGAAAATAACTATTGTGGCCTCATAAATAATTAAAACTCCAAGACCAGAAATACCCAAGACTTTAAAACAAAATCAGTTCCTTTTACAGCACACTTTGCAAGGCACTTTGTGCTTGTAAATCTTTCTGTGATATCTTGATAGTAATAGACAAGTTATAAAACAGTACTGTTCCATTCTATATTCCAGTAAATCCAAAAGTTCCATCGTTCACAATGAAAAACTAGTTTAATAATAGTTGGGGCATTTTACACATGGAAAAATCTGACCAAGAGGGATAAATAAACACAATATGGATCTTTGAAGCCTGACAACTCTTTGTTTCATCCTGAGAAAACCCATTTCAACTTCTGATCTTTACATATATCTAACTATCCAAATTTCCTTCATTTAAAAAATGACAATGTAAGTATTCACTCTTTTTATATTATTAATTTAAAACTTATGTGAGCACTTCAACAAATCAATTTTAATACTTATTAGGAGCTAGGGTATATTCTATAGGCAGCTAGCTGCATGTAACTTTAAATTTTTTACAGTTAAATGAAAAATTCAGTACTAGTCACATCTCAAGTGCTCAGTAGTCACATGGGGCTAATGGCTGTTGCTAGATAGCTGAGTATGCTATTCAGTGGGTTTAAATACACTCCCCTACTCCAATATTTTACAACCTCATTTCCTTTTTGTGCCCTTCCATTGCTAGAGGATGCTTTTATGTACTGAGTAAATTAATGCCATGCGACACTGATATCTACTAAAAGTTGTAATATTAAGACGCAGCGTTTTCAGAATGTTTTGCTTTTGAACGTGTTATAATATCGCTACTCTCAGGGGCTTAGGGTCCTCAGTTAACAGCTGATAGGAAAAGATACATCCCGGCGTGGTGACGAAACATAGAGCCCCTGAAACCAAAACACCACCTTGGCAACTGCGGACAGATCCCCGATAAACTGACTACGTGTATCCACGGAAAAAATCCTCAGTTACGGTGTCCTGGTGTCAACTGTCGCCAAGTGGACCGACACCGCCTCCTCTCGGGGACGGCGGCGACAGCCCTTGCCTTGATCGCCCGCGGCCGCCTCTCCAGGACTCCCGAGCCCTCTCCCGCGGGGACCCTCGCCCTCCTCGCACCCCGTGAGTTCGGCTGCCGCCGCCTCGAGCGCGTCCAGCAGCAGAAATGTGTCCTCCGCGGGCTCGTACACGTCGCTGAAGGAGCCACGGCCCACATGCCTGTGCAATGGCGTAGGGAAACAAGGCGCCGCCATCTTTCGCTCCTCCGGCCCACGCTTATGCGCAATGCGCATGCGTACGTGCAAGGGCGCAGGCCCAGCAGTGGGGGCGGGGCACCGGGGGGCGGAGAGTCACCTCGCTTACAGGTTGTCAGCAGATGCACCTGGAATGTCTAATTAGACGGTTATATAATCTGCAGCTACTAACATTTACTTTCTTCTTTAGAGTATTAAAATTTGTTTTATTTTGTGGACTAGCACCGGATAGAGGCAGCCTCTATTGTTTTTGATTAAGGGGAATGTTTTCTCTCTCTATTCTACACTTAGAAGTTTCCTTCTATTCCTAGTTGGCAAAGATTTGAAAAAATACATAATGTAATGGTTACTAAATTTAACCTTTTGTTTTTCTTTTACATCCATTGAACTTTCAACGTTGAGCCTTAAGATTAAGATTTGTTTTCCTTATTTCATTTTTTAGTAGTGCAATATAGTACAGAAATTGCCTTTCTTATGTTGAATCATGAATGCTCTCTTTTTATAAACCTCACTCGAGCAAAACGATGCATTTTTCTTTTATTTAATACACTGTTAAATTTGTAATGCTAATGATCTAGCTCTGTTTTGTATCAGGGTTATGCTTCCTTAGAACATCGTTTCTGGAGCATTTGATAGAACTACCCATAAAACTGATTGGGCTTGGTGCTTTTAGTGGGTGGTTCTCTGGTGTTTGGGGGAATCTTCTATAGGTTATTAGACTATTCAGGTATTTGCATTCTTTTCGAATCAGTTTTTGAAATTTCTCTCTCACTAAAATATTTAAATTTGAGAAATAAAAATACAAAGTACTTGGATAACATTTTTAAAAACCTTGAATATCCAACACCCAGAATTGACAATTGGTAGTATTTTCTCATGTTTCCTTAAAATAGTTCTAAAATATAAGAACTAAAATATTACAAGTGAAGTGGGTGTTCTTTCTGTACTCACCTTCAGTTCCATTTTGTAATCCTCAATCCAAAATAACTTATTTCATGGATTTAGGATCCGTCTAACCCATGTTTTCATGCTTTTATTCATACATTCATAGACAACATCTGGTTTATGTGTTTTCATATTTGTGTAACTGGTGATAGGTTGGACGTATTGTTCTTCAAATTTCCTTTTCACTCAACATTATCTGAGATTTGTGTTTTGGTATGTAAGGTTAGTTTACTGCTCTTAATTGCCACATAGTTTTTTTTGAAATTATAAAACAATTGCTACCTGGCATGGATAAATATCAATTGGTAAACATTTAGTTTTTTCCAGGTTTTCACTGTTATGAATGACAGTGTAATCAACTTTCTTAAACATGGCTTTTTCTGGTCTTTTACAGAAATTTCCTGGGATTCAACCCAGAGTGGATCAGCAGGGTTGTAATGTGTACACATTTTAAAATTTACTTGACATTTTCAAATTTCAAAATTTCTCCCCAAGCTAATTGTACTTATTTATATTTCTGCCACCTCTTTGTGGCAGATTTTAATATTTAATATTGTTAGATTTATTTTTTTGTTTATTTTAAATTAAATTGTTCTAATTGCTAACTGAGGTTAGGCATGTGTTCATATTTTCATCATTTGAGTTTCTTCCTTTGTGAATTGTCTGTTCATTTTTGCATATTTTTCCTTTTTGGTTTTGTTTTTATTTTTACCGAGGTTGATAACATACATAGGCCAAATAATTCTACATGATTTATTATGAAAAAACAATCCACTCTAACACCCCAGCACCCAACTTCTCATGTCTCACTTCCCAGGGGAGGCCATTTTCAACTTTTAGCTGTTTCTTTGGCCATCTATTCCCATCTTTCTATATACCAAGCTTATAATGATATTACTTGATTTCTCAACTTTAGTGTTATCTGTTGAGTTCCCATAGTAGGAGGTAAAGTTCTCATGATAGAAGGCAAGAATTTAATTCTTCTGCCTCAAATAAACAAATGTAATTGCCACCCCCTCTCTCCCCATGTTCTCAATATGATTATATCATGATTTTTTACATTATTTTTTTATATAAATGCTACTCAAAACAGATGTGTAATATACTAGTTACATTTGCTTTCTTGTACAACTTTTTGCTTTTCCTTAAAGTTAATAATTATCCAGTATATTAGTTTCTTAGGCCTGTCATAACAAATTACTACAAACTAAGGGGTTTAAAAGAACAGAAATTTATTC
This sequence comes from Monodon monoceros, assembly GCF_005190385.1. NCBI lineage: Eukaryota > Metazoa > Chordata > Mammalia > Artiodactyla > Monodontidae > Monodon > Monodon monoceros. The sequence continues at coordinate 15,882,397 of NW_021703767.1, forward strand.
TCCCGTAGTTCTGGAAGTGAGAAACTCAAAATCAAGTTGTTCGACAGGCCATGCTCTCCATGAAGCCTCTAGGTAAGAATCCTTCCTTGCCTCTCCTAACTTCTGGGGGTTACCAGCAATCCTTGACCGTCCTTGGCTTGTGGCAGTGTAGCGCCCATCTCTCCCTTAGTCTTCACATGGCCTTCTTTCCTGTATGTCTTTGTATCTCCAAATCTTTCCTTATTAGGACACCAGTCATTAGATTTAGGGCCCTACCTATTCTAGTATGACCTCATTTTAACTTGATTATATTTGGAAAGATTCTATTTGCAAATAAGGGCATATACACAGAGGTGGGGGTGAGTGGATGGTTTAGGACCTCAGCATGTCTTTTGAGGGAATATGATTCAACCCACAACACCTAGTGATAAGTACTTTTTCACTTGCATAGTTTTCTACATATCAAAGTTCAGCCTCAAAGTCTCTTCTAATTGTTTATCCTCTGCCTGCCCACCACCCCGCCCCACATATATTTAAAGACATTGAGAATACTGATTATTTCTATCTAATCTGTTTAGGCACCAATATATGGCTCTGGGGTTCATTCCTTAGTTTTGCCTCTTTAGCTTCATTCTCAGGCTAATCCTCCTTTTGGTACCAGGATGGCTGCATCTTTACAGCTTCATGCCACCAAATTCAGTGGAAGAGTCTTTTTTTCCAGTTGCTTGCACAAAAGTCCTTGTCATTTGCTCTTTCTTATTGGCTCCGAATAGGTCATGTGCCAATGATTGACTTGATCCTGTGACCAGGTAGATGACATGAGCTCCCCCGCCTCTCTTGGGACGCAGAGGCGGGGAGCCCAACACAACCAGAGAGCCAGAATGATCCACCAAAGCAAAATTGTGGTACTGATATAGATGCTGGGCAAAAAACATGACCTGTCTACTACATGAAAGTTTTTCATATGTTTGGTAATTATTTGCCTTCAGTTTGTTATTGCATTTTGATTTTCAGTATTTTTTGCTATGCAGATATTTAAAAATATTTATTAAATCTACTTTTAAAGTTTCTGATTCTTGCATTGTGCTTAGTAATGTCTTTCCCACTCTCTGCACTTTATTTTCTGGTTTTAAAGTATAGACTTCACTATATTAATTGGATCTACCTTATTAGTTAGGTCGTTAGCTCTTCTAGAATCTTATTTTATATCTACTTGATTTTCTATGGCTGAATGAAGTGGTTTAATTGTTTATAATTGACGCAATCAAAAGTCTTTCATTATTAGCATGCTTCTGTCTACTTATATATTTTTTGGTAGTTTTTCATGATATACCAGTTGGGTCATTGATATTTATGATCAATACATCTTATTTGAGGATTATGTTTACTATAAAATGTCTTTGTCTTGCTTACTGCTTTTTGTTGTGAATTCAACCTTGCTTAAGATTAAGAACACAACACTGCTTTCTTTTTGTTTGCATTTTCATACTATGCCTTTGTCCTTTTTTCACTGTAATTTTTTCACCCTTAAACTTTGAAACACACACATGCGCACAAAGACATTATGTTCTCACGGTGTTCCCACTGATCAGCATCATATCCTCTCTTAATAAAGATAAAAATTTTAGCATGTTTTCACTGGTTTCTCCTAATGTCTCCCAACCCCATTTCCCATGTTGGGATCACCTGAGAATTTAGATGATACCTTTTTTTTTTTTAAAAACAGCTGACAGTGATTTTAATTTAATGACTCTACTGGCTCTCTGATCCACATATTTATAGTATCCCATGTTTTTTCCTAGGACTCATATTTAGCTGGAATACATCCTTTATTAATTATTACTGATGGTAATATCCCAAATATCTTTATTTTACTTTTCAACCTAAGAAGTAGTTTGTGTGTATAAAGAATTCTAGGTTGAGAATCACTTTCCCTTAGGATTTTGAAAATATTTCTCCAGTGTCTTCCTAACATCCAGTGCTGCTGATGAGATGTAGTGCCAATCTGAGTCTTACTCCTTTATGGAAAATTTAATTTTGGCCCTGGAAATGTATATTTTTGGTTTTCTGAAAGACTCAAGGTAGGAGATGCATATCCGTAAGTATATCTATTTGTGTGATGGTTAATTTTATGTGTCAGCTTGGTTGAGACATGGTGCCCAGAAACTTGGTCAAACTTTATTCTGGATGTTTCTGTGAGGGTGTTTTCAGATGAGATTAATATTTAAATCAGTTCACTTGTATTAAAGCAGATTGCTTTCCCCAATGTGGGTGGGCTGACACCCAATCGGTTGAAGGTCTGAATAGAGTAAAAGACTGACCTCCCCAGAGCAAAAGGGAATTCTGCACCAGATAACCTTTGAATGTACACTACCACATCAGCTCTTCTGGGGTCTCCAGCTTGCTGGACCACCTTGCATATCTTGGGACTTGTCAGCCTCTGTAATTGTGCAAGACAATGCCTTGAAATAGAACTCTTCCTATATATACACACACTGGTTCTGTTTCTCTGGAGAACACCAACTAATACTATATGTGTATATATACTTTTCATTTTGTTAAATACTTGGTGGACTCTTTCAATGTTATCAGTCTTTCTTCCATCAGTTTTGGGAAGTGTATTTCTATGTTTTCTTTGATTTTCCCTCTCCTTCATTCTCTGTTCTTGTCTCCTGGAAATCCAGTCATATAGATGGAGATACACCTAGGTGTCTTCAGGTCTTTTTATTTTTCTTCTTTCAATCTGTCTTAGATTGGGCTACCTGAAATGGACTCTGAGGTGTGTGTACAGGAAGTTTACTGCCAAAGTCCTCTAAGAAACAATATCTGTGAGGGGGAGAGAGGCAAGGTAGGGAAAAGGGAGAAGTTGAGCCATGATGCAGTTGCAACCAAGGCCTCAGCTGACCTTACATGGAGCTCTGGAGCTGGGATGACCCTTCAGATTGTCCCAAATTCAAGCAAGGGGACTTGTGTGCCTTTGGGGAAAGGACATATAACCTTGGGCAGGCAGTTCTCTTTCCTAAGGACAATTCCTGCAGAGAGACTTGGCTGTGAGCTGTCAGCGGCCAAAGGTGGTGGAGTGCCTTGGTCCCTAAGGGGGAATTTGGGTGACATACTACAGCACTCTCTACACCATCTCTGCCATTTTGAGGGAAATTTAGGCTTGCAGCTAACGTGTCCTCTCTTTAGTTGAACATATTTTGCTTTTCGCCTTCTCTAGTGAGATTTTTATTTGGTAAGCCTTTTTCTTCCTAGTATAAGGTTTTAAAAAATTATAATCTTTTGTTTCATGGAGGCAATATCTATTCTCATCCCTTTGGGATTTACTTTTTTTTGAAGTTTCCATTTGTTTGCTGTATAAATTCGAATTTGGTGAAGTTTCCTCTTTTCATTATGTTGTATGTTTCTCTTTCATGGTGTTTGTTTACCTCAGTTGTTTAATTTTCAGTTGCATGCTCATCTTTGTAGTTGACGTTCTGTTAGCCCACGTATGAAAGCAGTATGCATACCACAGTTAGCCTCCAGGGATTTTGAGAAGATGAGGTGTTGTGCTGCCAGGCAGGGCATACCAGCAACTTCTCTTAAGGAAGTGGGGCTCCCTGTTTCTCTTAAGCCTGGCCTCTGGCCCAACACTCATACCCAATACTCCAGTCTGTGTCTGTTATCTACTCAACAGAGGGAGTTAGAGGGGAGTTAGAAATCGCCTGCCTACTGCTCTGATATTGATGGAATCAGCCACCCTGGTGGTTGCTCCAGGATTCCCTCCAACTCCTAGTGTCCACAACCTGTACACTTGGCATTCTCTAGTCACTCCTGACTTTTCTCTGACAGTCACATCCTTCCTGCTCCCTTTTTAGGATGAGTGGGACACTGTATCACCTCACTCCCTGTATCCTTTCCATCTTCCTTATAGTAAGTCTTCCTGGATTACTGAGGCTGCAACCCTCAAAAACTACATTTTTTAGATTCCCCTGAAGCTCCAGTTTTAGATGTGATTTAAATCCCACCAATCATTTACAACCACGTAAGTTTTGGAAGGAAGAGTGGAACACTCTGATGTAGAGGCTGACTTCTTGCCTGTGTTATTTCTGCTGGCAAGCTGAGTTGTAGAGGAGTTTGATTTTTTTGCAACAACTGTGACAGGATTCTCAGTGTTAGGCCTCTAGCTTCATGGGTATCGAGAGGCAGAGCACAGTTCCTTCATTTGGCAGCTGTGGATGGGGGTATATGTGAGTTGAGTCTGCAGTTAGCAGCTGATTCCTGATTCCATGGTTTCCTGACTGTGGCAGGGCCAGTAGCTCAGTTCTGTAATGTGCCTTTAGGAGGTGTTCCTGGAAGTTCAGCTCAGAGCTGATCTTCTTTAAGCCTTTCAATGATTATAATACCCATTGGATATCATATTTTAAAAATTCCTTTTAGCTTGAACTAACTGGAGTGGATCCTATGGTATGCAACAAAACCCTCACTGATACATGGGGATTCCCTGCATTTTCTGGTATGTTGTGTTAATACCTTCTTATTTCAGAGATGTTTTACATTTGTTATTTTAAGGATATTTGGTTCCATCATTACTGGTGGTTTTGGTGGTATGGTAGTAAAATCAAATGCTTAGGCATTTTGATTTCATCTTCTTAGTGAGAATTCTTTTTTCTCAGTGGCAATGGAGTCTAATAGCATATTGCAACAAGGTATATTTCTACTCTTAAAAAGGCTTTGGTATAAGCCTCTTACATAAGAGAGAATATCTCCTCTTTTTTTCTGGCAAGATATATTTAGCTGGTTCTTGTCTCATCTTAGCCTGGCTTGCATTTTAATAGAAACCACAAGTTGCAGCTGGCTCTCTTCATGATATCCAAGAGTGGAACCAACCTTGATTAGTTTACAAGTCTCCTCTTGGTGTAAGGGGGTTACGTAGATTATTTAAGTTAATTCCACTATAGTTTAGTAGTTAGTGAAATAACACACGAGTCGAAGATAGAACATTTTTGGTGCATCTTCAAGAATGACTCTAAATCTTCCCAACAAAAGAATTCTTTTCAAAAATTTTTGTTTGTTTGTTTTCATAAAGCATCAACATTTCAGGGTTGTTCACTACACTTAAAACTCTATGACACAGACTGGGAGAAAATATTTGCAAAAGACACGTAAAGTACTGTTATCCAAGATATACAAAGAACTCTCAAAACTCAACGATAAGAAAACAAACAACCTAATTAAAAGCTGAGCAAAAATCTGAACAGACACCTCACCAAAGAAGACATACAGATTGTAAGTAAGTATAGTTAGGAAATCTCAAATTAAAATGATGAGGTATGAGTATACACCTATTAGAATGGCCAAAATCCAAAACACTGATAACACCAAATGCTGGTAAAGATGTGGAGCAATAAGAACCTTCATACGTTGCTGGTGGGAACGCAAAATGGTACAGCTACTTTGGAAGACAGTTTTGTGGTTTCTTACAAAACTAAACATACTCTTACCATATGATCCAGCAATCATTGATATTTATCCAAAGGAATGGAGAACTTATATCCAAACAAAAGCAGCTTTATTCATAATTGCCCACATTTGGAAGCAACCAAGATGTCCTTCAGTAGGTGAGTGGATATATAAACTGTGATACGTTGCAGACAATGGAATATTATTCAGCTCTCGAAAGAAATGAACTATCAAGCCATGAAAAGACATGGAGGAAAATTAATGTATATTTTGAAGGGAAAGAAGCCAAACTGAAAAGGTGATATATGGCATGATTCTAACTATATGGCATTCTGGAAAAGGCAAAACTATAGAAACAGTAAAAATATCAGTGGTTGCCAGGGTTTAGTGGGGAAGGAGGGTGAACAGACAGAGGCTAGAGGATTTTTAGGGCAGTGAAACTATTCTGTATGATACAAAATGGTGGATACATGGCATTATACATTCATCAAAGCCCATAGCATGTGCAACACTAAGACTGAAGCCGAATTGTAAACTATGGACTTTGGGTGATAATAATGTGTCAGTGAAGGTTCATTGATTGTAGCAAATATCTTGCTTTGGTGGGGTATGTTGATTGTGGGCAGGCAGTATGTGTGTAGGGGAAGGGGGTATATTTAAACTCTGTACTTTCCATTCAATTTTACTGTGAATCTAAAACAGCTTTAAAAACATACTATGACACACTAAAATACATATATATATATATATATATATATATATATATATATTTGTTATTGGTTAGATTTAGAAGTATAATTTTAAATATTTTAATGAAAATTACAGTTAAATGTGGAGTCAAAGATAAGCATGTTTTAATTAATGAAATGCCTTCTATTATTATTACTATTATCATAGTTATTATTGACTTAAAAATCCTCAGTAGACCTTATAAATTTAGTGATCAATGATGTTCATACTGAAAAATACATATATATATACTTGACAGAATTGGTTTTTGTTCTTCTGACATTGCTGTTGTTAATATTCTCATGCTATAAAAATCTCAGTTAAAAATGTTAAAAAGAATCTCTCCAATACTGCACAGCCAGCACAGTAAGCGGTATGGTTACCTGCCAATACAGCTCTTTTTGCATCAGCCAGTTGAACTGTTAAGATGGTTACTCATCCACTGGATAATTTCACAACCCTCTTCTTAAATTTGGTTGCTTTGGACACATTCTACCCTGGAAACAAAATCTAGGCTCCATAATACATTCAGAAATAGTAAACTCACGTCTCTTTTCCAGCTGGTCAGTACCAGGGTTGACACATTTACTTCTGCACCATAGGAACGGCTGCTAGAAAAGCTAAAGTATGCATTCAATTCCATTACTTTGGCACAATGCAAAGTCACGTAGAAGAGGGAGACTCTCTCAGTCTCTCTATGTTGGAAAATTAATTCTTTTAACTGCTTTAAAAAATCTCTACATGTGCTCAGATCTTATGAACTTAGGATCAGCAATGACCTCATCACCTTCAGCTGGTCTAAAAGTTATCTTTGGCTGCTGTGTACTTTATGAAATCTTGTTAATTATGACTGTTTTTCTTAGTTATAAGTCCTTCTGGGTAAATTTTTAGAAAACATTCATTTTTATCACTTACATAACCACATAAAATATTTTCATTGGTGTCAAAATGTCATGTTATTGCCAAACAGATTCCATTTCAATTTCTAGAAATTATTGGAAAGTTAATATTCACATTTTAATGGCACCCTTGCTGTAGTCTTAAGTCATGTTTTATTGAAATTCCCAACAGAAGTCATAATTACATTGTATTTATACAGGATAAAGCACAGAAATAGACAACATTTCCAGTTAATCTCTGTGGTTAATGATTACCCTTTCCTTTTTTTGTAAAAAAAGACAAATCATGAATAAAATTCAGGGTCTTTTTGAAACTAAGTTTTCATGAAAATGATCATCATGGATACTCATCATTCACTTCTCTTTTCTGCACAGTGATATTTTAGTTTAGGAATCATAAACTGAATCTTTCCCCTGGCTTATGAAACTTTACCCTATCCATTTCTATTTAAAGTGAGGTTAGGTAAGAAAGTCATATTCCTACCTAGGCTTTTGGTTTCTCTGTAGAGATGTCAATTCAAGAAAACTCAATCTCGACATTGTTACCGAGTCCCAAGCTCGTACAGCTCACTGCATGACAAGCCAATAAATCTAGAGAAGAGTTCAGGAATAGCAGCTTTATTCAGAAAGCCATCAGTCTGAGAAGATGGTGGACTAGTGTCCCAAAGAACCATCTTACTTGAGTTAGAATTCAGGCTTCTTTTATAGTAAAAGGGAGGGGGTGTGACTGATTGTTGCAAACTTCTTGGTGCTGTAATTCTTTGTTCTTGCGGCTGTCCACGGTAGGTCTGGTCACAATGTTCCTATAACCTCCAGCAAGACAAATTATTCTTTGTTCTGCAACATTTTTTCTCTATATGAATGAAAAAGTGTTATACATTGTCCCCTACATATGAACATTCAAGTTGTGAACTTTCAAAGATGTGAACCTGTGTTCCCATGTCCAATCACGTAAATTAGTTCACGTGTCTGGTGTACATTGTCACGTGTGTGCATCCTCTACAAGTGGTTGTGCTTTTGTGTACTTTACAGTACTGTGTAGAGTACAGTATCTTTATTTCAAGCCCAGGATGTGAGTGAGTGAAATTGCAGCTTGCCTTCCATCTCCTATTGCTGACAATCCTTCAGCTCTACCATCTCCCACCTCCTCTCCCTCCTCCAGTCAGTAACTCTTCTTGCCTGTTCACTTGATGCCAGCCCCTGGATGCCAGCTGTTGTACTGGACTACTGTACTTTTCAATGTACTGTACAGTAAGATTAAAAATGTTTTCTTTATTTTTTGTGTTTGTTTTTTATGTATTATTTGTGTGTAAAGTATTATAAACCTATTACAGTACAGTACTATATAGCCGATTGTGTCAGTTGGGTACTTAGGCTAACTTTGTTGGACTTACAAACAAATTGGTCTTAACAAATGTGCTATCAGAATGGAACTCGTTCATATGTAGGGGACTTACTGTACCTTTAAAGATTAGAGCCTTGAGAATGAGCTATCCTGTATATTTCAGACTATAGGCAACTTTCTTTTACAAAAGGTGCAGAGCCAGCATGACTAAGCACAGGCAACAGAGCACAAAGATTAGAGCTAAAGGAATACATCCAATATGGAGTCAGGTTTGTTCTTCTCTGTTACAACCTCATTTCAAGAATGTAATTGTTTAACTGCAAAGCTACACTTTTGGGTAGAAAACACCCTTTGGAGGTTGCACATTGAAGCCATGTTTAGAGATCTGGAGAAATGAGTTTTTAGCAGTAATCACATTTACTTTGTCCCCAGTCTGGAAGAAGTCCCCACGAGAGCTGGAGGATGATTAAAGGGCTGACTTTGATCATGGTTGCCAGAACATGTACTGTCACTTTGAGACTTTTCTCTGCCTGGATCTTGCACATCCCCTCCTATGGACCAAATTGTGGTGCCTCCTCCCCACAATTCTTGCAGAAGCCATAACCCCCAATGTGATGGTATTTGGAGGTGGGGCCTTTGGGAGATAATTGGGCTTAAATGAGGTCAGGAGAGGGCAGGCCTTCATGATGGGATTAATGTCCTTGTAAGGAGAGACATCGGAGAGTTTGCTGTCTCTCTCTCTCCCTGCCATGTGAGTACCTCGTGAGAAGTCAGCCATCACAAGCCAGGAAAACGGCTCTCACCAGAACTCAACCATGCTGGCACCCTGATCTCAGACATCCAGCCTCCAAAACTGTGAGAAATATGTTGTTTAAGCCTCTCAGTCAGTGATATGTTGTTATGGTAGCCCTAGCTTACTAATATGTCCCCCAAGGACAAGATACTTGGAGCCAGAGCACACACAAAGGGTCTGGTGGGGAATTCAGGTGGTGTTCCAGACAGTTCAGGAACACATGTTTTACAATTTCAATTACTGCCTCTTTTAGTGTATAAATAGAACCTCAGAAGATGGTTAAGCTGAAGAGAGAGCCTTAAGAGGACAGCATTCCAGGGGGATCAATTAACAGTTTGTAAGTAAAATTATCATTTTTGCCTATACTGATTGCTAATGAAATTCTTAAAGTAGTTGTTATTCTTAAGAAAGTTGAATTGATAGTTTAAGTTATGGAATGTTCTGAGCTGGGCCCTATGCCTTCCTCATATTATTCTCATTAAATATTTGTTGATTTTATTAAAAATGTTTTCTACTTCATGGCATAAATTTAGCAAAGAATAGGAGGCCTATTCAGAAACTTTATTACATTCTTGTGAGAGAGTATACCTTTATGGCTCACTTATACTAGAAGTGGCACTAATTACTTGGGAATGTGAGTGAAAATTTTCCCTGGCAAATTTGGAAAAGCAGGTTAAAATAGCTCATATAGGGACTTCCCTGGTGGTGCCGTGGTTAAGAATCTGCCTGCCGATGTAGGGCACATGGGTTCGAGCCCTAGTCCGGGAAGATCCCACATGACGCAGAGCAACTAAGCCCGTGCGCCACAACTACTGAGCCTGCGCTCTAGAGCTCGCGAGCCACAACTACTGTGCTTGCATGCCACAACTATTGAAGCTCACGTGCCTAGAGCCCATGCTCCACAACAAGGGACACCACCGCGGTCAGAAGCCTGCACACCGCAATGAAGAGTAGCCCCCGCTCACTGCAACTGGAGAAAGCCTGTGCATAGCAATGAAGACCCAGTGCAGCCAAAAAAAAGAAAAAAAAAAAACTCATATACACATGGAGAGTTTTTCTCTCCAGTCTTGACTCAGGCACTTATTATCTTGACTTTCTGTAAGTCATCAGAGCATAAATGTAAATTACTTCTGTTTTCCCCCAGTTTTACTGAGATGTAATTGCCATATAACATTGTATAATTTTAATGTGTACAACATCATAATCTGATATATGTGTATATTGGGAAATGATCACCACAATAAATGTAGTTAACATCCATCACCTCACATAGTCACACATTTTTTTTCTTGTGCTGAGAACTTTTAAAATCTACTCTCTTGGCAACTTCCAAATATATACTACAGCATTATTATCTATAGTCATCATGTTGTACATTACATCCCAGAACTTAAATGCCTGGCATTTGTTTTTAATAAGTAGGATTTGGCAGTTTTTAGAAGTAATTTAAGGTGGAAGTTTGCACCTTTTGACCTTTTGTACCTTTTAAATTGGGTGAAGGTGATCAAAAAGTACAAGCTTCCAGCTTAAGTTACTTCTAGAAATTGCCAAATCCTACTAATTAAAAACAAATGTCGAGCACATGTCTAATATTTATTGTACTACATATTTATGCTTTTGAAATATTGCTTGAAACAGCTATCTAGGACATAGCTAGTTTTTGTCACATGTAGATCTATGTCACAACTGAATGTGTTGTGACAGAATTTTCCCTGTAGGCCTGAGTTGCATATATTCAATCGTGGTGGACAGAATAATGGTCCCCCAAAGATGTCCACATCCTAATCCCCAGAATCTGTGACAATTTTAACTTACCTGGCAAAAGGGGACTTTACATATGTGATTAAATTAACGATCTTGCAATAGGGAGATTATCCAAGTGGGCTCAATGTAATCATAAAGCTCCTAAGACGGAGGGAGCAGAGTCAGAGTACGGGTAGGAAATGTGGTGATGGATGTAGCAGTCAGATTGAGAGAGATTTGAAGATGCTGGTTTTGAAGATGGAAGAAGAGAACAAGCCAAGGAACATATGTGGCCTCTAGAAGCTGGGAATGGCCAAGAGATGGATTCTCCCCCGGAGCCTCCAGAAGGAAGGCTGCCAACCCACTTTAGACTTCTGATCTCCTGAATTATAAGATAATAGATTTGTGTTGTTTTAAGCCACTAAGTTTGTGGTAATTTATTATAGCCGCAATAGGGAAATAATACATCAATTACCACTGATTTTATTTTCTTAGTGTGGTACAACTAATAATTAAAAGCAGTTTAAACTTTAGACCCTATTTCGAACCTCTAAAGACACAAGCATGGCGGATGTAAAAGACAGGCTAATTTAAAGTTCTAGCATGTACTGGCCCCCAGCCGAAAGCTGGGGGAGATGGTAGTGGGTATAGTGTGCAGTCCTTTAATATCCAGCACCCTTAGACCTGCACCGTCTACCCACCTGGGGCTACTGAGCCCTGAAAATTCAGCCAGTGTGAAATGAAATGTGCTGCAAGTGTAAAATACACCATGAATTGTAAAGAAGACTGTAAAATATTTCATTAATAATTTAAAAATATTGATCACATGTTGAAACATTACTGTTTTGAATATATTGGGTAAAATATAGTATTAAATTAAATTGCAATTTCTTTTTACTTCTTGATTGGGAAATGAAACCATTTTCATTACAAATATATGGGTGAGTCATATGTTTTTATTGGGTAGTGCTGTTCTAAACAGATAATGCTATTAATGATGTAATTAACAAGATATAGATTATTTACATGCCGATTAATGTATTATTGAGTAATGAATATGCAAATGCAGTCGAGAGTTAATAGGTTTATTTATGTACATTTAATGCATTTTACAATTAATATCTCCATTTTTTATAGTCACATCCTCCTAGAGTCTGATCTCCATAATCAGATTCGACATTTGGGATACATGCGCCTTTTTACCTGCAGGCAGTAAGGATAGTTTTGAATCGCTTAGATTTTTTTGTCTTCTCCCAAAGACCCCATGGACATCGCATCTTTCTTTTTCTGAAGAAATAGAATTTCTTTTGAAATCCAGTCAATGTTTCATAAAGGCATCTAGCCAGTGTAATTTCCTGGACCAGATTAATGTTTGTAGGATCAAGAAATCTTAGGAAACTAAACAGAATCTGTAAGCAATTATATTTTGGGTGATGATTACCTTAGAGTTCAGTGAAGAAAAAACTATATATGTGTGTGTTAAGAATATATATGTAATGTATATAAATACATGTATTATGTATATATACATAATTATGCATAAAGAATACATGTTATATGTACATGTATATGTGTTATGTATCAGTACATATATATTATGTAATATACATATATTATGTGTATATATACATTATATATACACACATATTCCTAATACACATACATATATAGTTATATAAATGCAAAACCAAAGTGATGAATATTTGATAAAAGGCAAAGACTTTGCCTTCTGGGCACTCCATGACATTTTGGGGGTGCCAAATATCACCTAGGACAAGATGTTCATGGTTTGACCCTCAACCTGAGCAAATCTATGTATTAAGGAAATTTATACAAACATTACAATTTCAATAAGTGAGTAAATGTTGTAAATGATTCTTAGTGGGTTGATTTCTCCTTAAATTACTTGGATCATCCTTCCCTACCTCCAGTTCTCCCCTGTATTTTGTAGGGGCTACCACACCCAGTATCTCCTGCTTGGTGTGAGTATTGACCATCTAAAGGGGTCTGTAATGAAATGGTAACCTTTGAAGGGGTTTCCCCACTTTCTGATAATATTCCTGTGTATGCTTATCATTGTGGTATATGTTCAGGAAGTAGGGAAAGCTTTTCAAGGAATACTTGTATTGGATGGAAGTCAACTACCAGAAGCTAACATCCAACTGAAATTCTATTGGCAAAAGGTCTTGTTTCTTTCCCAGTGAAAAGTGGAATGTATATTTCTTGGCTTGCCAAGAGTACAAAAACATCTCATTCATTAAAAGAACTTAGCTTTCATGTTTTAAATAAATAATTCTCCTGATTTCTTAGATAACACACCAATTAAATATAAATGCACTTATGAAGAACCTGGTGCAAGGGGTTATCCCAAATAGCACTTCAAGTCTAAGTGCCCTTGGTTAACGTTGTCAAGGCATGAGGCTGAGTGAGGACACGGCAAGTTTACCTGCCTTGGGGCATTACTGAGACCAGCTGGCTCTCCTAGAGCCATAAAACTTTTTACTATTTTTTCTGCATATATTATGCCACGGAACTGTGTGACCTTCTGGGACTTCTGCTCCTTGTAAAAAGGCCGAACATTTTTGTTGGCTGAAGTGCAGGGTGAGAATTGCTCATCATCCTTGCAGAGCAACTGGAGACCTCTTTCGGGGTTCATTGGTTAACCTGCACTGGAGGGCAGTTAATGAGCCAATGAGGGAAATGTTAACATTAAATTAAAATATGTGAAGAAGGTTCCTATGAGCATCAGAAGAGCTAGATGCATTAGGGGCATTGAGAGTCAGAATTCAGGGAAAGAACAAAGTGTTTTGTTCTTTTCTAAGTCATGCAGAGCTCATTATCCTTGATGGAAATCAAATTTACAGGGCTGAGTGCCTTGAATAAGTCAGAGGTTGGAAACCCTTTGACTCAACTTTATTGGCCAAAAAATTTCTCTAAAGAGAAGCTTGCTTGACCTACTGTGAGAATATTTATTACTTTCATAAATAATCAATACACATATTTCTACATATAGTTTCATCACATTTGAAAAAACTTCTTATTGGTATAGAAGGTATAGATGAATTAAAACCAAATGCCCAAAATTTGCTCCCAGAGAGTATGGAATTGGCCTTAGAAGAATGTGATCTTTGGGCTGATAGGTAAAGCATGGTTTTAGATGTCTCTTCCTGGTATATCCTACTGAATTCTTAAGATTCTCAATGGTTATCATTGAGCCAGTCCGATCAGCCCAAAGAATGACAAGGCAGTATAATGCAGCAAATTAATTAGGCCTTGAAATCAGCAAGCCAGTTACCAAATCCCTATTAATTTCTGTCTTATTTGACATAGCAGATTTAGTAGTATAGAGTATAACAAAATAGTTTACTATTCTACCCAATAGACTTTATTCTACTAAATAGAATTCTATTCTACTAAATAGAATTTAGTAGTATATAGTGTACTAAAATAATTGTGCAGAGTTTTATTCAGCTCTTTTGGTTGTAAAGACTAGAGAGTCATCTATTCCAATAATATAAAAAGTTTTAATGTAGCAGTATACATATATTGTTTAGAAAAATAGTCTCTCAGAAACCCAAGCACAGGGTTCACAGTAGAAGAATCTCTATAGAAAATGGAAGAGGAACTGGGAAATGATTTGGAACCTAACACAAGTCTGGGATCCTCAGAAGAACAGATCCTGGGTCTGTTCATTTCGATCTGGGTGCCTAAGTTTTTTTTTGGCTCTGGCTCCCTCTGCCCAGATGGAGCACCCATGACTTTCATTTGCGTTGTGAACACATCTCCTTTCACAGGCTATGGAACTGGTGTGGTAATCTGCTGGGGGCTGCAATTCTGGTGTGGTTAAGTGGGGGCTGGGACCACAGTTGGGACCAGTGACCCAGGATGCACAGGACAGTATGTGGGCACTGCCATGGCCATCGTCTGCCAAGGCCCAGGAACTGTCTAGGGAGCACAACCATGGGGAAGAGGCTGTGGACCTTCAGCAGGCTCCACCTGCTTGGCCAGAACCGGCACCCCAGCTCCTGATGTATTCTGTTGGGTGTCCAACTTTAATATGAAGACACCATGTGTCCATATGAAGACACTCTATATCCAGTACCTTCTCTATGGCGACTGAATGACCTACTTTTTCTGTATTTCACTACACAGATTCCTAGAACAGGCATTCTGTTCTGGATAAGCATTTACTGGCCAGGACATATTGTAGTCCAATGACAAGACTATGGATTGGCCAGCCATAGGACAGGTCTTTGTCCCAAACTTGGGTGGTAATTAAGGGACTATCCCTTTAGCAGGGAGAATGGGTGGATATCTTACTTTTGCTGGGGTTGTTGGTATAACTGGCACAATGACTGATATGTCTGATGGTTCCTGGGAGATTGTTATGGTTGGATTTGATCTACATGCCATCCTGTTTTCTGATTACATTTCTCTACCATCACTGGGGCACAGGTGGAAATAAGGCAAAGGCCTTTATTTGAGAACACATTTTCTGAATGTCCATTCAGTGAAACTCAGAGACCGTCTCTAGGTAAGACTCAACTTTTTAAACTATTCACTTCACAAATGTAAAGCATAGAGGTTTTCCTACAGGGAAGTGACAGAGCAGAGCTAATCCTGAGCAAAAGGGCCAAGTGGGTAATGAAGTTTTGTTATCAGGAACTTTCTTTCTTCTCCAACCCAGAGCCATTTTATACCCCATTACATTAAAGGCAGCTGTAGTTTGGTAAGAAGAGGATGTGACTTAGAATCAGAAGATATGCTTAAATCGCACCTTTGACCCATATCCTGTGCCTTGGGTAAATAAACGAGCTTCTCTGAGCCTTAAATTCCTCATTGTAAAGTGCAACTATCATACAAGGTTGTTTTTTCTACCGTGTGAAAGAGATGGGCATACGGTACATGATTGTTTAATAAATACTTTAAAAAATCAGAGGTCGAAGGGGCACCTAAGAGCTCTTATTTTATAGATGTGGGAACTGGGGTCCAGAGATGTTATTTCACTTGTTTAAGTTCAACCAGCTACTTAATTGCAATCAAAACTAGACCCCAGGTCTCCTGATTTCCCAGGCCAATGTGTTTGCAAATTCCCTCTAAGTTTCTCCACAATTCTCAAAACTTGCTCTTTAGAAAGACTGTGTAGGTGTGCAAAGTTATAGCTTCTAGTTTCTTTAGATGAACAAAACATATTTTTATAATTAGAGTAGAAATTCCCAAGGTTATTTTTTTTTTAAAAAAAGAAAATATCTGATTCTTATTTACTGTGAAGAATGAATTAAAGTTAAATAAATTACTGTCCTAGGTGAACATGTGTTTAGTAACTCAAGTCTTAGAGAAGTGAAACTCCTTAACTAGGCATTCCTGGGCCTCCCTGGCCTCTTACAGTCACTCTGGCCACATGATTTCCTCCTGTGGCTCTAAGGCTGAGAGCAATGCCAAGCCTTCTAATTGACAGTCAGATGCTTCAGACTGAACGACCACAAAACCCAAGGTGATCTGGGTTCACCTGGCTGAAGTGTGCTCTGTGCCATGCATTCCTTTGTCTTGTGAGCAAAATGTGGCATGGTTCAGTGGAAACTTCGTGTAATCCTCTATATTTTCAATTACCAAGGAATTCTTTTAAGAAATGTTAAAGGACTAGATTCCAGAGTTTCTTAGCAGAATACAATTGGTTTGTCTATACATAATTGTTATTTTCTTTGCCCAGGAGTGCAAGATTTTTCTTCCACTTATTATAATTTCCTCACAAACAACTATTGTCTATTTTGTGCAAAGCACCATGGGATATACAAAATGGTATTTGACACTGTCTTTCCTAAAGGAACCTATTTCCTTGTTGAGATGAGAGCAGAAGCTCCATGGGACCTTATCTGTCTTATTCACTGTTGGAGTTCAGTGCCTAGACCATTATCTGGCACAGAATAGACACTCAGGAAATATTTGTGGAATGCATGAACGAATATACCTATATCAAACGTTAATTATAGCTAATGCTTACGTAGCTAATATTTATGCCCACTAGTTTTCCAAGTACAATTGCTACTTCATTTGATCTTCACAACTCTATGAGGTAGGAACTATTAATACACCCATTTTGAGGATGGGGAAACTGAGGCTTAGAGAGATTAAGTAACTATCCCAAAGTTGCACACTGGTGATACTGAGATTTATATCAAAATCATCTGGCTCTGAAGTCTGTGTCCTTAACCACTATGCTCTGTTGCCCCTGCATGTTATGCTTCCTTAGGGCTAAAGACACTCCTTCCATGATTTTTAGAACTAAAATCAAGGAGTGTTGTATGGGTGAGGGATAAATAAGGAGCTTGGGATTAACATGCACACACATATCTATCTATGTAAGATAGATAACCAACAAGGACCTGCTGTATGGCACAGGGAACTCTACTCAGTATTCTGTGGTAACCTACATGAGAGAAGAATTGAAAAAGAATGACTATATGTATATGTATGACTGAATCACTTTGCTGTACATCTGAAACTAATACAACATTGTAAATCAACTATACTCCAAAAAATTTTTTAAAAATCAAAGGGTATTTATAATGGAATCACATATGCAGCATTAACAACAAGAAAGCTGGAAAGTTTTGTAGAGTAAGAAACAGATGTAGGACCAAAGCCTAAGGGGTAAGAAGGATTTAAACAGACGAGAAGTAGAATTCATCTCTCTTTGACTTCTAGGAGAAGATGACCTTGGAAATTCTCTTTATAATATGGTTATGTTATAATCTTATACAATATTATAGTATTATTTAAAAATTTTAACCAGTTTCATCATCTTAACTAGTTAGCGTGGGTGAGAATCCAGTCTTGTTCATCTTTCTATGCCCCCTTAATGCTAGGTTGGGTCCCTTCCCATTGATTTGAAAGAAATTGAATTATCACTAGGTGGTAACTTGATGGGCTGGAGAAAGCTAGCTACACCAAAATACCCTTGCCAAATTTGAATTCTGATAAGCTTGCCTCTTTCATGCTTTTCTCCAACTCTTCTTTTTAAGAAATCCTCAGAAAATAACACAAACACGATTACTCATATGAAATCATTTTTGACATCTTCAGAGATTTCTCTAGGTTCTGGCCCAAGTCTGACTGTTGTTCTCTTCTACCTACATTCTTCCTACACTTGAGGGATTTCAAAAAATGTCCTTAATGATTGGACCTTGTTTTAATTTTCTCTAACTTATTTATTTTCTCTTGAGGTTAAGAACATTTTGTAAATTTGCAAATACCAAAAGTATTTTGCACACATGTAATAAGTTTAAGAAAACAATCAGATCAGATTCAGAATATCTCCCCAAGGAAAGGAAGTGCACAAAATAGTCAAATGAGTAATTGAAAAACAAAGCAAGGGGACTAAAATATCTCCCCGAACTAGTTCCTAAGATAGGCCTTTTTTTCCATTATGAAACACTGACTAGTCTGCACTGTTTTTTTAAAAAAAAAATATATATATTTATTTTTGGCTTCGTTGTGTCTTCGTTGCTGTGCGTGGTCTTTCTCTAGTTGCAGCGAGCAGGGGCTACTCTTTGTTTCAGCATGCAGGCTTCTCATTGCGGTGGCTTCTCTTGTTGCGTAGCATGGGCTCTAGGCACGTGGGCTTCAGTAGTTGTGGCACGCAGGCTCAGTAGTTGTGGTGCATGGGCTTAGTTGATCCATGGCATGTGGGAATGTTCCTGGACCAGGGCTCGAACCTGTGTCCCCTGCATTGGCAGGTGGATTCTTAACCACTGCGCCGCCAGGGAAGTCCCTGCACTGTTTGTTTTTTGAAGTGAAACTTTGATGGGAAAATTCATAACTGAATCCATTGTGTATTTCACACTACCATTAACATTCTTTTTCTTGCCAGATATTTTGCTATGAACATAAGCATTTATCCTCGATATGTTTTCCAGCTTCTTCAGGTGTTCATTTTTCTTGTTGCCAATAAATATTCCACTAAATTTTCAAGTCACTCTTCCTGAAAGGTAGGACTGGTTCACCATATCTCTGTAGAGACTAATAATAAAAGCATATTTTCTTTTGTTAATCCATAATGAATAACACAAGCTCCTGGTTTGAATTTTACTCCACTGAGTATGATCTCCTTAGTCTGAAGGTTTGATGTTGATAAACAAGTCAGTTTTGGAAATGCCTGGGATCTGAAGAAGAGTGGCAAGCTATGTATGATGTAACTGACAGGTTGATAAAATGACTGAAATTGCTAAATTGACAGAAGGACCAACGTTGATAAATTGATAAGTAAACATTTCTTGAGCACCGACTATATGCAAAGCCAACTTCAACTTGAGATTTGCTATCCATTAAACAGAGGTGAGGATGTAGGGGCTTGATGTACAGACCTCGTTAGTGATGTGTTTCCTGATTCCCTACCAGCAAATCACGGACAAGAATGAACTCTTCTCAGCTTGCTGTTCTAACTTACTTCAACTGGGCAAGAATTTGACTTCCACATGCAAATCAGTGGGTCTTTGTAACTGACACTTTAATGCATTCTGCACCATAGCGGTGCCACCATATACTACTTCTGGCTTACTTTGGAGTTCACACAAACTTTTTTCTTGGTCTGGATCTCATCTTGCAAAGAGACACTCCCCATGTCTGCAAGATCTAATTATATCTATTTGCGTAAGTCAGACTAAAACAAATACTGATAGGCTTATCATGAGTTCATTCATTATGTCTGGGATTCAGGAGACTATAAAGAAACATGAATAATGGGAGTAGAAACAGTAGTAAAAATAATAGTAAAAATTAGTTGGAATGGTAAAAGATGTAGTTAATGTTTACTGAATGCCTAACCCTGACATTATGCTAGTTTCTTTATGTGCAATAACTTCCTTTTACAGAAGAAGAAATTAAAACTCAGAGAGGCAAAATAACCTCTCCCAAAGCTTACACAGTCCCAGTGGTGGAGCTGGGAAATGCATTTTTATTTAAAGTTTAGCAGAACTCACCATCTGGGTGTGTTTTTTTAAGAGGGGAAGTTTGTGAATATCATTTCAATTTCCCACTTTCCATTGGATAGATTGAGTTTTCTTCTCTGTGCTTAAAAGCTGTGCATTCATAGGGAGGGTGGGAGGGAGGGTGACGCAAGAGGGAAGAGATATGGGGATATATGTATATGTATAACTGATTCACTTTGTTACAAAGCAGAAACTAAGACACCACTGTAAAGCAATTATACTCCAATAAAGATTTTTTTTTTTTTTTTTCCGATACATGGTCCTCTCACTGCTGTGGCCTCTCCTGTTGCGGAGCACAGGCTCTGGACACGCAGGCTCAGCGGCCATGGCTCACAGGCCCAGCTGCTCCGTGGCATGTGGGATCTTCCCGGACCGGGGCACGAACCTGTGTCCCCTGCATCGGCAGGTGGATTCTCAACCACTGCACCACCAGGGAAGCCCCAAATAAAGATGTTTAAAAAAAAAAAAAAAGCTATACATTCTATTTTCATTCTTACAGTGGTTACTCCTTTCCCTAAGCTTATTGTCATATTTATTTATCCTTTTATGGACATGTGGCTTGCTCGGATCTCCCCGACCAGGGATTGAACCCAGGCCATGGCAGTGAAAGCCTGGAATCCTAACCACTAGGCCACCAGGGAACTTCCTGTCATATTTATTTTTGTCTATTGAGTGCTGAAACTTTTCAGTGTCTGTATTTCCCCTGAACCAGACAAGTAATGCTCTCATGTCACTTTGTTCTCTTCCCCCATCACTACCCCACATCTTATGCTGATATTCTCTAGAATAATTCTAGGTCACTAAGGGCAAATATTATCTTTTTCTTTGGTTCTAGCCTTTTTTTTTTCTTTTGGCCACATCACGCAGCATGTGGGATCTTAGCTCCCTGACTAGGGATCAAACCTGGGCCCTGGCAGTGAAAGCACTGAGTCCTAACCACTGGACCACCAGGGAATTCCTGGTCCTAGACTTTTAAAGACAACTTTCATGTTGTTTAAGTCTTCTCTGCCCTGATTGTTTTTGTCTGCTTGTTCTATCAGTTATGAAAGAGGTATGTTAAAATCTCTCATTACAATTGTGAATATTCTATTTTTTGTTTTAGATTTTTCAATTTTTGCATTATAGATTTTCAACCTATGTTTCTAGACAACAAAGTTCAGAATAATTATATATTCTTGGGGAAATGAATCTTTATCATTGTGAAATGTTCCTTTTCATCTTTGGTAAAGCTTCTTACCTGAAAGTCTATTTTGTGTGATAGTAGTATAGCTACACTAGGCTTTGTTTGGTGTTTATCATGTTTTAGCTTTGTCCATCATTTTACTTTTACTCTTTCTGTTTTTTTTTTTCTTTTTGGTTAAGGTGTATGTCATGGACAGAATGTTTCTTCCTCCCACCCAAAGACACATGCTGAAGTCCTAACCCCCAGTGTGGCTGTACTTGGAGATGGGGCCTCTAAGTGATGTTGAAAACTCTGTGACTGGTGCCGAATCGAATCTCGCAGACAGATTTTTGAGTGAAGTAAAAAAGAATAGCTTTATTGCTTTGACAGGCAAAGGGAGACACAGCAGGCTCGAGCCCTTGAAAAACTGTGTGTCCCAACCCTGGAGGTTTTGGTGAGGAGTTTTATAGCAATGGCTCAAGGGAGGGGTTGCTGATAAGATTAGGGTGTGTGCAGGGCCTGCACTCCTCTAATCTGGTCTCAGGTAATCTTTTGATGAACTTCTCTGATTCCTTTAATCTGGCCTCAGGTGGTCTTCTCTGGAATGAAGAATGTTACATCTTCCATTTGTTGGGGGTTTTAGTTCTATAAAGAGCTCAAAGGTATTGATATGTGTATCCCTTGAGGCTGAACCAGGACCCTGCCCCAAGGCTGCACTATTGTTTCTTGGCTGTTCCTCCCTTGTCTCTGCATTCACTCCCTTCCCTGATTAGCAACTGTTCAAATCTGCCCTTTGGAACTCAGGGAAGGTCACAGAGGCTGGAGTCTGCTCCCTACAAACAAGCAATGGGGGACACAGAAAGGCTTCCATGCCCAGGAGCCCCACAAGGTCCTGCTCATTTTCATGAGGAAGTAATTAAGGTTAAATGAGGTTTTAAAGGTGGGGCCCTGATCTGATAGGATTAGTGTCCTTATAAGAAGAGACCTCAGAGAGCTTGCTCTCTTTTTCTCTGCTTGTACCCAGAGAAAAAGCCATGTGAGGACATAGCAAGAAGATGAAAATCTTTGAGCTAGGAAGAGAGCTATAACCAGGAACCTTAATCTTGGACTTCCCAGCCTCCAGAACTGTGGGAAAATAAGTTTTTCTTATTTAAGCCACCCAGTTGATGATATTTTGTTATGGCAGCTGAGGCTGACTGATACAGATTTTGGCTGCTGTAACAAATACCTGAACATGTGGAAGTGGCTTTGGGCCTAGTAGTCAGAGGATGGGAGAGTTTTGAGGTGCATGCTAGAAAAAGCCTAGATTGTGTGAATGGAGGGCTGGTATAAGTACAGATGCTACAGGCAATTTCAGTGAGGTCTCAAACGCAAAGGAGGAATAGGTTATTAGAAACTGGAGGCAAGGCAAACCTTGTTATAAAGTGGCAAATAATTGGCTGAATTATGTTTCAGTGTGAGCAATGAAATTGGATATTTAGCTGAGGAGGTTTCTAAGTAAAGGATTGGGAGAGCAGCTTGCTTTCTCTTTACCATGTATAGTAAAATCGGAGAGGACAGAGATAAATTTAAGGAATTGTTAAGCAAAAAACAACCAGAACTTGAAGGTTTGGAAAATCTCAGCTTATTCATGTTGCAAAAAATGAGGAACTGCATTCTGAAAAGAACAATAAGGGTGTGGCTGAACAACCATTTGATAAAGAGATAATGGGTGCCTCCGGATTTGATCAACTATCTCAGCAGAGGACAGGGATAGCGATGAGATTATACTAACAGAGACACTGCCAGTTTGAACTAAAGGGGACAGAGAAAGTGAAACAGAACGAAGGCTGTTATACTTCTAGGATTCTACAGGACTGGATGATTCAGCTGCAAACGTGGTTCACTCTTCAAGAAAAGGGAAGTACAGTTGACCTTGAACAACATGGGGGGTTAGGGGCACTGACCCTCCCTGTAGTCAAAAATCAAGTATAACTTTTACAGTGGACCCTCTGTATCCACAGTCCTGCATCCTCGAGTTCAACCAACTTCTGATCATAATCAGTGAAAAAAATCTGCGTGTAAATGGATCCACACTGTTCAAACCTGTGTTGTTCAAGGACCAACTGTATAACCCTGAAGGTGATTCAGAGACCATCAGGGCTGCCACTCCCACCACAGGACCAGGGGGGCAAGGCTGCTTCCTCCTTGGTTTCAGAGGGTTGGGCCCCCTCCTTGTTTTCAGCAGGCCAAAATGTGGACCTTAAATCCCGTAACAAGTGTCCTTATAAGAGTGAGACAGCAGGAGATTACACACAGACACACAGAGGAGAAGGCAAAGTGGGCATAGCAGCAGAGATTGCAGTGATTGATGCAGCCACGAGCCAAGGAATGTCTGGAGCCACCAGAAGCTGAAAGAGGTAAGGAACAAATTCACCCCTAGAGGCCTCAGAGTGAGTATGGCCCTACTGGCACCTTGATTCCAGGCTTCTGGCCTCTAGAATTGTAAGCAAATAAATTTCTGATTTTGGCAATTTGTTGTTAGAGGAAACTAATACAACAGGAAACTAATACAACCCACAGCCTTTTCTAAAGTGATTCTCCCCTTCTCTCCCAGCCATTTGAAATCCCATTATCTTGTTTATTTCACCTTGAGTTTAACCTCACTTCTCTGAGCCTTAGCTTTCTTATGTATAAAATAAGGGGGTTGACCTGGATATAGTACAATAATAACTTGTCTATCAGACAGGAGGCATGAGCTAAAATAAATGACCCCTTCAAACTCTATCTTTATTTTGTCAGAATATTCTAACCCCCCAATTCAAATAAATTTACAAATAACCCATTCATTTTTTAAAAAATTATTTTATTATTTATTTTTGGCTGTGTAGGGTCTTAGTTGCAGCACGTGGGATCTTTGTTGAGGCATACGGGATCTCTCCTTCTGGCGTGCGTGGGCTTCTCTCTAGTTGTGGCATGCGTGTTCCAGAGAAAATGAGCTCTGTAGTTTGCGGCACATAGGCTCTCTAGTTGCAGTGTGGGCTTAGTTGCCGCGTGGCATGTGGGATCTTAGTTCCCTGACCAGGGATCAAACCCGCATCCCCTGCATTGTAAGGTGGATTCTTTACCACTGGACCACCAGGGAAGTCCCGCAGCCCATTCATTTTATATTAGGCAGCTTTTTGTTTTAAGTTACACCCAGATAAATGGAAGCAGTGAGAGAAAGAAAGAAAATGCAGGGAAAGCAGTTCTGCTTTCCCAGCTTCTGTTTCTTGATTCCAATTTCTGGCTCAAGGATCACCAGCCTCTGAAGCCCCAAGGATCCCCTTTCAGGAATTGTTCAGTATTTCTGGGTGCTACTGGCAAGCTTATTGCACAGACAAGGATAATTGGAGAAAAGTTGGGAAAATGGAAATTGGTAAAGGGAAGGAATAATCAATAAAAGAGATAAAGGAGAGAGAAATAAAGGAAGGCAGTATGCTGAGGAGAAAGAGATTGGAAAGTAGTATTTTGCGGAAAGTAGCATGTGATGACCCCACCTCAGCAAAGCAGATTACTTCATTAAAAACAGCACTGTCATATTAAATTATATTATGAAAAAAGGGCATTTCAGGTTGTTGAATTATGAGAAGTACAAATGGTTTAACTCTCAAGGGCATGGCTTGGATGAGAATCCACCCTCTTCCTAGCTCTGGTACCTTAACTTCTTTAAACTGTCATTTCCTCATTTGTGAAATGAGTGTCATAATAGTAGCTACATCCTTTGGTGTTCTGGGGATTAAATAAAGTATTCATAGTTAAAATCCTGGGGACTTCCCTGGTTGTCCAGTGGTTAAGAATTCACCTTCCAATGCAGGGAACTCGGGTTCGATCCCTAGTCTGGGGGCTAAGATCCCACATGCCATGAGGCAACTAAGCCGTGTGCCACAACTACTGAGCCCACACACTCTGGAACCCACACGCTACAACTAGAGAGAAGCCCGCATGCATCAACAAAAGATCCCACGTGCTGCAACTAAGACCCGACACAGCCAAAAAAAAAAAAAAAAAAATCCTGGCACATCGTAAGTACTCAGTAAGTGTTACGTACTTTATTATTATTATTGTTATAGTGATTATTATTGGCATACTAGGTCAGTAATAGAGAATTATAAGCCTCGAATTTTAATTCAGTCCTAACTAGAAATTATAACTCAATCTAGCAGCTATGTGTCAGCTAGTTTAATGAATCAATTAGTTTAATGTATGAAATTTAAATTATATCTATCTGTATCTAGTTTCTTTTTATAATAACATTGAATTTTCTTTTTCAAGTCTGTTTGCTAAGAATGGAAAAGAGCTTCCCTATAATAGAAAGAAGTTTTGTTTAATAGTTTTAAAGACCAATAATTTCTAAGTTTGTGAACTTCTGACTTTAAATGTGGTTGTAGAATGTAACCTGTGTGTTTATCATCATGGTTTGTTATGTGGCGTTGCATATGTTGGTTAAAGTAAATTATATTTATTAGAATGTGTTTGTTATAGGAGTTACATTTATCCACCAAACCTTATAATATACACGCCAGCACTATAATCCTTAGCTCACTATCCATCATTTCTCATTTGAATCTGTGACTTCATTAGAACATCAGTGACCTTTGTCTCTACGGGCATATTTGTGATAAACTTAATTATTCTAACAGATTTAATTGACAAAGTAAATGCAAGACTTTCTCTGTCATTAGAAACACAGAATTCTAGAAAGAACATTATGTCTTTAGGAGATGTCTTCCAGGAAAGACAAATCTGTAAAAATTCTTCATGTCATCAGAGTTTATACTATTATTCTGGAGTGGGAGGTTATTATTCCTATTTTGCCAAAGAGTACAAGGGGATCAGTAGCTTCATGAAGGCCAATAGCTACTCTCTGGTGTGACCAAGACCATAATCGGAATCATCTGTTACGAATTCTCCTTCCAGTCCATAACATTACTGTACAAACTGAAATACTTAAGTGACACCAAAAAAACAAATAAATCTTAAATCAGATGTAAACTCTTTAAATAGTCTCTGGATACAAAAGCTGCTTAGAAACTAACAAAAATTATTTTCCTTATTGGACGGAATGCTAATAAGTCATTTTGCTTGTGAAAATTCATTAAAGTCTCTATGTGAACAGCATTAAAAGTGTACTACCTATTAAAAGTTACCTATTTGCTTATTTTGCCCACCATTTTCAGAAATGAGATTTGGCATTTCAACAAAATTAATGACCAACTCATTTTAGGTCACCAATTCCTTGCAGTTGACTATTATTCCCCAGAAATTTCCCTGAGCCAAGTCTTATAGCCAAAGTAATTCTTTAACAAAAAAGTCATAATTGTGAATAGGCATAATAACTCCAAAAATTTACACGAAATAGATGGAGCTGCCAATGTTCAACAAATAAACAGGATAAATGAATGGTTTATATGTAAAAGAGTAAATGAATAAGAAATAGTACACTCACATTTTCATCTGCCAAAAATAATCACCTTTGGTTGTTTTGGGTAATGTCAATTATTGAAATAATTAAGGGAATATGGAGAAATCCAGAGACAAAAATATTGAATGACCAATCATTGTGTAAATGTCTATTCTGTATATGACATTTCCATAGATTCTGTGGCAGATAAAAACAAGTGTAAGGCACAGCTGCTGTTTCCAAAGACTTCACAATTTGATTTGCAAAACAATATTTGATACAGAAATAACAGAACTTTAGAGCATGAATCAAATACAGCAAGTTTTATAACTGAAATACATCTTAGAGATCACCTACCTAATCTTCATTGTTAAAAAAGTAATTTAGTGAAAACTTAAAATGATTCAGCTCCTTATATTTGTAACCGACATGACAGGCTCACTCCTTTTGTATTTTTAACTTTCTCCCTTCATACTGAATGCTATGGTGTCAGTTGACCATATGAATTAAATCACAAATTCAATGAATAATTCATTGACTTATGAATAAAAATTGAGTTTTCAATTCATATATTGAAATTCTGACTCACAAGGCAAAGGTATCAGGAGGTGGGGCTTTTGGGAGGTGATTAACTCATGAGGGTGGAGTCCTCATGAAGGGGATGAGTGCCCTTATAAAAGATCTCAACCTTAGAGATCTCTTAACCTGAAGTTCATGTACTTCTAGAGATCTGGTGACCATCTGAATGTCCAAGAGGGCATTTTCTTCTAGAGGAAGAGTGTCTAGCTTTGTTCAGTTTCTCCCTGATGCCTGTTATCCTCCAGAAGTTAAGGACCCTTTATTTCCCTAAAGCCTGGTGATAGAGGCTTATTGCAACCCACAGTAGCAACCCAATAGAATAAAGTGGAACCTCAGTATACCTTTTTTCAAAAGCTAAAGTTCAAAGAGTTCATTTATTAATACCTTAAAAACAAACAAACATTGAGGAAAAGGATAGATAGCAGTGGGCTTTTGGGGACATGTTGACATGAATTTGGTTCCTTTTCTCTCTACAGGGAGACACTGTGGGGGATAAGAGGCTGAGGTTTCCACACTCAGGCCTAGGGGGCCAGAGGATGCTTCTCCTTCCAACACTCATGAGAGTCCAGCCATTCAGAATTCTCCACGCCATGACTGGGGTCCCCGTGAAACTGTCAAAGATAAAGAACAACAAATCTAAGGTTCTCATAAGTGAGAGAGAAAAAAATATCAGGCAGAAAACCTAGAGCACAAATTCAGCAGAAGCGAATTGTTGGAAGAGCAGAAGAATAATTAAATTAAAAACGGAAATTTGCTTAAGAGCAGCAGATAAAAGGCTTCTTTGAACTTGACAACATGATTTCTGAAATAAACAACTCAGTAGATGAGTTGAAGATAAGGATGGTTGTTGTGGATGTTTGAATTGGTCAGCTGATGATCAGCTGAAAGGACTCTCTCAAAGCACAAATGAAAGCCCTAATTGGAAATGTAAGCAACCTGGATATATAATTTGAGGATCACTATCATGGAAACAATCAACATTCCTAAAGGGAAAAAAGACCAGATGGAAGAAAAGCATAATTAAACAAATACTAGTAAAATATTTATCTGAAGTAAATAAAGTCTTGAGACTGTCAGTTGTAAGGGCTGCCCAAATTACAGGCTTTACTGATGAGAAAAGACACAATTACTGATAAAGAGAGAGACACATATACTGATAAAGTCCTCCCAACTTTAATAATGAAGAGAATATTATAATGTTCTAGGCAGGAGGAACAAACAATCAGCCAAAGCAAATATCCAGGAAGCACTGGACAAATGACATCCTTTATTTATATTTCAAATTAATTTACTGAATG
Organism: Monodon monoceros; assembly: GCF_005190385.1. Classification (NCBI taxonomy): domain Eukaryota; kingdom Metazoa; phylum Chordata; class Mammalia; order Artiodactyla; family Monodontidae; genus Monodon; species Monodon monoceros. Next base: position 15,910,775 of record NW_021703767.1, read on the forward strand.
CTGATAGATAGTGGAGTAGCACCAATCAAAGAGTTGCAACACAAAGTATTCTCAAATAAGATATCATTGACCTGTCAGAGTGAAAGAAATATATGTGAGCATAAACAAGAATTCAGAGAGTATATCAACCATACACCTCTTTAAGAAAAGTACTTGTGGAAATCCTCTAACTGAACAACAAATGAACCACAACAGAAGTCTTAAGATGGAGAAAATATAGCGGCAAGGTAACAGTGGTGAGCAGCAGTAAATGTCTTTTTCCTTCCTCCTTCCCTCCCTCCCTCCCTCCCTTCCTTCCTTCCTTCCTCCTTCCCTCCCTCCCTCCCTCCCTCCCTTGTTTCCCTCTATACATCTACCTGAATAAGAATATGATAGCTCAAAATGTGATCCATATGTACCATGCAAGGTCTTTGAAACAGGAAGAATAAGCTTTAAGTAAATTTCCTTTCTTTCTTTTTAAACCACTTTATTGTGTATACACATTTAATGTATAAAAATTGATGAGTTTGGAGATACATACTTGTGAAACCATCACCGTAAAGAATACCATAAATACATCCATCACTTCCAAAAGTTTCCTCCTGCCCTCTTTATTTATTTTTATTTTTTATTTTTGTGATAAGGACACTTAGCCTCTTAGTAAGGTTTCAAGTAGAGAATACAGTATTGTTAACTATAGACAGTGATGTACAGAAGATCTCTAGGATTTATTCATCTTGCATAACTGAAACTTTGTATGCTTTGGCCAGTACCTTCTTGTTTTCCCCTCCCCCCAGCACCTAGTACCACCCTCTGCACTCAGCTTTTATGAGTTTGACTATTTGAAATTCCTCCTATAAGTGGGATCATGTAGTATTTTTTCTTCTGTGTCTGGCTTATTTCACTTAGCATAACGTCCTCCAAGTTCACCACGGTGTTATGTGTGATAGGATTTCCTTCTTCTTTTTTAATTTTTTTATAAATTTATTTATTTTATTTTATTTATTTTATTTTTGGCTGTGTTGGGTCTTCGTTGCTGCATGCGGGCTTTCTCTAGTTTCGGCGAATGGGGCTACATTGCGGTGCACATGCTTCTCATTGCAGTGGCTTCTTTTGTTGCAGAGCATGGGCTCTAGGCGTGTGGGCTTCAGTAGTTGTGGCACACGGGCTCTAGAGTGCAGTCTCAGTAGTTGTGGTGCACAGGCTTAGTTGCTCCATGGCATGTGGTATCTCTGTGCCCTGCATTGGCAGGTGGATTCTTAATCACTGCGCCACCAGGGAAGTCCCAGATTTCCTTCTTTTTAAGGTGGAATAACATCCCATTGTGTGTATATACATTTCTTTATCTATTCATCTGTTGATGACATGCAGGTTGTTTCCATGTCTTGGCGATTGTGAATAATGCTGCAATGAACATGGAAATGCAGATATCTCTTTGAGATCCTGATTTCAATTCTTTTGGATATATGCCTGGACATGAGATTGCTGAAGCAAATTTATTTCTATTTTTAACTTTTTGAGGAACTGCCATACTGTTTTTCCATAGTGGCTATATCAATTTAAATTCCCACCAACAACATAAAAATATTTCATTTTCTCCATATCCTCACCAATACTTGTTATCATTTCTTTTATTGACAATAGCCATCCTAACAGGTGTGAGGTGATATCTCATAGTGGTTGTGGTTTGTATTTCTCTGATGATCAGTGACGTCAAGAACATTTTCATATACACATTGACCATTTGTATGTCTTCTTTGGAGAAATGACTATTCAGGTCATTTGTCCATTTTTAAATTGGATTTTTTGAGGGGTTTTTGTTTGTTTTGTATTGTTTTGTTTTTTGCTATTTTGTGCTTTGAGTTCCTTATACATTATGGATATTAACCCTTTATAAGGTTTGCAAATATTTCCTTCCATCTTATAGGTTGCTTTTTCACTTTGTGGATTGTTTCCTTTGCTGTGTAGAAGTTTTTAAATTTGAAATTTCTAATACGTATGACACTAACTCAGAAAGACCTAGGAGTTTGGGACTGTGGAGAGCAGTGGGAAGTAGAAGCACTCCAAGGTTCTCACTGGAGGCAGAGGGTGCAGGAGGGGAGGAGTGAGGGGAATGGAGATATTCTATGGGCCTCTTCTTATCAGGGTTGAGAAGGGAGTAGAGATGAGCTAGAGCATCCTGGTGGGGGAAAAGAGCAGTTAGGGACATCATTGACAGAGAGCATAGACTGGGGTAAAAATAACACCTAGTTATATGCTATTTACAAGAAAATAAAACCTCATTTAGGCAGTGTTAATGGCTAAAATTGAAGACTGAACAAAGAGATATGAGACAAAGTCAAATAAAAACAAAGGAGTGTGTGGTGGAAATTTGCAGCTGTTTTGTGGTCCAGTTGCATGAGGATAAGAACAAAGATAGAGGGTCTTAATAGTGGGATTACAGGCTGAGTTGCGTCAGCGTGACCTGTAAAACAAGAGTCTGTTACTGTCTAACAGTCAAAACCAACCACAATACCTGACACAATCTGAAAAGTTTTTAATGAGCATGTGACCATTTAAGAACACTGTTTCTAGAACATATATAGCTTTGTGACATGAATGCAGGCTAGTTAAACAGTATAAAGACTTAACATTGACAGTATCTCATAGAATCCTTTTTCCAAAAGGAGAGCATTCTTTGGCCATTCTTTACAAAACCCAGAACATCTATTTTCTGACACAAGTACAATTTATTTTATGCAACAAATGGCAATATTAATGACAGACAAGGTCAAATTTAAAATTAAATGCACGGAAGAAGTACATTATGTGATAATGTTTATGAAGAGTATATTACACTAAATAACATAGCAGCTAACTATACAAAGTAAAATATTTTAGGAATAAAGGCAAAATTTGAAAAAAATAAAATTATTGTGGAAGACAAAATATTCATCTTCCATACTGGGACAACTCCAGTTAAAAACAGAAAAAGGACATACGAAAAAGAATGATACAATCAATAAACTTTATTTAATAGATGTATATTAAACCTTACATATTTCTAAGGGAGAATAAATATTTTTCACATATGTACAGAACATTTACAAAATAGATCTTGTTCTTGTACTGTACTTGGTCTCAGAAAACTTCAATAATTTTATTTTAAAAAATTTTTAATTATTTATTTTGTAGTGAAACAAGAAAAGTGTTTATTAGGAGGAAAAAGAATATGTGTGAATAGGCACACACTGGCAGACTCAGAGAGAGAGTCGCACACTTGTGGTAGTTTAAATCACTTATATGGGGCATTTCTTCTGGGTTTCCTTTGGTCAATCCTGAGTTCGTATTTGGTTTATCTCAGGGTCCTCCCCTGTGTGCATGGGAGCATCTCCTAGCCAAGATGGATTCTAGTGAAGAGGCCTATGTGTAGGTTGACATCACTTACTATGGGGTGGTGCCTCCTCCCTTTTGACCTCTGAGGAGCCTTTCTGTGCATGTGTAGTTGGGAAGGTCTTCTTGACCTTGAGAATGAGGACTATGTGGTCTCTTTATCTCTTATCTGGGCAGGGCTCAACTTCTCCTCCCTCCTGCTATTGTCTTTGTCTTGGAGTATCTGTCCCCAGGGGACAACTCCAGCTGCTCAGCCTGGGGCCCATCCATCTCCTGCCTCAAATCCCCCTGACAGACGCAAGAAATCTTTATTGGGAAGATGAAGGCTGAAGGTCTGTCTTCTATAGCTTCTTTAGGCTGGCATGGGCCTCATAGACCCTACCTAGTTGGGGTCATGGAGCTATCACCCTATCTCATTAAGGGGCCCCAGGGTGACTTCCATTGTTAGCTCATCAGTATCTGCTGTGGGGAGTGGCTGGAAGTTTTTAAAGTTCAATACTTTTATTTTATTTATTTATATTTTTGGCCACACTGTGTGGCATGTGGGATCTTAGTTCCCTGACCAGGGATTGAACCCGTGCCCCCCGAAGTGGAAGTTTGGAGTCTTAATCACTGGACAGCCAGGGAAGTCCCTAAACTTCAATAATTTTAAAGTAGAAATTTTGTAGTTCAAAATCCCTGATCAAATTCAATAAAATTGAAAAACAATTATAAAAAGTTGCCTTAAAATTTCAGTTTCTTTGGAAATTGAAAAGTATACTTCAGATAATCTTTGGATCAAGTAAAATATTAAAAGTGAAATTACAGACTGTGTTGAAAACAGTGTAAAGGAGAACATTTCATATCTAAACCTTTGAAAGCTATCAAAATCTGTACTCAGGAAGATTTTTACTTTCTTTCTTTTTTTTTTTTTTAAAGGGCTTCAAATGCTTGGCTTTTTATTTATTTATTTATTTTTGGCTGTGTTTGGTCTTCATTTCTGTGCGAGGGCTTTCTCTAGTTGTGGCAAGCGGGGGCCACTCTTCATCGTGATGCGCAGGCCTCTCACTACCGCAGCCTCTCTTGTTGCGGAGCACAGGCTCCAGATGCACAGGCTCAGTAGTTGTGGCTCACGGGCCCAGTTGCTCCACGGCATGTGGGATCTTCCCAGACCAGGGCTTGAACCCGTGTCCCCTGCATTAGCAGGAAGATTCTCAACCACTGCGCCACCAGGGAAGCCCAGATTTTTACTTTTAATGCCATCATTATTAAAGGAGAAAACGAAACAGATGAAAATAATAACTCCACTTAAGAAATTAGAAAGAGAAGTCCAAAGTAAACCGAAAGATATGTTATAAGAAATGAAATCTAAAATTAATGAATAACAAATAAAAAATTAGAAAAAAGAAAACACAAATCCAAAAGAAAATTTAAAAATACCCATAAAATAGATGAGCACCTTATAGCACTGATTAAGGAAGTTAGAAAAGGAGTAAATATTAAGAACAAGAAAAGAAACATAAACACATATAGAGAGAAATTTAAAATAATTATAACATAAAAATGTAGAGAAAAACAAATACCATATGCTAACACATATACATGGAGTCTAAAAAAAAAAAAGTTCTGATGAACGTAGGGGCAGGACAGGAATAAAGACGCAGACATAGAGAATGGACTTGAGAACATGGGGAGGGGGATGGGTAAGCTGGGACGAAGTGAGAGAATAGCAATCACATATATACACTACCAGATGTAAAATAGATAGCTAGTGGGAAGCAGCCATAGCACAGGGAGATCAGCTCAGTGCTTTGTGACCACCTAGAGGGGTGGGATAGGGAGGGTGGGAAGGAGACACAAGAGGGAGAGGATATGGGGATATATGTATATGTAGCTGATTCACTTTGTTATACAGCAGAAACTAACACAACATTGTAAAGTAATTATACTCCAATAAAGATGTTAAATAAAAAACAAAACAAACAAATGTATGCACTCTAGAGTAATAAATTCGAAAAACCTAGAAAAAAATAAAGGATTTCCTAACAAAATAAAAGTTAACAAAACTGACCTAAGATTGGATTAAATTTTAAAGGTAATATAGGAAAGATGGTTATAACTTTAACATTGAGAAAGGCACCACGATCAGACGTTTTCATAACTGAGATTTAGCTAACCTTTAAAAAGTAGATAACTGCAGTATTATTTGAACAGTTGAAGGAAATCTTTCAAATGCACTTTTTCAAGCCAAAATAACTTTAAAATTAACCTGCTAAAGATGGCCAACCAAAAAAACCCACAGATCACTAAGGAGTGTAGAGGGTAATTCTTCTTTTTTTTTTTAAATTTTTTGCCACACTGCGAGGCATGTGGGATCTCAGTTCCCCAACCAGGGATTGAACCCTCGCCCCCTGCATTGGAAGGCGGAGTCTTAACCACTGGACCACCAGGGAAGTCTGAGGGTAATTCTTAATAAATTTTACCAAACAGTATCTGCAATGCATTTTACAGAGCAGATTCCCCATCCCAGGTTTTCAGGAGTTCTTCAGTGTCAGGAAATCTATCAACATAATCTATCATATCAACACATTGAAGAAAAAAATGAAATTTTATCAATAGATGCTTAAAAGGCATTTGATAGAAATCATTAGTTATTTCTAATACAATTATTAAGGAAGACAGATCATGAAATAAGAAAATATAAACCACTCATCAAATGCTTTAAATTTTACAACACAACTATTTAAATTAAATTAGTTACTAGATAGGGATATCCACTACCACCATTATACTTAACATTATCTTGGAGGTGCTAGTGGATATAGAAGGTAAGAAACTAAAATAAATGATATATTGAGAGTTCCCTGGTGGTCCAGCGGTGAGGACTCAGCGCTTTCACTGACATGGGCCTGGGTTCAATCCTTGGTCGGAGAAATAAGATCTTGCAAGGCATGCAGCGCAGCCAAAATGAAAACAAAAATATGAACTTTGAAAAAAGTAATAAAATAATTTTTTTTTTTTTTTGGCGGTACGCGGGCCTCTCACTGCTGTGGCCACTCGCGTTGCGAAGCACAGGCTCCGGACGCGCAGGCTCAGCAGCCATGGATCACGGGCCCAGCCGCTCTGCGGCATGTGGGATCTTCCCGGACTGGGGCACGAACCCGTGTCCCCTGCATCGGCAGGCGGACTCTCAACCACTGCGCCACTAGGGAAGCCCAAATGATCTGTTTTTGATGATGATATTGTATACCTAGAAAATTCAAGATGCCCTAGTAAATATCACCAGATTTAAAAAGAACTTGGTGAGGGCATGGATACAAGATAAAATTTTTTTAAAGCAATAATTTTCAAAATGTACTTTAACAAAATACTTAGAAACAGAAATGGGAAAGATTTCCTATTTACAATCATTGAAAAATGTAAAATACTTAAGAATTAACTGAATAAGAGACAAATTTTTCCTGTAAGGGAAATGATAAAATCTTACTGAAATAAATTGAGTAAGATTTGAACAATGGAAAGCATACCTGTGGGACAGGAGTACTTAATAGCACAAACATCAAATACATACACCTAATACATACATACATCAAATACATACACCTAAGAATTGGTGTTTTTTGGGAGGATCATTGGTCAACAAAGGTTAAAGTCCATATTGAAGAACAGATGCACCAGAATAGCTAAGGAAATATGCAAGGGAGATTTGTGAGAGCTCTTATCTTACTGGTATTAACATGTATAATAAAGCTACTGCATCTCAGTCATGTGGTATTGGTAAAAGAATAGAAAAAACAATGAAGAAGTAGAGTCCAGTGTAGATGATAGTTGAATATATTTCTAAAGTGGTAGATCATTTTAGTGAGAAATCAATCAATTATTTAATAAATGATGTTTAGACAACAGAATACCCATCTGGAAGAAAAGTATGTCCCTATCTTATTCTACCTTTAAATTTAAATTCCAATGGCTGAAAAGCTTACCTGGTCAAAATAAAATTGCAAAAGTCATGTAAGATGACCTAAAAACTGAATGTATAAAATCTATGCACTGAGGAGCTATAGAAATCCAGAAGCTATAAAAAGAGAGGCATGTTTAAATTTATAAAAGCTAAGAACCTTGATATGACAAAAGATACCATAAAAAATAACAGATGAACATTCAATTTAGAATAAAATATTTGTAGTTGATTTGTCCAAACAGCTAAATGTTTGACAAAAAGAGAAACAACCCAACTGAAAAATGGGCAAAGAGTAGTGAATCCAAATGGCCAATAAATTTATAAAAAGATTCTCAAATTCATTATTAGCAAGCAAAATTCAAATAAAAGTAAAAATAAAATGTCATTTTACACCAGACTGACAGGAATGGAAGAGAACTATGATAACTATTACTGATGGTGATTTAGGGAAAGGATTACTCTCATGGTCATGGCTGGTAGAAATATGAGGTGTTATAGGTTTGGAGAAATCCATCTGCCAACATCTATTAAATTAAAAAAAAATGTATGCTTTTTTGGCCCAGTCCATGGACTCCGTTCCACAGAAATAAATGCATCAGTATGTAAGGCTTTACGTTGTAGTGGCAAAAACCTCATTAGAAATAATGCATTAGTGTTATATCTCCTGACCTATAGTATTTTCCACAAGGTATTTAATTTTTAAAAAAATTTATATTGAAGTATAGTTGATTAACAACGTTGTGTTACTTTCAGGTGTACAGCAGGTTGATTCAGTTATACATATGCATGTATCTATTCTTTTTCAAATTCTTTTCCCACTTAGGTTATTACAGAGTACTGAGCAGAGTTCCCTGTGCTATACAGTAAGTCCTTTTTTGTTTTCTATTTTAAATATAGCAGTCTGTACATGTCATTCCCCAATTCCCAATGTACCTCTCCCCCTCCACCCTTCTCTCCCTGGTACCATGAGTTTGTTCTCTAAATCTGTGAACCTATTTCTGTATTGTAAATAAGTTTGTTTGTATCATTTTTTTTTTTAGATTCCACATCTAAGCGATATCACATGATATTTTTCTTTCTCTGTCTGACTTACTTCACTTAGTATGATAATCTCCAGGTCCATCCATGTTGCTGCAAATGGCATTATTTCATTCTTTTTAATTGCTGAGTAATATTCCATTTTATATATGTACCACATCTTTATCCATTCATCTGTCCATGGACATTTAGGTTGCTTCCATGTGTTGGCTATTGTAAACAGCGCTGCAATGAACATTGGGGTGCATGTATCTTTTTGAGCCATGTTTTTCTCTGGATATATATATATACATTAAAAAAAATATTCATTTATTTATTTATTTGGCTGTGCTGGGTCTTTAATTGAGGCATGTGGGATCTTCAGTTGCGGCATGCGGGATCTAGGTCCCTGACTAGGGATTGAACCCAGGCCCCCTGCATTGGGAGCATTGAGTCTTAACCACTGGACCACCAGGGAAGTCCCTGAATATATTTCTGAGTGAGGAGAGCAAGACGTAGAAGTTATAGGATCCCCTTTTGTGAAATAACAATACTCATATATGTAGACATATTTACATGTACATTTCTGTATAGGATTGCATGGTCAGGGACTATACGGAAGGTTAAGCTAATGTGAGGAGTGAAGAGAAAGGCAATAGGTAGCTAGAGAAAACTATCCCTTTTTCAAAGAATGAATACCAGCCATGGTTAAGGTTATTTAAAATTGCATAATATTGACTATGAATAAAATTCCCAATGAGGAACTTAAAAAATTAAAGCCTGTCAAATCAACTGTTTTGGAAGATATAGACTTTGTGATATTTGTGAATGAATATGTACCATGTATATGTATGTATATATATATATATATATTTTTTGTCATGTTTATTTATAGTCTCACATTTTTGTAAGTAGGTGTTATACCATACCATATTATGTTAAACCAAAAATAAGCAATAGATTTTTAAAACCTTTTTTTCAAAAACAGTCATGCCTATAACATGCTAAATAGTGCATATGAACATACATTTTATGTTTTATTTTTAATAGCTGATAGAAAAATAAAAATAAGAAATTTACAATTTTTATTTTTGGCCGTGCCACATGGCTTGTGGGATCTTAGTTCGCTGACCAGGGATTGAACCTGAGCCATGACAGTGAAAGCTCCAAGTCCTAACCACTGGACCATCAAGGATTAATCTCCAAAATTTACAAGCAGCTCATGCAGCTCAATAACAAAGAAACAAACAACCCAATCCAAAAATGGGCAGAAGCCCTAAATAGACATTTCTCCAAAGAAGATTTACAAATTGCCAACAAACACATGAAAGAATGCTCAACATCATTAATCATTAGAGAAATGCAAGTCAAAACTACAATGAGATATCATCTCACACCGGTCAGACTGGCCATCGTCAGAAAATTTAGAAACAATAAATGCTGGAGAGGGTGTGGAGAAAAGAGAACCCTCTTGCACTGCTGGTGGGAATGTGAATTGGTACAGCCACTATGGAGAACAGAATGGAGGTTCCTTAAAAAACTACAAATAGAACTACCATACGACCCAGCAATCCCAAGGAATTTACTCTTGATATTAGAAGACACTGTTTCAGACAGATAAAATAAATTTGTTTGCTTCATGTTCTTTTACTTCCGATGTTTGGAAAATTCTCTATTGAAAATTAAAATAGGACAATAGAATGCTTTTCAAGGAATATGAAGAATGAAAGCAAGGAATTTCCTAGGGCACAATATCCTGCCAGCATCGACTTTGGAAGATCTTCTATGGAAGAAAAATTAAGAATGTTCTTTTGCTGTCTGTCCACTAATTATTTAAGGTATGTAAGAACTCAGCAGAGTTTCACCTCAGAGAGGTTTCACCACTTAGATCTGGCAATTCTCAAATTCATATTCCAATTTCAGAAGTACTTTTGCTGTATTCTTTTTTTTTTTTTTCTTTGGCGGTACGCGGGCCGCTCACTGCTGTGGCCTCTCCCGTTGCGGAGCACAGGCTCCGGACACGCAGGCCCAGCGGCCATGGCTCACGGGCCCAGCGGCTCCGCGGCATGTGGGATCTTCCCGGACCGGGGCACGAACCCGCGTCCCCTGCATCGGCAGGCGGACTCTCAACCACTGCGCCACCAGGGAAGCCCAGAAGTACTTTTAACTCAAGATTTGGACCAAGGTGTGGGATGGAGAATTTCTCTTTATATTCATATAGCATCAAGTCAAAATTTGGGTCGGGGAGGGAAGGACTGGGAATGTGGGATTAGCAGATGTAAACTATTATATATAGGATGGATAAACAACAAGGTCCTACTGTATAGCACAGGGAACTATATTCAATATCCTGTGATAAACCATAATGGAAAAGAATATTAAAAAAAAGACTGTCAAAAGAATACATCTTAGAGTATATTGGCAGAAAGGTGGCAGGGGATTTATAATAAATATATCCATGTGAGGTTGTAACATCAACTAGTAGTTTTCTTTTTCTTTTATAAATTTATTTATTTATTTATTTTTGGCTGCATTGGGTCTTCGTTGCTGCGCGCGGGCTTTCTCTAGTTGTGGCGAGCGGGGGCTACTCTTTGTTGAGGTGCACGGGCTTCTCATTGCGGTTGTTTCTCTTGTTGTGGAGCACAGGATCTAGGCGCGTGAGCTTCGGTAGTTGTGGCACGCGGGCTCAGTAGTTGTGGCTTGCAGGCTCTAGAGGGCAGGCTCAGTAGTTGTGGTGTACGGGCTTAGTTGCTCTGCAGCATGTGGGATCTTCCCGGACCCGGGGTCGAATCCATGTCCCCTGCATTGGCAGGAGGATTCTTAACCACTGCGCCACCAGGGGAATCCTAGCAACTAGTACTTTTCAACCCTAGCAGTGCATTAGAATCACCTTCAAGTGCTTATTAAAAATGGGAATCCTTGTTAAAAATACACACACACAAAAAAAGTCAAAATCTTGTCAAGCCTCTTTTGAGGTAGTGTGACATAGGTATAGATGTCTTCCTCCTCACCTCTAACTCCTCATGATAGGAATGAAAAATGTAGGTACTGATACATTTTTCTTTAATCAATGCCATGAATTTATGCTCAGCAGCACTGAATTTCAAAGAAGCATGTATTGCCAATTTCAACTACTGTAGAATAAACTACAGGAGAACCAGCATAAGTCTTCTACAAAATTCAAGTATCAATAACCATCTTTGGAGCAGGTGACCTAAAGCCAATTTTGAAAAGGAAATTAAAATATGTAAACATTGGAAATATACCCAGTTCACTCATAGGCTAAATGCAAATTCAGATTATAATAAAATGTCATTAGTATTCTCCTACTAATTTGGCATTAAAAAGTGCATCTTGACAAAGGTATTGAAAAACAAAAGACTCTCATGTCTTGCTGGTGGTTAAACTCTCTCAACTTTTTAAGAAAGTAGTTGGCAATATCCATAGTAATTGAAAATACACAGAATATTCAACCCAAAATTCACTCTTCTGAGATTTTTCTACAGATAAGCTCTCACATGTATGCACAAGGATGCTCATTATAATATTGTTTTTTAGGTAGCAAAATATTGGAAACACCTTGAATATCTGCCAGTAGGAACCTAGTTAAATAAATTATGGTATATCCATAAAATAGAATATTATACATCACTTGTAGAAGAATGTGGCAGATCTAAATGTGTCAATATAGAAATATCTTCAAAAATATTTTAAAGGAGAAAATCAACATGTGTATGGTGTGCTTATATTTGTGAAAAAGTAGAACATGCACGCAAGTCATATGCACATTATATATAAATGTGTATACATAAGTATATGTATTTGTGTCTGTCTGTGATTGTATAAAAGTGTACTTCAGAGGTACTGTGGGTTTGGTTCCAGACCCCTGCAATAAAGCAAATATAGCAATAAAGAGAGTGACAAATTTTTTGTTTCCCAGTGCATATAAAAGTTACGTTTGCACTGTAGTCCATTAAGTGTGCAATAGCACTATGTCTAAGAAAACAATGTGTATACATTAACTAAATATACTTTGCTAAAAACTGCTAACCATCATCTGAGGCTTCAGTGAGTTGTAGTTGTAACATCAAGATCACTGATAACAGATCACTATAACACATATAATAATATAATATAATAATAATGAAAAAGTTTGAAACATTGTGAGAATGACCAAAATGTGACACAGACACAAAGTGAGCAAATGTTGGAAAAAAGATGCTGATAGACTTGCATGACTCAGGGTTGCGTTCAATTTGTAAAAAACGCAGTATCGGGCTTCCCTGGTGGCGCAGGGGTTGAGAGTCCCCCTGCCGATGCAGGGGACACGGGTTCATGACCCGGTCCGGGAAGATCCCACATGCCGCGGAGTGGCTGGGCCCGTGAGCCATGGCCGCTGAGCCTGCGCGTCCGGAGCCTGTGCTTCGCAACGGGAGAGGCCACAACAGTGAGAGGCCCGCGTACTGCAAAAAAACCCCAACCAACCAACCAAAAAAACCCCACAGTATCTGTAAAGCACAGTAAATCGAAGCATGATAAAACGAGGTATGCCTGTATACGTAGAATAGCTACATATACATAGATTCTCTCTTTATCTGTCTCTATCTATACCCATCTCTATATCTATCTATCTATCTATCTATCTATCTATCTATCTATCTATCTAT